>NC_135390.1:11640868-11970452 GCF_051989625.1 Stigmatopora argus
ACAATGATGCAAAAACACATGAGCAAGTCATGTTCTGGATGGGTTAAAAAAATATAGACTTTGGAGTGGCCTTGTCAAAGTTTGGACATTTGAAACGTCGTGGGATGCCCTGTCCAATACTACAACGAAAAGTGGGACAAAATCCCACCTCAGTAATCGGACCAAAATAGTTTCATGTTATAGAAAACAAATGATTTAATTTGTAACTGCTGAGGCTCCCGCCACTAGTTAGTAGATTTAGTCGGCTTTTAATTTATCACTCTATCTTTGATATTTTTTTGCTCTTAATAAATGCAAATTCCCATTGAAAAATGAATTGTGGTATCTGATATTTACATTTGTTTGATGGTCTTAAACATGAAGGTGGGGAAACTGCAAAAATAATTTCATTGCATATATTAAACAGTTGTTGTAAACTTGGGGACACAATAAGTAAGTCGGCTATGTGGCCCATGAAAAAAAAAAGTTTGACATCCCTGATTTAGAGACTTTTTATTAATCTGTTTTTGGTATGTGGGAGAAGCCTGGAGTACCCGCAGAAAATCTGGCAACCATAGGGGTCACATTTAAGCTTCATACGTAGCCTCCCGACTGTGAGGCAGATGTGTTAACCACCAAATCATTTAGTTTAGTCGTTCAAGAACAAACACATTTTTGTATTCATTCTATTCGTTCATTTTCTGTACCGTGTCGTGGGGGTGCTGGAGCCTATCCCAGCTGACTTCAGGCACCAGGTGGGGGGCACCCTGAATCGGCGGCCAACCAATCGCAGGGCACAAGGAGACAGACAACCCAAATTTTTGTATCTTGATTATTATTTTATAATATGAAAACTCAATTTACCAACCTTCAGGCGGAGCTACCAGTTGAATTTGGGGGGATTTTTCCTTAATTCAGTTTTAAGTTTATGAAATAAAGGCAACTATATCCATTTATTTTACTTTTTTGTCAGAGAGAGGGGAGGGACAGAGGGAGAGAGTTAGAGAGTGAAAGAGAGAGATTTTTTTTATTCCCTGCAAAAGGCAGCATGATTTCAGCAGTGGGAAGTCCCACTCCAGCTGTTTTTAAGGAAGCTTTGACATTGTGTTATTTCACTTCTCTGCACTGCAGCCAGCATTAGAAATGAGGTAAGGGTCTACTTGACCAACTTTCTTGTCCTATTTTGAGGATTACAAAGAAAAGTAATGACAAGTTTTCATAGTCCAAACTGAAAATATTTGCCACACACTTTAATGAATGCTCGTGTTTGTGTCTGACTGTTTTGTTGTTGCTAACTGTTGCGACGTTTTTAGCATGTGGCTACTTTCGCTTGCCAGGCGTCAACACAGCGCGTGCCAAAATTGCTTTGTTGCCATGGGGACAGCGTCAGGTAGTGCGTAAGGACCACCTTGGCCGTGATTGATGGATGGAGTCTTTTTCAGACTCCTAGTTGGTGTTTGGAAAGTCAACTCATGGTTACACGGGGTAAAAATACTCCCGCGCTCCCATACTTACATGACTGGGTTCCATGATATTTTTGGCAACTTCTCATATTGGAGTGGTTGCTCGCCGCTTGTCCTCGCCAGCACCTTCATGTCAAGCAAAGCGAAGAGAAAAGAAGTGCGCCCGTTGACCAGAGCAGCACGATGAAGACTGTATTTTGTGTTTGTTGAGCCATGAAGGGGGGCCGTAAAATTGTGCACGAGGACCGCCGCACGAGGAGCTGCTGTTTGGCCCGCAGGGGACGTGGTCTGGTTTGGAGAATGGATCCATTTTTATTGCTATGAAACCCTTGGGAGCACTTGTAAATATATTATTTCAACATTGAAAAGTTTGTGAAACGTCCATTTTGTAATGATTGCAAACTTTTTGAACCAAGTTTAACTCGGATGTTGCGAATGCCAAGCCATGTGGAACGCGCTTCTAAATGGATCGGGGCCTCACGGTGCAGCCGCCGGGGGTTACGTCCCGTCTCAGGGATGGGAGTTTGTACCGTGCAGCAGACTCGAGAAGACCGAGAGAGGCAAAGACAAAAATTGCAGCCCACAGAGGAGGATCTCTTCGCCACCCGCCGTGTTCGACGAAGCCCACTGCGACGCCTTGACGGCAGGTGAAGGTCGGACAAAGATGGAATCCGTCAAAGGACAAATGCCGCCAAGCCCCGAGGGCCACCAGCATCATACGAGGCTAAAAAAGAAATTCGAGGATCTGAAAAAGCGGCATGTGCAGAATAAGGAAGAATGGAGGCTGGAGAAGGAATCACTGCTGAGAGAAGTGGCTGATATACAAGTAGGCTAACTAACAAACTGCAGCTCAGAGAAACAGTTTTATTAGTGGGTTGCTTTGTTTGCCTTGGGATTTTCTCTTACTTTAGACCTCAGTTGCAGTGTGTCGTAGTAGAAAAGTTCTATTTGTAAGGTCTGTTGTTCCAATCCAGGCCATTCCTGTGTGGAGCTTAGATCCGCTTTCCAAAACAGGTTTCTAGAAGATACAGAAGTGTCCATGCTCTAGCTCTAAATGTGAGTGAAAATGGATATTTGCCTATACTAGTATAACACTCTGTGATTGACTAGCAACCAGTCCAAAATGGACCTTGCTGGATAAGGCTCCAGCTCACCTGTGACCCTGGTCAGGATAAGTGAAATGGAAAATTAATGCATAAATACATACTAAGTTATAAATACAATATTTAACAGGGTGTATATTAATTTGTATTTTAAATCATTTGTGATGAGAGTTCATCTTGTGTAACGTGACTGAAGATTTTATTACTTGTGTTTATGAGCAGGGAGGAGAGAATCGGAGAATTTTACTGGACATGAAAACAGTGTTGGAAGAAGTGCAGGTGGAGGTAAAGCGGGAAGAGGAGAAGAGAAGTGATCTGCAGCTGCAATATACCAAAGACAGGTGTGCCTGGGAGCTAGAGAGGGCAGAGCTCAAGTCCCGAATTGCACAGGTAATGGACAAAGTTTGCTGGTAATCTTTTGTATTTTTTTATTTTATTTTGTGCAATCATCTAACAGGCTTAAAACCCCTGCCCTGCAAATCTGAAAAAGTATTTTCACTAAAGAAACAAACAGTTTTTATTTTCATTTATTCGGGTGGCCCGGCGGATGAGTGGTTAGCGCGTCGGCCTCACAGTGGGGGACCTGGGTTCAAATCCAGGTCGGTGTAAAGTTTTCACGTTCTTCCCGGGCTTGCGTGGGTTTTCTCCGGGTACTCCGGTTTTCTCCCACATTCCAAAGACATGCTTGTTAGGCTCATTGGACACTCTAAATTGCCCCTAGGTATGAGTGTGAGCGTGAATGGTTGTCCGTCTCCTTGTGCCCTGCGATTGGTTGGTCACCAATTCAGGGTGTCCGCCGCCTCTGGCCCAAAGTCAGCTGGGATAGGCTCCAGCACCTCCAGGCGACCCTAGTGAGGATAAAGCGGTTCAGAAAATGAGATGGTGAGATTTTAACTCTGACTTCCAGAGCGACTTTCTTTCATGATGAGGCAAGTAAATTATCCTTTATTAATGACAGCTTTTGTTAGGCTAAAAAAATAGGAATTGCATATCATTGCCCCAGAGTGTGTGGCATTGGTTAGATGAGGCTCCATTGATAGCTGCTGTTTACAATCTGTAATGGAATCATTAGTCACCAAATTCCGGTTGGTCTTGGTTAATAGAACACAGCTGACATGCACATCTTGCAATTTATATTTCTTGTAAAGCATATTTTACTTTGCTTTGGTTTCAAAATACATTTTACAAATACGTAGTGGATTTATATACTGCAACTACAGAAATGACTGCATACGCACTAGTACAAAATATTATCTAAAATTGAAGAGGCAATTTATTTTAATGTTCTATAAACATATTTTCGATGGGTAGTTTACAAGTAACGCACTAGCAGTAACTTCCGTATATTCTGGACTATAAGAAGCTTTTTTTCATAGTTTTGCTGGGCCTGCAGGTTTATAGTACATGTTTTTTCTCTCTCTCTGACTACCAACAGCCTGATACCTTGTTTGTAAGGCTATAGTTATCTGAAAAACCTTTATGTAAACAGATGCCTCTTTAGCCACTAGTTGACCATTTTTCAATTGTTATTTTAATTTATGTGTGTTCTTGGTTTCTGATCAAAGAAATTGTCCTCCCAAAAATATGACCTTTACTCAAGTACGACTTATAGTCCGAAAATGCCGTACTTGTCCTCTTCAATATTAAGAAAACCATTTACATTTTGCCTAGACATTCTTTTCTAACCACCACATATGTCCAATTTGGAAGTCCCAGACCAGATATTTTTAAGCAGATTTTTCTGTGTGCTGCTGATTTATGAAAGCTGCTGGCAGCAATGCGACATCTTACTGTCTTAGCATCCAAACCCCCCTTCACCTAGTCTCCCCACCACCCTTAGGAATGTGACATTAGTGTCCACTATTTATAGTGCGTCACCGTAGCGACAAAGTTACTGTTATATATTTTCTTGTGTATGTGCATGGTGATCAAAGACTGCAGTTTTAGACTTTAACTTCAAGTGCTTGTGCCTCTTATGACTTTATTTCTTCTTATCATGTTGAAATTTGGATGCATCATTTATTTGGGTAAACTTGCACTGGTTCTTCAGGATTTCCTTTCTGAGAAAAGTTTGCTTTAGCTGTGGCGTTGCATTTTATTGGCCTGTGACATTTTACTCTTATACATTTAACCATTTTTATTTCTGCATTTGAAGTGTTCCTCTACCTTTGGATGTTTGAGTAAACCACAGTGCACACAGGACCCCTCAACATATGTCTGAAATGCAAGATAACTTTACAATGAGCCGAGAGCCGAGACAAAAAGGGGCAACTTGTTTTGCAAGACTATAATTTCCTGACCCCAGGCCACAGGCAGAAATAGCACCATGACTTAAGGTTGTAAGAGAGTTTTGTGACTCAATACTGAAATAACACACCCAGGCTCACTTCCAAGCATTTTCACTTGCCACAGCATCCCATTGCACACAAAGGGGTACAAATAGAATATAGACAAGCATTGTTTTGGATTTTAATTTAGCCCTACCCCAACATCATTTGCAAGTTCACCACAGTGTGGCTACTTCAGCATGCTCGCATTTTTGTGCCTATTTCGAAAAAGGCATGATGGTCTTACTTTAGTTCAAGTTTATAGAATACATTTGTGATTTTACAGATCGGCACAGTTGAACTTTGATATAATTCAATTAGATTCCTTCACGGTGACAGTCTCAGTTTCCGAATCTGAAGGATTAATCATTTGTTTTGAGTTCTATGCTGTATAATAGAAAAGCCCAAATGAAAGAGAGGACATTCATTCATTTTCCAAACCGCTTTTAGTATTCACAATGGACACGGGTTCATTAGGACAATGGTTAGTAATATTGCCATCAATCGTACTGATTTATGTTTTTGAAGAAATATTCACACCACTATTGAATGCCGAGGGTCCCTTCAAGTATGGTGTCAAAAGCAACCTTGTCCCTTTCTGACTGCGATCGTGATGCCCTGAAGTGCCTCTTCTGTTGATGGGATACCAGAGACAAGAGGTTCATGGCCTCTAAACCCAATAAACCTATGTATGAGATCTGACAGGATATTCTCACAATTCTATCTTCACTCTTCCATCCTCTGAACCCAAAAACATTGATCCCATGGTGCATCACTTCCCCACTTCTTCCACCTACCCTTCCTGCCACTCCTTCATTCTCCTCATTCCTTTTCCCCACTTGTTTTCCCTTTTGTAATTCCTGTCTGCCATCTGGCTCTCATCCTCCCTTTGCTTTAATCCATCTCAAGCCACTGATCGCTTTCACAACTGCCTTTCCTTATCCGTCCCCTTTGCAATCCTTTCCCTTCTCCATGTGTTTGATTCTCTTCAGCTGGAAACCAAAGACGGCTCCAGATCAGCAAGTGGTGGTGTCCAGTGTGCGGGAGGTTCTAATTCAGTGGCTCAACCATCCGGTTGTGAAGAAAACAGCCAGACGTCAACACTGCGCAAGGACAAAGAGGAACAGCGGAGACTTTTGGCAGACACGCACTCCACCACCATGGAACTCCGCTGTCGCCTGGAGCACAATGAGAAGGATTGGTTGAAGGAGAAAGCTGAATTGCTGGAGAGATTCAACATCGAAAGGAGTGAATGGGAGAGCCAACTGAAAGATATGCAAAGGAAAATAGAGGAGGTATGCTGAATATTCACTATGACGAGAATTGTAAATAGAAACGAGTTTAAGTGCAAGAAAATGTGAAATTTTCTCTGACACTTTTGCGCTGTTTCTACTGTAATTACTATCTTACTTTTTAATCTCGCCCAAGTTTAACAATGACCTCCACATCTATTCACAACCTCGCGCGGTCTAAACAATATTTTCCATCAGTGCAGCTGCAAAGTGTGAGGACAGGATACAGTGGAAGGAAAGGGGCAACAATTCTTCTTCGCATTTATGACAAAGATGTGTGTGTTGACTTTTTTTTTAGCATGTCAAACAAACAAGGTCTATATTAGGGCATATGTTAAATTATTACATATGATCAATGTTAAAATCCTCAGAAATCAAAGATTTATTCAAATGACCAAATAGTTTAAGCTCATGTGTGGAGTGCCCGAGGCTAAAGGAATAAATACAACATTGTGGTTCTATTTTATCTTTGCAAAACTGGAAAAACTGAGAGGAAAATAGCCTGGGGAGAAGGTAGGCTTGTAGGCTTCCTTGCTATCCAGGCATTGCAGGGAATATCAACTAAGTTAGCATGAAATAGTTGCTATTTTGGGATTCTATGCCAGAAGAGGTAAGAGCTACTCTTATTTTTTTTGCTTTGCGTCCTCTTATTTTTTCCTCTTTATTGTTGATTTAATTTGCTGATTTGTTTTTATGCTTAGTTTTCTGTCTTTTTGATAACCTGCTTTCATTTCAGATTATTATTCTATCAAGAGCAGCATGTATTTACATTATCCTTGGGCTATTTTTGTAGTTGTACTGTGAGGTGAGGGCCAAGCGAGAAGGGGCTGGCGGAAGACGGAAGGAGGAAGAAATCCATCGGCTGAGCGTGCCTTCGCTCAGCTCTGCTTCGAGTATGCTTAGTGACATGTCACAGACACACAGCAGCTGCAGCCAGTCTGAATTTTTACCTGTCTTTGACCACTACGCCATCAGTGGTGAGGGGAGAGAGACTCATACCCCTTGTTATCAACCAGACAACTTCAAAAGACTAATTGCTGGTAGTCAATTTTCTCGGAATGAATCTGCACATCCTGGTTTGATGTTGAAAGATTCCATCCTTGATAGGTATAATATTGAGAACAATACTGAACTTGAAGCAAATTTCCAGAAACCTATTGGATGTGGACTGGGAAGAAAACATCCTTCTATAGAGAATGAAAACCTTCATTGTGACATTCAAAGAAATCCAGTTTTGGAAGGCGAAAAGAAGAAAAGCACCATTGACCTCAATGCTGTGAGTGATCAGTTCATTTTGATTGCTCAACATAACATGATTGTGCAATTGTACATTTTTTTTGTTTTGGAATTCTCTTTGTTTATTCTGATAGAAAATACTTTTCTGAAATTATTCTAAAAAATTCAGACATCTCCCCTTTTTTCTCATTGTTCTAGGCTCTGAAGGAGATTGCTCGTGTCAGCGAGGAACTTTGTAGCTACCAGGATGAGATAAAAAAGAAGAGTGACGATAAAGGGTGATAAAGCCTTATAATATTATAATCGTGGTATCCTATAGTACCTAAATTGGAGTTGACTAGCAAGCTTTTAGTAAATCATGCATCAGCGTGCATTTCTTACATGTTTTGATCCAAATTAGATAATGTATAATTGGGAAACAGCATAAAGTAGTTACAGGACTTATTGGGTTGAATTTGTTTCAGGAATCCTTCTGAATCAGGAGAAATGAATACCCCGGATGAAATGGATAAAACTGGACTGCGGTCAGACAAGACATCACATGACCTCAGCCAGATCTACAATCAACTTAAAGCATTGGAGAAGGAAAACTGGATAACCTTGACTCCGGATTACACCAGGCGGGCTAACGGAGGGTTGAAAGATTCCTGGGAAAAGAATGATATTAACACCCACGATGATACACAGGCAAGCACGGTATCACTCTTCGATATGGATACAGCATGCCCCCCTGTCCCTCCCCGTAGCTTCTCCAGAAATCTGAGCTCCCCCTGCCAGACAGACACAGAACTCTACATCCCTGAATCGCCCATGACAACCATCGGAAAGTGCCACAGTCCCTGTGTTCCAGTAGATAAAACGTGTTGCAGTCCATTCGTTGTGAGAAAGTTTGAAGCCATGTTGCAAGAAAATGAAGGAAAGGTTTTGGTAGATGGTGTGGTATCGTCCCTTTCGGTTCCTCAAAGTCTAAACTGTAACAGTGGCTGCTGCCACAACCGCTGGTCCTGTGATGCATCCAAGTTCACTAGCAGTAAGCTGTCTAGATGTGGGACTGTTCAGAAGAGTTTCTCTGAAGCCAACATATTGACTTCACCAAAAGACTGCTCACCGTTCAGCTCCGGCATTGGGAATTCACCTCACCCCCAAATACACATACCTCCGGCTGTCAAAGAATTGCCTGTTGATTTGCTATTGTCCTCCTTGGAAATAGCACCCACCATTCCGGATGTGCAGGGCTCCAGGAGAAACATCATGTTAGAAATCAAAACTGCTGAGTTCAACAGAACTTTGTTTCAAGCAGAGATGGGCAAAGGGGTAGCAGAGCCAGAAAGAGTTACAGAAGAAGGTGGCCCTTCTGTGGGTAAGCAACAAGCCCTGGTAGCAGACAGTCTGCCAGATGAGAGGTTACCTTCACGGCCTGGACTTGATGACAACACTGACGAAAGAGAAGTATATATTAAAGGTGATTCATCCACACCCACTTTACCTTTTACCATAAAAAACAAAGAGATCAAAATAACCCTAAATAGTTCTGAATCTCAAGTGGCCAAAATGAAGAAATCCACATCTTCTGTCAATGTACCTGAACAAACAAATGCTTCAACATGGAAGGTCAGCACAGTACATTCTCAGAGTCCAACATCGATTTCTGCAGTTACCAGCAGCATTTCTAGAAAAACGCCAAACAGAACACATACAGGCAGTGAGCCTGCATTGTCTACAATTACCCATCAATGTCAACGTGTGCAAGATCTAAACTCCATGGTGGGCAATCCTTTTGAGCCAGTCAGAGTTCAAGTCTCACTCCAGCAGACTTCTGCTCAGAGCAAGCAGAGACACCCCAAACTCCCCAAACTTGGGTCCTTGCCTTCTTCTCAGAATGAATGCTCCAGACCTGCACCCCGCACATTGAATGACCATCCTTGGAAGCCCCTCACTCTTGCTGCATACCCACGCCCTGAGGGCTCAAGATCCAACTACGGAGCATTAGAAAGAATTCTGAAACATTACGAGAGTGCAGCTCAGTCACAAACACAGGACGAGACAGTGTCAAGTCCTAATATAAGCCTCCGCCAAGACGACGCCAGTGAGTTAAACATGCAAGACATTCACTCATCCTGTTGCTCCTCCTCGGCCACAGCCGTCAAACATTCAGTCAAGTCACAGTGACGTGAGCAATTTAGTGGTTCAGATCCAGCAACCGCTGCAGGTGGGTCAAGTCTAATGTCTGTTCACATAGGTAGTCTAGGGCATCTTGTTCTAACAGAAATTACGGGACTAATAAATGAGGATTATGATTTGAATTCCTTTTAACATCAAATTACTTCTAATTTGAGTTAGTTGGTTCTGTTGGGTAAATATTGTGTGTTATTTCTGTTCTGTGCTACATTTACAGAAGCAAGCCAAAGCCTCGATTGGACAATATGAGGCACGTCCTTGCTTAAAGGCTCCTTTAAAATAAAGGTCACGGCTTTTCACAAAATCAGTTTCATTTATATATTATACATAAATATAATTTGCCAGTGTTAAGTTGTCCAGTGAGTCTCAGAAAGGAAGAAAAAGTAAAAGTGAATACTGGAGAAAATGTGTCTCTCACACGCGCGGATAACGACTAAGATTAAATACTGTTAATGTCTCTAGACTTTCCACTAAATATGAACATGGTTAAAATGTCAGACATTTTATGGACTCTGTGTATGTACAGTTCTGAGCAGGATCACCTGGCTTACACAGTGATTACAACGCTACAAACTATAGTACTTGCATATGTTACATTGGCATTTTCCTGAGATGAGCTTTGTGTGTTGTGTCATTTTGCTTTCACAGGATAAGGCTGAAAATATTCATGCCGTTTCAAACCACTTGTTCTTTTTCTCAGGTCTAAGAAGACTTCAGATGGAAAACATGACAACATGTAAAGTATTTTGAGAACCTAAAAATGGATACAATGGTGTTGTCTTAATATTAATTCATGTTTTTCTTTACAGGATGAAGGAAGGACAGTTTTGCATCTCTGGCAAGAATGTCTTTTCGAAGCCTACAAGTCCAGCCAATAGACATTTGCCTTTTTGGTGGATCAGCTGCTCCCCTACCTCCCTTCCTCCCCTTTACTGACTGTTATAACTTTTAAAACAGGGATGGCTATAGCTGATCTTAAGAGATTAACTCTAATTTGAATTGTATACATGTACTGTACATTTCCTGTGACTGAGATTTCTTTTACATTGAGCAAAGACTCTGCTCCCATTATATCTTGATTATACATCTATCTTTGTTATTCATTCATTCAAATATAACTCCCTGTTCCCTTTTCATAGCTTTGTTCCAAAGGCTGGTGTGCTTATTTGCATTTGCTTTTAACTTTGTTCTAAAGCTGCTGATTGTAATTATTGCTGTTATCTTATTGCTTAAGTTACAATGTATCACATATCACTTATATATTGAGCCTCATTTACTGTATGACATGAATAGCAATGCTTACTGAACAAAGACAAGGCTCTGTTGAGTATTTTTTGGAGTGACGTACTAAACTATCACCAAAAAAAGGCTTTGCTAAAATAAGGATGGAGAGGAATGTTAAATCTTAGTCATTTGTTCATCCATTTATGGAGTGTTTGTAACATGGTATATGTCAGTGACAGTGTTTATGTGTTTTTTTACTGGCAGTTACTATAGTCAATGTATTTGCCAAATAATGGAAGCATGAAGTTGGAACAGTGCTCATTTATGAGGTATATTTATTTCTAGGAGGAGAAAAATGATATTGTGGCTCGCAATCAGTCCAGAGGACTACTGTAGTTCAATAGTTCAAGAGACGAATGACTTTATGGCTTCTGCAATCTTGTTGGCTTCCATCCTAGGTGACATTGATATGCCTTCTTATGAGTGATAATTGTAGGGCTATAACCCAGGAAGTGAGATTGCACTAATGTGTAATTAATCTATGGTTTACTGCATTTAAGATATCAGTGTGGTTAGGTCAAAATTATGAAAAACTTCTTTAACTATATTTTCCTAGTGAACATCATGACAGTGTAAACGGCAACATTTATTACATGCACATTCTCACACATTTATCCTTTGGTTTATTTAGGCTGTAAAAGACAGTACGGTAACCCTTGCACATAGTGGAAAGCTGGCACCCAAGACGGACTAAAATAAACGGTGCTACAATGTGATGGTGCCAGAAATCCTACCCTTGGGTGCAGGGATGTGCCCCCAAATATATATATACTGTCATTGTCTAATTATGCAGAGCAAGGGTATCTCCAATGAATGGAATTGAATTGATTGAATTGAATGCTTTTTTGTCATTATATGATGCTGTCCTCACTGTTCAAAACACAAAAAGACAAGAGAAAATGAGATGGCCTGCTATTATGCTTCTTCTGAAATAGACCTTTCCTAGATTACTGTATTTTTAGGGCCTAAAATTTAGGCCAATGCAAATGTGTCAAAAAATAAAGCACGCAAACAATTTAGAGGAGCGGAAAACCAAGACCATGACAATCGTGGTTGTACTTGCGATGGGTTTTTAACGTGAGTTTGAATTTGATTCATTTAATAAGGGACATACGTATAAATGTAAATATGTAAGATTCTAGCCGAGGGCCTATTTATATCTTTAGTCCCTTGATGTTACAGACAAATCATGTGAATGGCAATTGGTTTAATTCCTTATGCGGTCAGTTTTACGAGAATGACACCCCAGCTCTTTAGGGGGCGCTAATGCGCCTGAATGCTGGTGGCCAAGCGTACAAATCGAGCTGGAAGCAGAAAAAGAAGACGACGTTGTTTTTAGGGAAGTATTTCAGTGTTGCACACGTACATAGCACATACACAATGTACTAGATGTCTTTGTAAGCGATATGACCATTGCGTCGGCGTCATTCGATAAACGTCACAGCATGCACTATGAATTAGCTTTAAACTGTTAAATTTCAGGACGCAGTAATTTTTCTTCATACTAGTCATGTTTTAAATTTGATCAAATTCCGGCCCGAATCATATTGACTTAAACGCAATTTGTTTTAAAAACAAACCCTTTGTAAAACCGTCGAAAACCGAGCCTATTACGCCCGCCAGAGAAGACCCCCGATCCAAGATGGTCGTAAATTAATTACGCTGCTGACTCCACTTTTGGACTTCAAGATTTATATATGATATCTTTGGTTTCACGGTTGGAGAATCAAGGTTAGTTTTACACATTTCCTGCAAAAAAGGAACTCTTAATGAATATAATTTGTTTGCGCAAGGTTTCGACTGTCCTGCTTCCATGTGTGTGTGTGTGTTTTTTTTTAACAAAACACAATATTAATGTGTATGCCGGTTATAGAGAGGAAAAGCCAGTGCACCTGAATTACAAATTGTACTAATTGATACCTTTGTCATTTTTTTCTGTGTTTAACTTACAAAACGAATCTAAATCCTTCATTTCTTAGAATCTCTGAGCAAACTTGTTGTTAAACAAATTTATAAAGCGATTAAGACACAAGTTTGCCCCATACACTAACTTTAAAAAAATGTATATTTTATTTTAAACGTGATCAAGCCATTTTGTCTGGTCGGCTTTTGGCACCAAACCTTACTTTAAACTACTAATGCTTTTTTTCCAATTTTTTTGCCATGTCCATCCTCTAGGAAAATGGTCATTTGTGTAGCCAGGGGTCATATCCTGAGGGCCAACCATCTGTGTGCCAGGTACCAGCCTTTTCTACGTAACACACACCTAATGGACATAATAACATTTATTTAACAACAACAACAACAACTTTCGTTGACAGATATATGATAAAACTCTGGTTGATATGATCTGTGAGGCCTTTATTTTACAACTTACCTACATATATCTACAGATGTAATTTATTCTGATCATTAAAAACATCTCTTGAGGTTATAGTATATTCAGCATATTGGTTCAGTGTGACATAACAAACACTATATTCTCAAGGATATGGCTGAGACAGATGAGTAAAAGAGTTTACAACGACAAGGACTTCGATCAGGAGGAAATAAAAGCCGTGTTGTCGGGCTTTCCTGGAGGCTCAATTGATCTGTCCAAACAAGATTCTGGCATTGGCATCCTTACGATCAACAACCCATCCTATATGAATGCCCTCTCTGGTAAGGTTTTGCAAGAAGCACCATTCTCCGGATAGCTTATCTGGTCATGTCATTGTTAATTCCATTCACACTTATACTGTTCTGTTCTGTTCTAGGCACCATGATGGTGCAGCTGGAGGAAAAGGTTAGCCAACTGGAGCAGTGGACAGATGGAAAAGGCCTCATCGTTCAGGGTGCTGCGGGAACGTTCTGTTCTGGATCAGATCTTAATGCGGTCAAAGCAATATCCAATCCAAACGTATGATATTTTAAGACTACTACTTGTCGGCATTCATGTAATAAAAAAACTGAAAAAAACACTGAGAACCAGGATGTTTCATTGTTGCATGATTAGAGTGCATATCAAAAACTGAGTAAATCCACAACCAACGTTGCCTTTTGTCTTGTAGGATGGTATGAAGATGTGTATGTTCATGCAAAATACTCTTACAAGACTACTCAGGTAAGGGAACCTTGGAATTCTGCATGATCAAAGCTTATGAAGTTGTTTGTGTAATTGAAGTACAACATGTGGTTTTTCCAGTGCAGGCTGCCTCTGATCTCTGTTGCTCTTGTGGAGGGGAGAGCTCTGGGTGGAGGTGCAGAGTTGACCACCGCCTGTGATTTCAGGTAATGCTTTCTACAAAAAACAAATTATAATCTGATCTTGCTGATTTGTTAATTTTTTTTTAGATTAATGGCACCCGGCAGTGTGATCCAGTTTGTCCACAAACACATGGGCGTGGTCCCAGGCTGGGGTGGAGCTGCTCGGCTTGTCAATCTCATTGGAAGCCGAAATTCTGTCAAGTTGCTCAGTGGTGCTCTAAAAGTGGATCCTGATTTTGGCCTCCAGATTAAGATGGTGGATGGACTTCTTCAAGACCCTAATGAAGGTGCACAAACTTTCTTAAAGCAAACTGAAAAGTGGCTCAGTCAATACACTAAAGGGCCAGCGCCAGTGGTCCAGGCTATTAAAAAGGTAGTGTTGTCGGGGAGAGAGCTCCCTCTCGTGGAGGCATTGCGAACTGAAAAAGAGGTGTTTGGAACTGTTTGGGGTGGTCCAGCTAACCTGCAGGCATTAACGAACAAATCTAAATATAAATGAGCAGTTACCTTGCCAAATTTTTAACCTGACTGTAGAATCTTTCTTGAAATAAATATTGATGTGGTGCATTTAAACAGCTGATCTACCGAGACCAAGTAATTGCAATTTGCTTTCATAAATTGGATTTTTCAGTTCTCAGATCATGTCAGCACAACTGGAACTGTTCTGCAAGCTTGTATTATTGATACTGTTTGTTGGGGTAACCATTGATCACAGGGAAACAAATGACTTGTGGTGTGTTATGTCATGGAAATAAAAACGCAACCAGATTGGGTTAGAATGAAGAAATGAACATTTATTAATTTACAAACCAAGTAAAAAATTGCCAAGCAAAAACTGTTACAAAAAAATTATTCAGAATGGAAAGTCTGAGGAGATAATCTAAACACACAGAAGAAAAAAAAACATTTCAAACTAATGTGATTTAGAATGGCATAATCATCTTACTGCCTAACATGTTGCGCTTTTGAGATTGAGAACCAAAGTCAAAAGAAATGGACATTTATCCACACCAAAACCAAAATATTAAGAGAATCTTGCCACGTGAAGCGCAACTTAAAATAACTCTCTCTTCGAACATGCACCAGTTTTAAAAATCAGAGACACTCGAGTGGAGAATGCTCGAGTCTTAGCCAACTTTGAACATACAACACGGTTACTCCACATCCAAGTTCCAATTACTTCAAAAGTTAAACAATTTGATATGAAATGTCACATCTATTTTTATACATTTAAAAAAAACTTAATAGCTAGTATTTTGCTGCAGTTGAAAAACTAGCTGACAATATCAAACTTCAATGGGTTGTGAAGTATGCAGATCGTTATGGTGCGGACTCAAGATGATTTCCCCATGTATAAGTGCACGCAGAAATTTAGAATAGGCTAAATCCAAAGCCACCTAATCCATCAGGGAGGGAGTCGGGGGAAGAATAGGCGTCACATGTACAGTTTCAAGCGAGTCATGTTAGCCGAGAGAGTTAGACGATTAGAATGTAGCTATTCACGTAGAGGACGATGCAGTTCCAAATGACCCATTCGTGCTCCCTCTGACATCACGCATCATTATTATTACTCCAAAGGTACGTGTCCCAATAGGTAGCCTCGTCAAGCAGGGCCGTTAAATTGTGAGCGTAGAGACAGTGAACGAGAGCACAAAAGATCAAATAAATTAAAAGGAACAGAACAGAGTTAATGGATTAAAGGTGGGGAAAAACTTCACACTTCAGTCACTGTACACTGACCATCAGGCATTCGGGACCTCCCGCTTGCCGACGACGAAGGTGGGGAGGTAGACTCTGCCCCTGGGAGGGCTCTGTCTTCTGGGTTCAGTCTTTGCCTCTGTGGCCGAAGCTCCCACGCCTCCACATCGCCCCCCTCTTCTCCTTGATTGCGCTCCTCTTCGTCCTCGTCGTCGCTCCAATCCCCGGAGCCAGAGTCGTCCACAGACGTGTGATGATCAGACGACCTGGACGGTGAGGCATCTTCCTCTTCATCTTCTTCCTCTCCTTCCCCCACCCTGGCTCGCTCGTGAGATGGCCCGGGGCTGTGACCGACTTGGAGTTGTGAGAAGGCGTCCTCCAGAGAGGTGCTGCCGCCGCCGCCAGGTTGAGCGCCTAGGGAAGTTGGAGGTCTCGCCACGGGCGGCGGCGGCGTCGTCGTAGAAGGGACGGCGGCGCCCTGCTGCTGCGACCCCGCCGCCGCGGTATCGGCTCCGTCGGCAGAGTTTTCTCTACCCGCTGCCCCGATCGCTCCGGCGACTGCCTCAGTGTCCAAGCGTAGTCCGGCAACTCCCTTCTTGGGAATGTCCAACACATCCCGCTTGATCTTGCGTCTCCGCCCGTGCTCGTTGCGCCTATACTGCACCATGTTCTCCAAGTCGGCCACGTACAAAAAGCCGGCGATGAGCATCTCCGCCGTCTTTTTGCCCCTGGAGAAAGCGTCCTCCAGCTCGCGGCTGGTTCGCACGTCGTACTGCCACCAACCGTTGCGGCCCTCGTAATACCAGGCGTGATCGCTCACTTCCCCGCCCCGGCCGCCCGCCGACGCTTTCAGCTCCTCCGGGGAGAGGAGCGTGGGCCTTTCCAAGAAGTCGTCGGGCACTTCCTGTCTGCAGAGGGCGCAGCGCTTGCTTTGCCAGGATGCGCCCTTCACGCAGAGGAAGCAAAAGATATGGTGGCAAGGCAGTTGCACCGGGTGGACGCAGCTCTGTAGACAGATGGCACACTCGGGTACAGCCAGGGCTGGCGTTGCACTGCTGGAGCCAGAACACGGGGATTCTGAACTGTTTCCGCTGCCACCGGCGCCATTGCTGCTTCCGCTTCCTTTCTTACTTGGGGGAAGTGAGCTAACAGAGTGGTCGACCTCCCCACAACTAGCCATCCTTAGCATGTACTGGAGATAAGACAAAAAAATGTTATTGCAAGCTTGCATGTTCGTCTATACATATACATACCTACATGATACTCAGGATTGCTATCATATATTTTTGATCAGAATTAAAAAAAAATTGGGAGTGGGGACATTCCTAATATACCGTATTTTCACGACTATATGGTGCACCGTATTTTTAGCCGCAGTGTCAGTAACGAGTGCTATTTCTGTATTTTAAACACACAAAGGACGCACGTTTTTTTTTTACACAAATGCCACACAAACAGTGTAAATCAAGGGTGGGCAATTAATTCCACAAAGAGCCGCAGTGGGTGCAGGTTTCCGTTCCAACCCATAGGAGGAAGCATTTCCACCAATCTGGTGTGTTAGATATACAATCAGTGGATTGCAATCAGGTGCTTCTTGTTTCAGCAGAAATCCAATTGGTTAAACTGTCTGTGTTGGATCAGTTGGAACAAAAACCTGCACACTCGGGGACCAGATGGAAATATCAACACCAAATGAACATGGCAGGGAGCAAAGCGGTCTTGTGAAATACAGAGCGAAGGTTTGTGAGAAATTTTGAGGGCCATTTGTGTTTGTTGTCGTTTGTTGCACTAGCAGCTTAATTGAGCATTTTTGTAATGAAACATACATTTAATATTTGTTTTGTTTTCTCTCAATTTTAGAGTAAATGTCACCTGGGCGTGACAAACAACTTGATGTCATGCATCTTGGTGTCTAATTTGGAGAACAGGTAAGAAGAGCTGTAAGTGAATACTTTAAGAAATGTGTTGTAACTTATTGGTTGCCGCAGACATCAAATCCTTTTTAGCTGTCTGAGACGGATGGCAGTGAAAGAGTTAAAACATGTAACAGAGTTGTATACGTAAGTGTTCTTTTTTTATTAGGGCCAATTATTGAAACTGGATCTAATTATACTGGAACAAATCAAATGAGAATATAAGCAATGGTAGATGAAGCTTAATTAATTACTGAATACTCACATGAAGTAGCCTTAATGTTTATGTATCATGAGGCGTGCTGGCGGACCTTCAACGATGTACCTACAAAGTACAGAAAGTAATGCATAATTGAAAGCATGGCATTTTTAAAGTACTGTGAACTGCTGTCAGGTCAATCCTCCCATTTTGAAACTCTTGGTATTAACCTTTTAAAGACACTAGATCAACCGTTCGCATCCAGTCAACATTAAAACAGCTGAAAAATCAGATTGCATTACCAACCAGTTTAATCGCGATTTTAAGGTAATGCATCAACACTAGTATGGCGAATGACAGTTCGAATTTAAACTACATCAAATGACGTTTGAGAGACGAACAAAGAAAATGTAATCAAAATGAGCATAATCTGCTGAACAACATAAACTTGTCACGATTTGCCGCGAAAGATCAATTGTGTTGACGCTACTGCGAATTGCTTCATCTATGTGCTTTATGGGCAGTAATTTGACTCCAGCAAATAGACGGGGTTCATGTGATGGCGCTAGCTTATTTTAGCAGGTCGACATTAACAACAAGGAGCACCTTTCCTCTCGCGTCTCAGTCAAGGAAGCTCCTATGTACATACCGTACTGATATTTGTCGTTGTCCACTTCTCCTGAAAGGCTACATGTAAAAGAAAGAGATCCAACACCGAACGTCAATCAAACAAATTGCAATATTTTCTGTCTTTGTTTTCCGCCGTATAAAAAGAAGCTCGGAGTGACGCATTCCATGGCCCTCGGAATTCTGAAGTTCAAATACGTCACTTCCGGGTCGTCGACGTTTCAGGTGAAAATGAACACGAACGCTAGAAATAATAAAGTAAATATCTTAACATTTGTTTTTTTGTGTACGTTACTATTAATGTTATTGTGGGATAAATGATTAATTGTACAAAACGTTAACCGCAGGTAGTGTTGTAGTTATCATTAATACCCTTAAAAAATAAAATCCGAATTAACAATACTAACATTGAATAATATGTTGGAAGAATAATGGCCAATCTAATGGAGGAAGTTTAAAATGTTCCTCAATTAAATGACTTCTAAAATAAGCGTTTGAATTGGGAGTACTATCTTGACGCAATTAGGCACGCCTTACAAAAAAAAAAACAATTACAGTTTAAATCCTGTCACAAATAGTATAGAGTGCATCGTGCATTCTTCTTTTGATTCATTTTGGAAGCTCCGACAACCAGTAGATGAGACGCCAAACCCCTGCGTGGTTACGCAAGATGACGTAAAATAACGCGAGATTTGTCTGGACGTTCGCACGGAGCTTCCGTCTCTTCCTGTTCGCTAGCAGCCAGAGGACGTTGGTGTCATAGTGCCGAGGGGCTTCTTAGGGACTTAATTTCAGCCAAGCAAACAAAATCAAGACTAAACCAAGAGCAAAATGTTTTCCCGTGCCGTGAGATCGAGCATCAGCCTCTCCAGGAGCTTGTCCACATCTTCCCAGAATCATGCCAAAGTGGCCGTGCTGGGAGCGTCTGGCGGAATAGGCCAACCCCTGTCTTTACTGCTCAAGAACAGCCCCTTGGTGAGTCAACTCTCCCTCTACGATATCGCCCACACCCCGGGTGTTGCCGCTGACCTGAGCCACATCGAAACAAGAGCCCACGTCAAGGGCTACATGGGTCCCGATCAACTCGACGCTGCGCTTCAAGGTTGCGAGGTGGTCGTCATCCCCGCCGGTGTGCCCAGGAAGCCCGGCATGACCCGTGACGACCTCTTCAACACCAACGCGACCATCGTAGCCACCTTGGCCGATGCCTGTGCTCGTAACTGCCCCGAGGCAATGATCTGCATTATTGCCAACCCCGTTAACTCCACCATCCCAATTACATCGGAGCTCATGAAGAAGCACGGAGTGTACAACCCCAATAAAGTGTTTGGGGTCACCACCTTGGACATTGTGAGAGCCAATGCTTTTGTGGCTGAGCTCAAAGGCCTCGACCCGGCCCGGGTCAGCGTGCCTGTTATTGGCGGTCACGCGGGAAAGACCATCATCCCCCTGATTTCCCAGTGCACCCCCAAAGTGGAGTTCCCCGCCGACCAGTTGTCCGCCCTGACCGGCAGGATCCAGGAAGCCGGGACGGAGGTGGTAAAGGCCAAGGCCGGAGCTGGTTCCGCTACCCTCTCCATGGCGTACGCCGGCGCCCGCTTCACCTTTTCCGTCTTAGACGCCATGAATGGGAAGGAGGGCGTCGTCGAATGCGCTTTTGTCCGGTCAGAGGAGACGGAGTGCAAGTATTTCTCCACGCCTCTCCTCCTGGGCAAGAACGGCATCGAGAAGAACCTCGGTCTCGGCAAGCTGTCCGCCTTCGAGCAGAAGCTGGTGGCCGACGCCATCGGTGAGCTGAAAGGCTCCATCAAGAAAGGGGAGGATTTTGTGGCCAACATGAAGTGAACAAGGACATGAAAGTCGCTGCAACTTGGCACTGTCATTGATATGTTTGCTGTCTTAAATTAAAAATGGCTCCTGTGTAAATCTCAACATCTGTCAAGTGATTCTTCCTCTGTTGGTTTTCTTTCAGCCCAGTGATAGTCTAAATTTAGAAGCAGATTTTGACCTTTGTCCTGTCCATTTCTCTGACTAGGATTTCTCTTATCAGATATTTTAATGTCACCCAGTGCATTGCTCTCTTACATCATGTCTTGAAAACAATAATTGACGATTTTTTTAATGCATCTTTATCATTGCTCAAGAGGAAATGATTTTCATGATTATGTTACCAAGTAAAACACTGGTGGCGATCAATAAACAACCGGTTCAAAATGTACGCATGTCTTTTATGTTTCCTATTTCTGATTTGTGCATAATTAGGGTTGAAGACGCGCAATTCAGTACATTTTAGACTTAATTGGCATTATATTGTGTCCACTCCACATAAATAATTATATCCTTACCACATTTTCTATAAAAAATTATTGCTTTTGGATAAAATGTTTGATATACGGTATATCATAACACATTTTGTTCCCAAAATTGTGTAAATCTTTCAGTAAGTGGTTTCCTTCAAATTGTCTCTTGAACCCAAATTGGTACAGGTTAAGAAAAATATAATATTCCATTGTAGTTTAACATATGAATAAAGTCAGACAAATCGAAAAGCAAGTGAGCAAAAACCTTGCAACGCAATAAATAGTCTTCAATTAAGGATTAATTCAGGTAGTTATTTCACAAAATCATAATGCACCTCAGGTTTATGTACTTTATGAATAAATAGGAGACCAAGTTAGAAAAACTATATTTTTAAACTTTATATTTTTATTTGTCATACAGGTGTTTTGGGGTGTTTTTTGAGCAGCAGGTTCCATTTGAACAAACCAAAAAACTTTGTTGTGGATTAAGATATTTTTCCCCCAATGTGGGAATTAAGTCCACGACAAAGCAGGTGTTAAAAGACTACAACGTACAACTTTCCTTCTCTTTGACTTCGCGATAAAGATTCCACTACATCATTTTATTTAATTATTATTATTTGTACTGTGATTAGAAAATGGCACGAACAAACCGTCTTATGTTTTTGTCTTTACAATTTCTGCACCAAATAAAGCAGATGCATCTAAAAGTCATGAACAATAAAATGTTCTACATAATGTTGAAATAAAAACAAAAAGAAAACAACTACGTACATTCAAAATGCAACATTGTATCAAGGCTCCATTAAATAACCATATTAACAGGCATAAGGGCTATTGTCATTGTCTTTCGAATTCCTTACCGCTCCTTCGCACTGACATTTGATTCTTTAGTACCAGCAGCAGTCTCAGCATCGTCTCTTGCCTTTTTCAAATGAGACACACTAGTCAGTGGTGGAAGTAAAGTAAGAGTAGCTACACGGAAAAATACAACCATTTGAAACCGCTAGGCCTCGTGTGCCCAAATCCCGCTTGTGCATTAACAGTTTATTCAAATCGTACAGGTAGCAGCGACACCCCCGCGGACTGGAGATGAAAGGGGCAGATGAAGTTTTTGGGAGGTGTTAGAGTAGACTTTGATGTGTCCACCACAGAGCTACTGCACTAGGCCCTCCTGAGGGGAAACGGGGTCGGGGACACGACCTCGCCGATGTCTGTGCTCTGTTTTGTTCCTGTTGTCTTGGCGATCGGCCATGACTCGAGCCCTCTCGCGCTCTCGTTTTCTCTCTCTCCTGGCCTCTTGGTTTTCTTTGCGGTTGTTGCGGTTCCGCCGATCGGTTCGATCGTTAAGCCTTTGTCCTATGTTGGGAAAAGACACTTTAGTCGTGCGTTTATGCAATCGAGTTTCACGTGAATCTAGCGTGATCTGAAAAGGCAACCGTGGGCCCATTTTGTACAACATACCAACAGTTGTGTCGTGGCAAGTACAGTTTACGGACCTCGCTATAATCTTCTTTACTTTCGCAGGAGCTAAGACTATTATGACTATAATCACCTTGCTTAACTCTTGCATCTTGGGGATTCCAAGTGCACAACCATGGTGAGCTCCAATGTAAAAACTGAACAATATCTGTTATTTCTCAATACATTTTTTTATGAAGTGCTGCATTAGATTGTTCTAAAGGTATTGACATATATTGCCTCTAAAATATATCAATCTATTTCTTTTGCTTATCTTATTTGAATTGAAAACACAACAATGGTGGGATTTCAATTCATCTTTCTAATTTGTTTGGTGTCATAATGGGTGCAGGTGAACTGGAATTTAGCCAAATGAATTTTGGTATTCTAAAAATCAACACCTGTCAATCACAACATAGAATTAACATTTATAGCCGTTTATATAGTTGCTCTCACAGTATTGAGAAATTTTACTCAATGTTGAGTAAATAGTTAGTACACAAAATATACAGGGTAGTAAAATAAATTAGATTTTTTTTTAACCATGCTTGCAAAGGCGTCCTGAGAATATCAACCAGTAGGGAGCAGTCTTTAACAGCATTTCCTTTGCCCAGCACATCAGCTGTTGCCTGAGATGAGCATGAGGCCATTGTTCAAAATAGAAAAACTGTTAAATAAACTCCTCCCAGCTCTTGCAACATGTCATAAACAGAACTAAGAGTTGTGGTATGCTGAAGGTTTATCTCTGCTTGAGCTATAGTACAGTATACAGTAATAATGATAATAACAAGATCCCGCCTCAGGGAGCTTGGAGACGGGATCGGCGAGCAAATGCAGAGGCCCTCGGAGGCTGCTGCTGCTGCTTCTGTTCATGTGTGAATATAGTATCGAGCAACACAGCCTGTCGGGCCTTTTGGCTGTCTACTATGGGGGGGATTGTGAAACTGCTGAAGTCGGCAGTAGGCACAAACCCAGGGGAGAGGGAGAAAGAGATTTTGCTCTGTCTACCCCCAGTCCACTACAACCCCCACGTTCGGACCCTCGTTTTTATTTTTATTTTTTGCGCTGAATCAAAAAGTTTGCATTTAACTCGTTCGCTGCCAATGATTATGTTTCAGTGTTATTGACGGCGTTAAACTGGGAGGGTTGGCAGCAAATGATGATATTTCACTGGCAATGACGTCATTACAAATTGTAAAACCGCAAAAAAATCAATGGACTAGTCCAAAAATTGATTGTTTGACTTCATCCATGAACTGCGAAATTAAAAACAAATTAATCCAACTGACTAGTACCAATGATCATGTTTCATTGCCGCTGATGACGATAGACGTCCAATCTATTTAAAGTGTGAAGGATGGCACATGTGATCATGCTTCAGCGCAATTGATAGTGTTAGAACGGATGGATTAGTAATTGTAAAACGACATCAAAATTAGACAGCATCTATCATTAAATCATTAGCGTAATTAGAGATCTGATCCATTTTAACTGACAGGGAACCTCCCATTTACAAAAGATCAGGTGTCTATGAAAACAATTTGTTGCGGTTGTAGTTTGCAATGGTGCATAATTAAATGAATCATGCTGAACGTAGTTTCAAATATTGTCTTGAGCTTTAATAATACTCCAATCTTTGTTGCAGACTGATATTTTTGTTGGGCATAAAATTTAGAATTTTGATCTTGCTCTTGTATTGGAGTTCAAAATATTCTGGAAGTGTACCATTGTGTGTAAGTGCATGTGCATAAACACACAGCAGTAGGTGGTAGGTACTTTATGGCCACCCACTATGCTGAGTACAATACAAAGTACTAATATTAAATGGTTGTATTCCACTGTATGTAGACCACAGTAAAGGAAAAGCGAGACGGATGGATGGAAGCATTGAAATCGGGTGCACTGACTCATTCGGGGTCTGCCCCCAGTCCTCTATAAACACAGGAAGTCCCCTACGCTCTCATTGTTTTTCCTCTCCTGACACCATAACTATTTACAACAAGTTGGCTGGATTAGTCATACTGTAGACCCCGTCCGTGCTATTGTGGAGCCAGAGGAGAAACCTAATTCATGTTGGGTGGACATGAGTGTTTACGCGTATGAAAAGCAACATGCATTTGGTTTGTCGGAACGGGTTTTGACGCGGTTTTTCTAAACAGTGTTTTGACAAGTGTGTGATGGGCGAGCAGTGAAACACCCCTGGAGGGTTTTGTAGTACTGTCAACAGAAAAAGTGCAAACTCTAACGCCAGATCTAAATACGTTACACCAGCGGGGGTCAGACTCGGGTTGGTTCGCGGGCCGAGTTAACGTCAACTCGATTTCATGTGGGCCGGACCATTTTAGATATAATATTTAGATTTTTTAAATAAATGGATTAAAAGAACTGGATTAAAACCCCTGAATATTCATTTTTTATAGATCTAAAACAATGTTTATTTTAGCTTTTTTTTAATATATTTTTTGATTTTACAAAATAATTTTTGAACTAAAAACACAGAAAAAATGATTTAAAAATTACAATTAGTGATTTAAAAGGGGAAAAATCAGGAAATTTAATATACATCAATACTCTTCATTTTAATTTGATCCTAAAACAGAAAGTCAGCACTCATGATTTACTTTCCCGGGCCACACAAAATGATGCGGCGGGCCAGATTTGGCCCCCGGGCCGCTACTTTGACACCTGTGCGTTACACTGTCAAATCTATAACAGAAGATGACAGCAAATGTTCCCAGGATAACAATTTTATAAAATAGGCATTCAGCTTTTAAAAAAAAAGTCTTTAGAAAGTCTGTGATACTAGAAATTATTCATTTTTTCCCGTCACTCAGGTTTAAAACAATTACAGTAGTTCCATGTGCAGAAAAATGTAATCTTTTGAGATGGCAGTGTGGTTCTTGTGTGTGTGTGTGTATATTTTTGTGCACCCCAACACATACACATTCTCACAGTGTGTTTTATTGATGGTTGCTGATGTCCGGGGAGCTTTTGGCGGGAGCTTAAAGGCTATGTTCTGCCAAACAAGAGCAATGCCAACAATGGTTGCCAGGATGTCACGATGAAGGATGTATGTGTGAGTCTCTATGTTTCCTGGGTGGTTTATTTGTATACCTCGCTGTAGCGGGTATGTTTATGCAATGGTTGGCGCTTGCATACTCAAGAGATAGTTGATTAGGTGCACAAGCATGTTCTGTCCTTTTTTTAAGCTTTGTGTAGCTCCTTCTGATTTGTTTTATAGTATTCTAATATTACGGCTACCATACTTAGAGTAATGTAAAGTGCATATGACTATATGTGTGTATATGTATGTGTCAGTGGGAGTTGAAAGGGTAAAGGGGGCAGGCACACGGTTTGTCCAGCTACAGAGATACAGAGGGGTGAACAGCAGGTCGATCGAAGGACAAATTAGGCTGCATTAACTTGAGAGAGATGATGGCGGATGAGGAAGTGTGTGTAAACATTCACAATCTTTAGTTGTGAATAACACTAAAGCGAAGCCAAGTTTCTCTTGTTTTCATTACATTTCCTTGAATCGTGCGATTGCTGTTTTTCAGGCAAATATTCATACAATTGGAAGGCATTTTCTATTAGTTACATCAAATATGAAACAGGAGAGTCAATTTTTTACAGGACAAGTTCCTAAAACATCTGCCACTGGTGTTTTATGACACTGGATGAAGCACGGAAATGTCTGCATTTGTATTTACCAATGTTATTAATTTTAAAGATGACCTTCAAGTGAATGAAATATTTTATTCAGTCGGTGAAAGATGAAGTTACAATTAACGCTTCTGTTGTTTTCCTGTATGTCTCTTTGTGGTTATTGGTTTTCCTATGTATACTTTGTATGGTAGCATATGTTTAATTTCCTTTGTAAGTCATTTTGTTCTGTGCTCACAGCAGGAACCTGAGATAGGAAAACAAAGTCAAATTGTGTTTTCAGTTCTTTCCATATTATGTTCCTACTATATATGGAGCTAATTATAGAAAAAAAGGGAAAAAAGGGAAGATGATGTGGAGCGCTTAAGCAATGTGAAGGTGATGAGAAAAAAAAGGGTGAAAGTGGCGATGAAAATGGGAGGAGGATGTATCGGTGAGGATTACAGGGAACACTCTGAGGTCAGAGCACTGACCCTCTAGCGTGTGCAGAACGTAAACAGCGTGGAGAGGATGCGTGGAAACAGATAATTAGCTCTCATTCACCGCAGATCCCCCAAGAGCCACCGCTTAAACAACAAATAAACAGATAGTACCATATTCTATTTTTTCTCTCTTTCTCCCCAAATTTAGAAAATATTATCCAGACAGATAGATAATATAAAATTCATATATATTGATATATATTGGGACAGCCCCTAGTGCAGTGAAGTCATGAACAAATAAAACTGATGAAAACAAATAATAAATTAAAAGAGAGTACACTACAAAGACACATAATTAATGGAGTTTTTTTGGCATATATTTTTCAATATTTTCCAATTTGATACCTTCAAATAAATAAATAATAAGAAAAAGGGCCAATGGTTCAGAAATGTTTTTTTTCCTCAACATTGAATATCTCGGAATATCAGGATTTTATCATAAGTGATCCTTAATATCATTTAAAGAGTTTGCCAACCTGCTGAAAGCTCTGCTTGTAAGCAGCAAAGTAAAAACAAAACAAAAAAACTACCACTGAATGCCTTTCATTTCCTTTGGCGGCACTGCATTTAAAAAAAAAAGTATAGATATGCCTAGGATTTCGCCACATGGGCTTAAGAAAAGCATTATTAGTTAATCACTACATCGACAAATGTAAACTAAAACACTACTGATGCAACGCAAAAGCCATACACAGCGGTACCAATACTCAGAGATGGTGGCCAACTTGATACAACTTTGCCTACTTACATTCGGCACATGTTACAACACTGTGGCTTCATAGTATTAGTGTGAATAATAAACTGGCATGCCAGCAGTCCAGACCTCTTTCCTGTTGAAAATGTGTGTCCTCATTGTTAAATGCAAAATTCAACAATAGAGTAATGTACATCACGCAAAAATGGGAAACAATTCCGCTATCTATAAAAGCTTCAAAAATGGAAGTCCTCAATTCTCAAATGCTTCTTGACTGTTGTTAAAAGTAATGGTAATTTTACACAATGACATCATTATTTTATTTTTCATTTCTTTTTTTAAAATGAATTTGACAGTTTTTTTTATTTTTCTATATATGTTCAGTGTTTTATTTCATTTATTTCACCGCAAAGGGTATTCATATCCCAGTATAAAAACAATTTTAAAAGTCAAAAAAGAAAAAAATAATAATAAAGAGAAATAAGAGTATGAAATAATATGAAGCCAACAAAAATACCAGTTTTCAATGCGCAGATCTATTTGCTATGGGTTAGCTCTGCATGCAGTTCTGTAAGATTTTATGCCTGACACTCACTTTCTGAACCAGATGCCCTTCACATAAATCTAAACATCAGACTCTGTATAGCAGTGGAGCAGCTACATAGGTACCCAGACACTAACAAACATCTGGCTCGCACTGGAACTTCTCGAAAATCCCACTCTCAGTTTGAAGCTGTCATGATGAAAAAATAAGTTTTATTATGCTTTTTTGTTAATCCGGAAACACCATCAGATATTGGCAACATGCAGAGATTTACTATATGTTCTAAAGATGGAAACAGAAGGTCATAGCATACGTATTTTTTTTTAGCGTATGGTTTGATTAACAGCCCATAAAGGGCCAGGCTTTTACTTTGGAAAAAACGTTTTTGTTATTTTACTCAGTCAGAACGGATTGCCATCTTTATTTCATAGAGGTGTTAACGGTCGATGGCCATTACGACCATAGGAAGTAATTCCCATGTTGTTGTTTTATTAATTGAGATTTTTTTGTCTAGCCTTTCTTATTGCAAAAACATATGCAACTTGCAGTGTGAATGGAATGCGTCTACGACCTGGCACGTTTGCACACTCCGTAACATAATTCAAGATTCCCTCTCACATACACTAGTCAAACGCTCGCATGTATACTAGTTAAACGCTCTCACACAGTATACTGAAACGCTTGTTGCTTAAACATACAAGTCAAAGACGTTCATACGAATAAGGTATGTACAATATCTCACCATGTGAGTCTCTTCGCAAATGCAATTTTGAGGATTTTGTACTACCGGACCTCACATTTTTATTAACCTGATTGATTCCCATGCAACATGAAAAGGAAAAAGTATTTGTATTATCACGAGAGACGGCTGTGTTCGAGTGTCACGGCAGAGAATCGGTTGTGTGACACAAAAGAAGCCTTGAAGAAAGACACTATTACGTTTTTGCAATGCATTTGTCTGAAATTGTGTATTGGTTTGTGAGTGTGTATTGGCAGCTGTGGGGATAAACTAATACTGATCCCCTGGTCGCCGCGTGCCTCCCCGGGGGAGGATGTTGATGTTGGGCTGGCTGTTTCTGCTCCAGAGTGAACTGCTTTTCTGCAGCATCACACACGTGTTTGTTCTGTAAATGTGAGGCCCCAGAGGGCTGGATCTCAGCTTGTCTGCGATCTGTCATTTAACACTACAGAGCCCTGCTACAAAACAACCAGCTGTAGCCACCAAGCACCTCAGCAACCGCACACACAGTTGACACAGAAAACAAAGCATAGGGATTTATATAGCGACAAGTCTGTCGGAGGGCACTTTTCTCTCCATTCTACGGAAATGATCATGTTTACCCGGTTGGTAGTTTGCAGTCCTACTGTTTTTAAATCCCAAGAGAACTCGTGGGAATCGTACAATATCCCCATTGCGACACCATGCATGCCCCGTGCTCGCCCCAACCCCAACTGTCCTCCCCTCTACCCACAAAGGCAATCCTCTGAGTAAACAGTTCTAGTCCTGAGCGGAAGAAGGACTGGCTGTGATTGTAAAAGCAGAGAGGTCTGCACTTC
This sequence comes from Stigmatopora argus, assembly GCF_051989625.1. NCBI lineage: Eukaryota > Metazoa > Chordata > Actinopteri > Syngnathiformes > Syngnathidae > Stigmatopora > Stigmatopora argus. The sequence continues at coordinate 11,670,115 of NC_135390.1, forward strand.
ACAATAACAGCTAAAACTAGCCGACTGGTTGTCAGAAACAATGACCTGTCAAATTTGTTTTTGACCAGGTTTTACAGGTACTACATTTGTCAGTTCCTACAAAGCCCAAAACATGCTGTCTTTCGGGCAACATATGGTCTGATGTAACGGTACCACACAATTCAATTGTTGTTTTTCTTCTTTTAGCACATGCACAGTGCTCTTTTCCAGACAATAAGCAAATGGAATGATACATTTCTATGTGGACTCTTATTTTGTCCTCAACACTGTTCACTCACCTGGACATTTTCTTCTTTTGACCAAACACTCTTTGGTCTCAGACGTTTCAGGACATGGTGTGCCAAAGGGCGATGGGTACTGCAGCACCTGCCGTGTGCGGGTCTCCTGCCACCTTCTAAAGGCGCACGTTCTACCAAATCGAGAACAGGGACTCCACTCACTCCATGCAGTCACTTCGCAGTGCACTAAAGGGAAAAATGAGAAGGAGGATTCGGATGTGTAAAACTCTTGTGCTCAGATAATCCAATGGCTCCACTTTGGCTGTTGTAATATGGATGAGCAATACAGTTGTTCAAACCATTTCTCGTGTCTTTTTTAAAATTTATTTATTTATTTTTTACAAAAGGCAAATCACTTGCAGATTACTTTATTTCTCATTCTAGTCTAGAGTGAATTGTGATAATTAAAATGTCCTGTTAAAACTGATACCACTCAAGCATAATGAACCTGGTTGCTTTGTTTGGTTAGGCATGGAACATATCATCTACACCAGGGGTGTCAGACTCGGGTTGGTTCGCAGGCCGCGTTAACGTCAACTCGATTTCATGTGGGCCGGACCATTTTAAATATAATATTTAGTTAGATTTTTTTTATATAAATGGATTAAAAGAACTGGATTAAAAGCCCTGAATATTCAGGTTATTTTATAGATCTAAAACAATGTTTATTTTAGCTTTTTTTAAATATATTTTTAGATTTTACAAAATGATTATTGAAATGAAAAAACAGAAAAAAATGATCGAAAAATTACAATTATTCATTTAAAAAGGGGGAAAATCAGTAAATTTAATATACATCTATATATGACTCTTCATTTTAATTTGATCCTAAAGCAGAAAGTCGTCACTCATGATTTACTTTCCCGGGCCACACAAAATGATGCGGCGGGCCAGATTTGGCCCCCGGGCCGCCACTTTGACACATGTGATCTACACACTAATGCACATTCTGGTGTGGCCTATCAAAAGCGCTACGTAAGGATAAAGACATGCACCTTCATTAAATAGATCATCTGAAGATTTCTGATGCACGTCTTCGGCAAACTTCACTAGCACGAGTCACATTTTTTTGCATCATATCCCAAAACGGTATGACGGGAAAAATCAGTATGGTGTGTTGCGACATAGAACTGTATCATGTTTTCAATTAAACCATCGTATTGGAACAAGTTGTGGTAAGGATTTATTTTTTGGTTAAATTGTCATGCGATGATGTTGTGTACATGACTCACCTTGTGGTACGCACTCCATTAGTTTGTCATTGAGCTCATAGTCATCTGGACAGATGCGGTGGCATCGCCCATTGAGCTTGTACAGGCCCGGCTGGCACCTTGTACATGTCTCACTGTTTACACATAACTCACACTCTGCATTGCATTCTGCAAAGATATAAGAGAAAATGATCAGTACTCATTTCACACGCTTTATGGATCATCTTTGTGCCATTACCAACTTGCAAATGGCGTACGTTGGGAAGACGTTGGTCATATATAAGGAGCTTCCTACTCAATGGAAGAAATGCTACAAGGTACTCACTGGGAACACACTCCCTTTGCGTATCGCTGCGGACCAGCCCCTCAGGGCAGGTCTCTTGGCACTTGCCCAGGTGAAGGTAGAACCCTATCCGACAGCGTGTGCAGAAGTTCTTGTTGAAGCAGGAGTCACACTCCGACCTGCACTCTTGACAGAGAAACACAGACCAACCACTGATATGAATTTAAATTTTACAAATCATTGTGTTTTTTCTCTTTGTTATATGTATATGGGATGTCACTTTGAATGTGTTATGTGTTTACGAGTATACCCTGTAGCACATTGAAGACATTTTATTTAATTATTGCTGATCCATCAAATGATTTAACGTTGCTAAAGTGATAGTTAAGATATTTGATGTGCTTGTGGTGATTTTTTTAAAATCCTATATTTCCATTTAATTCATCCCCACAAATGTCTAATATGCTCTGTTCCATTTGTGTTCATTTACAACAGGTATTGCGGAGTGGCTTACTTGTGCACGTATTTCTTTCTGGTGAGCGAGTGCCATAATAGCCCGGAGGACAGGAAGTCATGCACACCCCGATCTGCTTCATCCTAATCCTCTCCAAATGCATGAAGTAGCGTGGCTTGCAGGAAAGGCAGCCATTGTAGTCTGAGCAGGTAAGACAGGCACCCTGCTGGCACCCTGAACTCACACTTGAGTTCTCTGTTGAGAAGAATAGTAATAGAATTTTACAATCCTGGTGGTAGACAGCAGATTTTTTTTTGCGATGCAAGCCCATCTTGTATCAACAATTACAAATAAAAGAAAATATTAGACCTGGTCAAGGGTTGACCTTTATTAAATAAGTGCTCTTATGTAGGTGAAAGTAATATGGAGGTAGAAACGGCCAAGGCATTAATTAGATGGTCATGATTCTACTAGCTTGAGGGAGGCATTCATGTGGGCTGATATCTAATGCAATGCAACAGGTCCCAGTAGTGTTGTGGTCAGAGAATGTATTCATTTTTGGCTTCTAATTAGCCATCAAATGTTCCCCTTTAAGTGATGAGTGAAATACAAAATTGTGTATTTTGAGAATAATGTAATGAATCTTGCAAACATACACAGAATAAGAACAGTGATTCAGTATGGGGATTACTGTTTGTCTAAAATCCTGTTTGCCATATATAGTAATATATCCACAATTTAACCCTAAAATGGTGTTTATTATGGGAGATTAAACATAGCAGTAGCTTTGTATTAACTGACAAAGAAAAACAATTGACATTTGTCAACTGAAAAAATGTAAGCAGGTTATTTTTAGTAAATTGAATTCAATATAGCAAAAAATTTTTTTATTACAATTGAGGATGGACAATTAGTAGTTCTGATTATACTAAAGTTGATATATTATTAATATTATTTAAATTGAGGCCTATTTTAGATGTAAATTGATGGCACAACAAATGTTGTTATTGTTATTAAATGTTTTATTTTGAGGATGCAATAATGATACATATTGCGAAAGATAGAAACATTTTCCTATGTTGTACCGCCTTGTGCCCAGCTAGTCTTGTCTAAAATCCAGAAGTCTTAAGATTGAAGAAAATACAACCATATGAAGCTCAATTTTCAGTCCTCTTTCAACCCTGGAGGCATTTTCCTCCAAATAATGTTTTCTAGTGGTCCTTTCAAGTCCTTTCTTATGATGGATGAAACCAAATCATGCTAGATAATGAGATGTTTAAAAAAGAGACATATTTTGGAGGGGGGGATTGCGCTACAGATGGCAAGGATAAAACATCACTCCAAAGACTTATTATTGTACTGTAGATCAGACGTACTTTTCTGCCACGCTGGCGGGGAATACATGATGAGATAATGTTATTATTACGGGCTACGACTAACTAATTTCTTCTCATTCTGACTCCCTTTGAACATGTGTAATCTGCTCGGAACTATGCCGATTGTTGAAAAGTCTTTTTTTTTCTTTCAATTTTTGTAATGTGTTTATATGAGTAATCAATCAATCCATCCTTCCGTCCAGCAATCCGTCAGTCAATCAATCATTCAATCGATCGATTGATTGATCGATTAGTCGGTCAATCAGTAAATTAATCCAACTTGCTTTGTAATGTGTTTAGAAAAGGAAGTTGTATGTAATTATGCCACCCGATGTTTCAGTGGTTCTTCGGCTTGACTTGGGTGCGGTCAGTACGGGTTCGATTCCCACTTTGTGGCGGTGTGATTGTTAGCCTGAGGGGTTGTCCGTCAGTATTATTGTGCCTTGCGATTGGGTGGCAAACAATTTGGGGTGTCCCCCACCTGCTGACAGTGGTTGGCTGGGACGAGTTCCCGCGCCACCCACGACCCTTGACCCTTGTGATGAATGAGTTGTATGTTAAACATATTGGATCCGTGACATACAAAGAGCTGAGCACATGAGCGTTATTACGTCATTTCACAGTCATTTAATTGAAACAATAGGTAGAGGACTAGTCAGGGCATGTTTGATTCAGTCCACGGACTGCAACGGAGCGCCGTCTGGCTCATTGTGACCACTAGGGAGCGACTGGAACCAGTATAGTACTCAGCATCATGCACAAGAGCACAGCACCACAATTAACAAACCGCCAATTAGGGCATTCTTAAACTAATGTATACCTCACTGAAATTATAGGTGGGCCATTTTATACGACGTTTGAACCATTAAATGAAATCCTTAAACCGTAAACCCGTACAGACCTTTGGTCATATTACAACCAATGTACTGTAAATGAAGTAAATTGGTGCAGGCTGAACTCTGATGGAAATTGACAGCAATAAAACAATATTGCTGATAACTACTACTACTACACCTACTCCTAATCCTCCTACTACTACAACTACCACTACTGCTACTACTTCTACCACGACTACTACTACTACCACTACTCCTAATCCTACTACTACTACAACTACCACTACTGCTACTACTTCTACCACAACGACTACGACTACGACGACTACTACTACTGCTACTACTACTGCTACTACTACTACTACTACTACTACTACTATTACAGCTACTATTACAGCTACTATTACAGCTACTATTACAGCTGCTACTACTACTACTACTACAGCTACTCCTACAGCTACTACTACTACCACCACTACTACTACATTTACCACGACTGCCCACTAATGATAATAGCAATACTAATCATCATCACCGTTATTAAAATGATTTCAAATGGTCATTTTTATGAGTTTTGTGCAAGGGTTTAAATAAGCTTTAATAACAATGTAGTTGAATAAGAATACTCCAAGTATATTCCATGTTGGTGTGAGCGTGTGTGCGTGTGTGTTCTTACGTCTTTGTTGCCGGTGCCTGGAGGTGCTGTGCTGCTGACATCCAGTATAATCCATGCAGTGCAAGATGATCAAAACAAAGGATATCAGTTGTAATTGCATAGTAGCCCAAAGATGAGAGCGGTAAAAGCCAATGTCAATGTTCACCCGAGCACGAAGCGGGTCAAAGAATCCCTTTTGTTGAGTGTGTTTGACTCCTTTTAGACACAAGTGTTCCCCCAACAATGTGGTGACATGTTGTAATGAAAGTGCACAGTGGCCCAATGTTGCTTGGGCCGCTTGGACTTGAACATCCTGCACAGGAGCTTCATAGGTGCAAAGAAAGGCCTAAAGATACCGAGTCGGGCATCCCAGAGAATCCCCCCAAATGAAAAAGAGCCAATATCATCTGGCCGAAGACTCTGAAAACGAAGATATTAAGATATTATATCCATCTGGATAACACCAAGTGGCCTCCTTCGCGTGCTCTTTTGCCGCTGCGCGGTGACGCGCCGTGCGTCCCGGTGCGTCCCGGTGCGTCCCGCTGCTGGTGGCGCGCGGATGGACTCCCCGTCATTCAGCATCAAAAGTTACCAAACACACTCGCACAGAAAAGCCGGACAGCCATTCGTGAGCGCACAATACTCAAATAGGTTGAGAGCTCCAACTCGTGCGTCCTCTCGGTGCCAAAGACATCTAAAAAGTACATCTCCGCACTTTAAGCGCTTTTTTGGCTTTGCGTTGCGTGCACGAGTCATTCACTCCCCTCCTCTCTCTTTCTCTCTCTCTTCTCTCTCCCTTGTCTCTCTCCCTGGTCTCTCCCTTCTGCCCCTCTCTCTCTCCCTCCATCTCTCTTTCCTCTCACTCTTCTCCTCTCTCTCTTTTTCTCTCTTTCTATCGCTCTCCTCCTCTCTCTCTTTCTTTCTCTTGTCTCTCTTTCTATCGCTCTCCTCCTCTCTCTTTCTCTCTCTCCTTTTCTCTCTTTCTATCTCTCTCCTCCTCTCCCTCTTTCTCTCTCTTTCTCTCTCTTGTTTCTCTCTTTCTCTTGTCTCTCTCTTTCTCTCTCTTGTCTCTCTCTTTCTCTCTTCTCCCCCCCCTCTCTCTCTCTCTCTCTCTCTCTCTCTCTCTCTCTCTCTCTCTCTCTCTCTCTCTCTCTCTCTCTCTCTCTCTCTCTCTTTTTCTCTCTTTCTCTCTTTCTCTCTTTGTCTCTCTTGTCTCTCTCTTTCCTCTCTCTTTCCTCTCTCTTGTCTCTCTCTTGTCTCTCTCTCTTCTCTCTCTCCCTCCCCCCCCCTCTCTCTCTCTCTCTCTCTCTCTCTCTTCTCCCCCCCCTCTCTCTCTCTCCTCTCTCTCCTCTCTCTCCTCTCTCCTCTCTCCTCTCTCTCCTCTCTCTGGCTCTCTCTCTCTTTTTCTCTCTCTCTCTTTCTCTCTCTCTCCTCCTCTCTCTCCTCCTCTCTCTCCCTCCCTCTCTCCCTTCTTCTTATTCCCTCTTGCTCTCTGCCCCCTCCCTCTCTCTCTGTCACCCCCTCCACACACGAGCTCTAAAGTTTATTTAAGGGGCATAAGCACCCCCCATGTCAGAGAAAAAGAGAGAGAGTTTGCAGATTCCCTGGGCCCCTTGCCTCCCATTGTGTATATAGTGCCTTACTTTTCATTGTTGGCATCATTAGAAAGTGAAAGTAAAACTTGTTTGAAATTTTGTAATCCCTTCAATAGCACATCACTTTGTAACCCTTATTCCAGAATTGTAACCTAAGTAGTACATACTGACCCACAATATTGAAATTTGGTATAACTGAGCATACATACAGCTCAATAATAATTTGTTAAAAATGTTATATTTGAAGAACAAAAAGCAAAAATAACAGTGAAAATATATATATTATTTTACAAAGCTCTCCCCAGCCATTGAAATAACATGAACTAATTGGCTCTGTATAAACATAATAATACATTGGCGACTCATTAAAATTGGAACATTCCCAAATTCATCTAAATAGTACCCTTTTCATTCAAATGTTAATATCTTAAACCAGAAAATAGTAATGTGTGGTGCAGCAAGGCAACCTGTGACATGGTACACATCTCCTCTAGAGGGAGTCAGCTCCATGACAGCACACAGCAGCAAGACATCGTGGCCAACTTGCACTCGCACTTGACCTTGCAAGTTACTACTCTGTTTGTATTCTTGAACTGTAGAAAAACATTCAGCATTCTTTCCCCTTGAATAATGATAGTGAGCACCTATAAATACATCATCAGTCATTACTGCCACCAGACCTTCAGTCAACAATCACATTTAGATATGCTTAAATGCAGAGACGCGGACATTCCTCCTTGTTTAATGAAATCCGAGCAGAGTAGTCGAGAGAGGCCCTGGATCCTGATTTCTCTTTAGTGGGTGGATGTGTATGCAGAAAAGTAGACACCAGTCCAGTACTTCTCCTCTCTGTGGCTTCTTGTTTTCCATCTTCTCTGGACCAAGGAAATCAATACAAACACAGTGGTCATTCACTTTATGGCACTACTTCCATGGTAGCTTTGCTTTAAGCCAGAAACCGTACAGTCAATCATAGTTGAGACTTATTCATTGTTTCAAACCCTCTCACCTCCTCCCAGCCTGCCTCTCTAAATCCACATTTGATCCTTGATAACGAAAACCAGTTTTACGAAGTCATACACAAAATTTTGTTGGACTTATTTTTGTAGGCACGAAGCACAGTATTTTTATTTGGACATAGTACAATTGAAGACTCCAGTTGCTTTACGAGACACATTTAGAAAAGGAAATGTATAATAATAACACATTGGATTGCATGCTGTTATTACAAGATAAAAATGACATGAAATGGCATTGTGTAGCTAAGAAATCTGAAGAAAGTTGCGAGACCCCGCCCACCTCTCACCTCCGAAGAAGTCTTTTCTAAATGATGTTGAGAAACAATGCTGCTCTTTATGTCCTAGCTGAGCAGGTCTGTCACCCAGAGTGGGTGCGTGTGTGTGTGTGTGTGACTTAAGTGACACTTGGGTGTGGAAGTTTAAGGTCACTTGGTCAATCCATGTCCAGTTCGGTGAGAGAATCAGTCAACACCTGGAAATGAAGTCGGGCAGGTGCTTAAATCATCTTCTACGGGGATGGATGTTCCCTTCTTTGTACAGCATATGTATTTTTTAGGGGGTTCGCATAAAGATTCAAAGAATGAATTCACAGAGCTCAAACATTGTCATTCAACACAACAAACTAACAAAAATTGTTGAGTGACAAGTAAAGCCAATTCATTTTTATGCTGCAAAGACTTGAAAAAGTACAGAAGTACTTCAAATTCATCATGAGATGCAAACCGTATGATAAGATAGAAATGTTTTGCATTGATTTATGGTTTATTCCATCACATTTGATCGGTTGAGTACAGCTAATCTTGCAAATAATGTCCACATTTCATCATTATTCACGGACTCGGATGATTTAAGGGGACTGTACGACATGTGCAATATCAAAATTCATATCATGCATTTGTCTCAGTGACAACATTAATCGTTTGGAGTGCACTGCAACAGGAAAGTAATTTTAGTGGAGGTCTAGGGAAAATGTCTGTTTAAACTTTAAAGCTTCCAACAGGGCAAGTCTGGGGCATATGTGGATTTAAGAGGTTACGATTCAAAGTCCATCTGAAACTAATTACACTAAACATTGCTAGGCTTAGGCTAGATGTCCAATTTATTATTTTCATATGACATTTCACAAATCCACGTATCTCCAAAAAATGATGCTCTTAATCCTCCACTACATCGGATAAAACACGCAGTAGCACACAGTGAAGCTCCCTCACATGCCCTTCAAACTATTCATCCCCCAGCCTATGACGCATACCAGTCACAGATGATATGGCCTTTCTTGATCCACTGCGATGTTGCCAGCTTATGAGTTAGCCCGGGCTCAACATAGACCACCACTGGTAACGCGCATCCCACTGCTCTCGGCCTCACAAGAAGGGCTTCTTTTTTTTTCTCTCTGTCTGATGCCACATGGAATAAAGCCGCAGATATCCCTCTGGCAATCCCGTGCATTCCCTCAGCATGAAGCAAACATTGAGGCTAATAAACAGGTCAGCAGAGGGTGCATGAAAATAGACCCTCATGTAGACAAACATGCATGCACATAAACAAAGGATATGGACGTTCCAAAAAAATAATGATTGATTCGTGAAATGTTATTGCTTTCACAGATGATATGATTACTATAGTCAGGGATAAGACAGGTGGATGTTTTGTGGTTGGGCAGCAATAATAAATGTGTGCATATGTGTGTCTCTGCCGGTATGATAGATGGGATCATTTTATAGTAGAAGGGATTGAGATGTGAGATGGTGGTGAAGAACAGATAATCACCCAGAGCAGGAGATGTCAGCTGTACATACACATGCAATGCAGGTCAAAGTTGTCTGGAGAGAAGGTCAAAAGATTAGGCTAGTGCTTACATGTGTCTGTGTGTATGGTAAACAAGAAATTGTACCACAACTTCCCCATCTTAATCCTTTCCCAACATAGAGAACAATCAAAACAGTGAACAAATGTTCACAAGCCTGAGCTTCATAGTTCAGATCCGTCTAAAATTCGACAATGTCATTGATATGCACCAACTGCAAACATAAATTTACCTCACCTAAGCTTCATTGTTGCTTATGAAATGCTTATCAAATGCTCCAACCAAGAACATTTTTAGTCATTAAAGCAACATATGAGTAACAAACAAGGAAATCCCAGATCTTTCCCAAATTCTGGATTATTTATTAATTTGCTTGGGGAATCCCTTTAACCCTTTATTCATTCATTTTCTGAACCGCTTTATCATCATTAGGGTCGCAGGGAGGGCGAGGGGTATGCTGTAGCCTATCCCAGCTGACAGCCAGAGGAGGGGGGCACCCTGAATCGGTGGCCAGCCCAACGCAGGGCACAGGGGAGGGACAACTATGCACACTCACACCCTCATTAAGAAATCTCTTTTTTACCATTTCTTTACATTGAGCGACCCCTTTGCTTGCTACCATTGTGCTGAGATTGTTCAGCATAGCGGGGACCTCTGTCAGGACCCTTCTTATAAAGAATGCAAAGGGGACCCATAGCACAGTATAGACTCAGGGACGGACAACCATTCACGCTCACCCTCACACCTATGGGCAATTGTATTCAACCAGCCTACCATGGATGTTTTTTTTGGAGGCGGGAGGAAAACAGAGTACCCAAAGAAAACCCACGCAAGCCCGGGGAGAACATGCAAACTCCATACAGTGAGAACCAACCTGGGATAGAACCCCCGACCCCACAATTGTGAGGCCGACGTGCTAACCACTCATCAAGCGGTCCACCTTTATTTATTTTCATTTTAATATTAATAGCAGCTGGCAAGAGTGCGAACGAGTGGTTAGCCTAGTCGACTGGGCTAGGCTCCAGCACTCCCGCGGCCCTGTGAGGATAAACAGTACAGAAGTAGCAAAACAGCAGTTAACTTATCAATATTGTTTTCAAAGTAGACTGAAATGGATCTTACAATTCCCATGTGAACAATTGTTTTGAAATCTCAACAGATCTGCTGTAAAACTTGGAGGTTTCGTTGTACCGTGATGGAATGTCAATTGTCTTCGTCTGTGTATTGAAACAACACACACACACACACACACATACACACACACGCACACACACAAATGATGTTCCCTCTTCCAAAAAAGCTACATATTTCCTAAATAGTCTCAGCTGGAGCATTAGTAAGCATCTGACTTTGTGGCTTAAACGGCCAACGGGTATCTCCTCCGAACATTTGTGTGTTTGACTTCTAAAGCTGATGATGTCATATGACTGCCATTCAAAAATTCAATCACCTGGTGTTGCTACAGAAGAGGAATAAGGAGAGCACAAATTATTATTTGATTTATGTCAATATGTGGCTGTGTTTGGACCAAACTGTCTTAAAGCCGATGCCATTTTTAAAGTGGTGGCGGTACAGGAGAAACCATTTCATCACATTTCTTGTCATGTGATAAAAATGAGCATGACCTTTTCTGGCAGTACATTGAGTAACTTGTTTCACATCTGGTTGCCACAAATTCAACATATCTAGTGTGATAAAGTAACAGTACTATACCGATTAGAGAATTAAACATTTATTTACTAGAACTGAGATGCTGATAGGGTCACATTGGTGAGATGCAGAAAATTCTCCTCCTATAGACCTTAACGTGTACAAAGTGTTAAAGACACAAATTGTCAATTTCATTTAAAAATACAGTCATATAAAAATACTGAGGACCTTTAAATCGTCGGTATTCAAGGGAGGGTGTTTTTATAATCAAAGCCAAAGCCTACGTCTGCTAATGAGCAGAGAAGGAATGTGAAACATGTTCAATTTTGTTGCACTGCATGCATGCATGTATGGCAAACCCACTTCTGAACTTGTCCAAAGCAGCTGTTGAAAAGTTACAGCATACATTAAACGTATAATTCCAATAAATAAACATCATCGATTTGCATTTATAATTTGGCTACAGATGAACACATTCTTATTTTGAATATCTAATCTGAACCTAATCTGTGATTTCTTTCCAATTAGATTCACTCCCTTGTATGTTGTTAAAGAAATGCAAACAACAGATTTTTTTGTTGCACACTACAAATAGTTTTATTGAAAGAAAAAAAATGTGTTTGTGAGACATTATCTTAATTCCTTGTGAGAATTTCCCATGAGCAAATGTGAAATGTACCCAGTGCCAGTCCACTGAGTTTTGAGTGCACATATGTTGTCCGTATGTGAAACACATGGGACTTGTAAAACTTGAGTGATCCCTCATTGGACGTAAAGAAAAGGCGACTGACAACAGTGGCTGTTTATAACCGGTGATAATGGCCTCCATATAAACACAATGGTAGTCTAATTATGCATGTGACTTTGACTTTGGATACGAGGTGTGCGATGCGAAATAAACCATCAGCAACATTTTTACATCAACGTATCCAACAACAAAAAGATGGGCCTGATTTTTAGAAGCGTCAAATGTGTGCACTGTCCCAAGTGTGATGGCAATTAGGGTGAGGGCTCAGAGATTTATATTTCCCCCAAAAATGCATGCATAAATACTCCTATGTTGTGAGTAGCTGCGGCAACTGTGAGCATGCGACGCCGGGTATTACCGTTGAATGGCGTATGCAAACGGAAACGGGGTCAGGGGCCACTTCTGTGCTCCTGCTTGACTCATCGACCCCTGCCATCCGTCTGTGCAGACAATCACACAAGCTCTGCTTTCGTCACGACAACTCTGCCTCCTGACGTAGTCCGTATTTCGCTGGCACTAGTTTGGCCCAGAAAGGAGTTGGTGCCTTCACAAGTTTGGTCGAAAAGGGTCATTTAAAACTTTATCAAACCTATATGTGAGATTGCGTGACCGGATGTTTCGTTGAAAGACGTTTGGTCCCCGGACTTTTGGTCGACCGGACGTTTGGTCGACCGGACGTTTGGTCCCCGGACGTTTGGTCGACCGGGCGTTTGGTAGAATGGACGTTTGGTAGAACAGACATTTGGTAGAACGGCCGTTTGGCCGCCGGGTTTGCTCGCTGTCAAATTATGACAGAGTTTACTGTTGATATTGTGATATTAGATACTTAGATATTAAACTCACTCTCTCTCTCATGATTATAATTTTGAGAGCTGGTTTCAACAGTAACAACCAAGCGACCAAACGTCCGTTCTACCAAACGTCCGTTCTACCAAACGTCCGTTCTACCAAACGTCCGTTCTACCAAACGTCCGTTCTACCAAACGTCCGTTTGACCAAAATGTCCGGGGACCAAACGTCCGTTTGACCAAAATGTCCGGGGACCAAACGTCCGGGGACCAAACGTCCGGGGACCAAACGTCCGGTCGACCAAACGTCTATTGACAAAACGTCTTTCGACAAAATGTCCGAGTACCGTGAGATTGATATCACCAATTGGAATAGACAGAAGAAATTGCGTATTCAACTCCCCAGAAAAATGTTTATATAAGTTGAATTCTCCATGCATAAAAATGTTGCCTGCCTCATTTTCTCAGTGGGTTTTCACCACTCTTGCCAGCTAATCAGTACTCACCAACACTGTGAACTCACCCGCGCTTTTGTGCCAGGTCATCTACCGCCAAAAGCTACGATCTAATTTAATCTTATTGTTTGCTGCGCTAATTGGTAACTCCCTTCCATGCTTACTTGCATTCCAAGCATGACCACATTCATCCAAATACTTTCTAGGAAAACAAAATTCACATTAAGACATGCTTACATTCCTAAAATATGGTATAATACTGAAATGGTGCAGTGTTCCAATTCCAGTCCGTGATTATTTGAGGTGTTTGTCTTTAAAAAGGGCTCGAAGCCCAAATTACATTCTTTAAAGTCCTCGAATGACTTACTTGAGTGTTCTTTAAAGCCAAGCTGGCAAGCTCTACTATGAGTTAAATCAGAACTATGAAATTCTCTCAATCAATGCTGTTATGGAGCTCATTTTCAAAGAACGGCATATTTAGCCATAGAGTTAAGCAGTTTTTGGGATTGGATGTTGTAAAATGGCCATTCTGCTTATCCTCACAAGGATCGTGGGGGTGCTGGAGCCTATCCCAGCCAACTTTGGGCAGTGGGTGGGGGGACACCCTGAATTGGTGGCCAGCCAATTGCAGGACACAATGAGGCAAACAACCGTTTCACGCTCAGACTCATACCTAAGGAGAATTTAGAGCCTACCATGCATGTGGGAGGAAACCGGAGAACCTGGAAAAAACCCACGCAAGCATGGAGGGAACCAGCAAACTCCACAAAGGAAGGGGATTGTGTATTCTAGATTATAATTTTTTATGTAGTTTTTCTTCCCAAACAGTCAAGAATTCCAGCAGACTTTTAACAATATTATTTTTCTCAAAAACATATTCCTACACTAGTACTCCAAGGTTTGAATTTTTATTCCCATTCGATTACATGTGGAATAAAGCCACTTGGTTTACCTATGGGAATTGACGTTAAATAATTGTTCAATACAAATTGTTTTCTAATGAATATGTGCAAAACCACAAACTTTTCAATATCAGTTGGTGAATCCTTAAATAATGACCTCTAAACTATGAATGCTATGTATGATCTCAGCTGTGAAAATTTTCAACTATTTGAAATGTGCGTCAGAAAGTTTGCTTCATGGCACTGCTCTGCTGAGCTGTTTACATTATTTCAAAGAAACCACTTGGGATTCTGCAACCAAGCGTTGCTTAATCAAAGACACAAGCAGAGGGAGTGAAGCCTAAGAGGAAACTGATAAAGTGAAGAGGAATGCAAAGGGAGATGTAAGGTTGAAGACAAATAATCGCATGTGGCCACTGAACCAAAGCTACCACTACATGTGTACGGTGGCAGGTGAAGTACAGTACTACATTTAAACCCTTAAATCAGTGCTTTTGGACATTGACCAAGCACTCTCTCACATAGTTTCCTAAGATGCGATGCACTATAGGTGCATGTATCGTATGCCATACAGGGGTATTTCCTTCTCACATACATTTTGTGCTCAAAATTAAGTATTGAAGATATACAGCTTGGTATTAAAGTTTTACATGCGAGTGGAAAAATAGCATTGCAAAACTGAATGAAACGATAGGCTCGGCTCTCTCACATAGTCTCGTTTTTGCTATCAAGCTGTTTAAACGTTATATTTACAAATCTATACAGTGATGGCAGAAGATAATTTTCATCATAAGAACATTATATTTTTCAATCTAGAACTGCACGCAACTGTCCGGTCCACTATGAACATTCACAAGGTCGAACACAAATAAAGCACACCGAGACAGATGAGTGCGATTTTGAAGCTTCTGCAGAAGGAGGGTCAGATGACTTTACTTCCACAGCCGATATTTTACTTAGGGCAAGATTTCATGACATACAAATTCTCTATGACAAGGGACATACAAATTCCCTATTACAAAGATGCAGCGTGACAGTGACATCGATGATGGTGGTGATACTGATATGTTTACATATAAACATATAAACAAAGGACATACCCTATTACAAAGATGCATGGTTTTGAAACCGATGGTTGTGATGTGGATGGAAGGTATCTATGACATGGGCATGACACGGATTGAAGGTGATGTCATAGATGTGAAACATTATTTGATTACTTTTCAAGATTATTTCACAGCAACTTTGGGAGAAGAAACAATGTTGTAAAAAAAATGTTACTACCACATTGCATCGCATCTGCTTTCTATTAGTTTGATCAGTCATAGTGCACCCAGTAATATTCACAAATGTATCAGAATTTCATGCGACCTTTGCTCAGACACCATAATGAACAAAAAAAGCTTACGTTGGCACTTGTTCTTGAAAAATTATTTAATCTGAAATTCATTAAACACAATACTTTTTCTTTTTTTCCTCAATGAAGTAAAAACGCTAAATCCATACATGGCGTGCAGGGGGAAAAAAGGAAATGTCACTGTATTTTAATAAACGCGACCAACTGTGTTATTCATTTTCAAGTAATGGGGTGTTTTTCCATCAGTGTTTTTCATCGTTAAAAAATGATGAATCATTGTGCAAATTTCCATTAGTTTTGTGCATCTAATTCTATTGTTATGCAGTGCACAACAAACATCTCTTGTAGTTACCACACGGTACATGTGTTTTTCCATTTAATTGCTTTTAGATGTACTCTTCGAGTAGGTGGTAGTTGGAGGGGTGGACAGGGAATCCCCTCTCAAGACTTAAACTGAACAGTGTGTGCGCATGTGCATGTTTGAGTGTCGGTATATCTAATTGTTTACACAACTCCAGTGACACACTCCCCTTGCCCTGTGTGCTCACTGAGAAAAACATTAGCATACATTACATTGCCACCCAGACACAAATAGAAGAAATCCCCAATCTTGAATCTATTAATCACCTTTTCTTAAGAATGTTACAAAACCCATCATTTATTCATGTTGTCTCCTTGTCAATCAAGATGCTCTGACACTCAGCTCATTCCCCTTCATAATCCTCCCTTCATCTCATCTCTCATCCCACTCTCCCCTCGTCTTTCTCTCAGAGTCATGGCTCATTTGAAGACAAACATCCTGACAGACACGCACACACCACTGGCCCCACCCACCCTCGTCTTAAAACGACCCTCCATCTCTTCCTCCCCTCACAGCTAAGCTGGTAACCATATCCTACCTGTAGCGTATCTTTTACACGCATTCATCAACGTCAGCCATTTGGACAAGGTCTTAGAGGGCAAGAAAAACAAAAGACAACATTAAATTAGTGGGAGAGCAAGGGGGAGAGAGTTGATGTGAAAAGGAGGTGTCCTGGAGAGAAGGCATTCGTGGAATCAGTAGCATGGCCACTTGCTGAGTGGAGGAGTCACTGATTTAAGATGCATCCATCTCACCATTAACCTCTTATAACTCATTAAAAACATGGGGTCACAAAATGAGGTATACAATATCTGCAACCTATAGAAAGAAACTGAATCCAAGTTCAGAATACAGACAGAAATGAACAAAAAATGAACAAAGACATCAGAGTTCTGAACCCCTTTAATTTGATGAGCATAAAAGTATTAACTCTTGGTGTCACACTTATTATATATTAATACATTGCATCGTCTCATACCACATCAACTTCTCAATCCTTTTGAAAAGGTGGTTTAACCTTGGATCGTACATTTGAAAAGCCATTTTGGTTAAATATGTTATATTTAGCACACGCAAGATCGCACTATTGCAATTTGTTTTCCTCTAGACACTCTTGGAGTGATTTTCGACGCTTTCATCTTGGCCTGTCAGCCTGTCAGGCAAACATACTAGCCCTCTGATGATATTGTTTCGGATTGGTTGACTGACTAAAGGATGGCTGTAGGCAGGTTTTGGCAATTGATGTGGTCATGGAAGACAATGGAAGGTTGACAGAAGGAAAGAGTGGCTCACCGAGGGCACAGGCGAACATTTTTAAAATAAAAAAAAATAAAATAAAATCAGACATAGGCTTGTCATCATCATTGACTAGACAAAAGCCTAATTGTCATCATACCCAGCTGCGTATGACGAAATTGGTAGTGCTTCTCCACAAAGTGCGCTTTCCCAGGCAAAAGCCCAACCAAGTGATAGTTTCAGACTCGCTGGCACTCTGCCGTGATGGATACATCGCAACACCTCCCGAGCGCAACCAAATCCCGGCGACTGCGAAAAGGTTTGCCTCGCCGATGCCAACAAAGAATAAACCTTAAACTTAAAAGTAATGTTTTGTACAAAGTTGGGCACTTGTCCTGCTAATACCTCCCACTCTTTGAAAAGAAAACCAATTAAAGTTTTAGCCAGCATTGAATGAGCTTTGGTTAGAAGAACCAAACCAAAATAATGCTGTCAGAAATCCTCTGGAGGGGTAATTGAAGTATCATTGTTGGTCTTGGCTATGGATTGGTGATTTTAACAGTTTGGCTTTTTTTTGGAAAGTTTTTTATTCTTAATTAAATTGTGTATATGTTGCTCATCAGTCAATTTTGGTAATTAGAAGTTAGGTGTAAAATAACATTTGCAGTATCCTTCACACTTGGATTATTACATTTTATTTTATTGAAGGTGATATATGTAAACCGCAATATATATATATATATATATATATATATATATATATATATATATATATATATATATATATATATATATATATATATATATATATATATATATATATATATACGTATATATAATATGTATATATATATATTTATATACATATATATAATATGTATATATTATATATATAATTTACCTGGAGTTTGGCATTTTGTAGTACAACAGGTGTGTCAAGTAAATAGTGATCTGGTTTTCTTTTGAATATCAAAAAAGTCATTTTTCTTACAAAATCGTGGGTTTCTTTCACAGTTTTCACGATTGTTGTATTATTTAACAAACTATAACGCAAGAACTGTGACTCTTTGTAGGAAATAATGATGCCATACTTTCAAAAGCATGCCATTTAGGTCTTTTCTTTAGAACTCGTATTTTATAATATTGGTACAGGGAACATTTGAAATGCCTTTAAAGTCCTAATAAAGCTAATGTTCAATAAAAAAACAAGAAAATAATCAGTACTGATGGAGCTTAAAGTATAAACAGTGATGCTCATTATGTAGGCCAGGTGGAAAACAAAAGAGAGAATGTAGCTTCACCATCTGTGAAGCAGCAGTTGATCTCTTTGCACGCTTGACTGATAGTTTGGAGGACTCCCGTATGAATGTGAGGAAGACGGCACGTAAGATGCACGGGCAGGGGGTGGTACGGGTGATGACTCTTCAGCGTGTTTGTTTCCGTTCGGTGTTGAAAGGCTATCCTTTCATCTGTGCTCGCACACTGGTATCTGTCGTCACACGAAAGTGAGCAAGCCCAATGTGAATCGGCGGAGATTTTGACGGAGAATTTGAAGATGACCTGCTGTTCCGTGCCTGGCTGTCTAAGTGGCTTGACTGACTGATCTTCCCTTGAGATCTTTGTCTGTAACAGATGTGTGTGTGCGCACGGCAACACGTCAGAGGTTGCCACAAACTTCCAGTTGTTGCGGGTCAGATTGCAAATAATTAGGTTCATCTTGGTGCTTTATTCAAGGTTTTATTGTTGACAGACCTTTTAATGTTGGTGACAAATGCTCTTTTGCAACCTTTTAAAATAAATTGCTCCAATATTTGTGGCTAATTGCATTCATATTAGTTCATGCGGGCATGCCACATGTCAAATGTTGTGAATGTGATGTTATACAAAGCCTCAAAAGTATTACTCAGTAGTACTTTCTGCTTTAATTCTTTTTCTGTATAAATGAAACAAGGCATATGAACTGAATGTTGTATTTGACATGAGAGGATTCTGCTCTTAGTCAGTATTTTTTAGTACTCAACTTACTTTTGAAGTGCCTAATAAGGCACTCGTTATAATGGGCATGTGTATTTTCATACATAAGTTTTTTATCATTGAACACGGAAAATAATAGTTTCAATGCACGATGAATATGCGTATTGGACTCTTTACTGCAACAGTATAGTACAGTTCTGAGCTCCAAACAAATGTGTTCAAGGTTATTAAGCACGAGGAGAATTCATAAATAGAGTGCACTGGGTTTTGAGGTAATTAGCTGTCAATTTTTGGTAATAATTCTGAACTTTAAGTGTGCCGTATAGTTTGAAAATTGCGGTAAAAGGTCAAAACAATTTGCAAGATACAATTACTTCTTCTTTGTGTCGTGTTCACATTTTTACACAAGAATGTGAAAATCTTGACCGTTTCGTTCAGTTTAATATAGGAACACATATTTAATATACTCAATTTGATCTGTTTTTAAACTTTTCAAATTCCTCTGTAAATAGTTCTGCGCAGATTTGATTGAATAGTGACAACCACGAAAATGAACAATTAGCCTTTTAATGTGGTTACATAATTATATTTCCACTGTCCAGGGTGCTGAATCCTTCACTCTTCAAGCCTAAAGTTGTGCATAACAAGGAGTAACCAACAAAAGCCATTAAGTGAAGAGTTTTAATTGACTCTAAAGTTGGTGTCATGCAATTTGCCTCTCTCTTACAATTGGAAGCATTGTTATGGAAAAGCCATCTTATCAGCCGGTGCTAAAACTGTAGCGCAACAACCGGGAGCCGGTTCTGGTCCAGCTGCGAAGAAATGTACACTAGAGGCAGTCATCATGAACACTTAACACAAATGAGAACAAATGTGGATGGTGGGAGCATCTGGAAGATGGGATCGCTTAGTGTGTGCGTGCGTGCGTCTGTAGGGGCGGGACAAAGATGTGTCAGTGTTTGCTCACTCCAATCAATCAAGTTAAAAAGGCCACATTGTCACATTTGTCGAAAGACACCATGTAATTCACAAATGTTGGTGCTGAACATTCCCAAAGCTACTTTTATTCTTTTCATCATCTGTCCCTTCAAAAAGAAAAATCATGTACCACCACTTTGCATTCTGTCAATATGGCAATGTGAGGAAGTGAAAGGCAGAACATAAATAAAAATTAAAGACAAAATCAGAGTGCATAATTTGAGGGGACCAGATTACAGTCTAATCCACATCGCTGTGGTTTGTCTTGATTCCGATCTTTCAATTTCTCAGTGCTCAAATACTCTAAACAGATGTGTAAATGTACCATTGGAAGCCGTAATAAAGTTCACACGTGGCCAAATGCCAATGCACAAACTCATACATAACTGCCTGATAGAAACAAGAAGCTGCACCCAGACAAGAAAGCAAATCTGCTTTTTAGATTTCAATATGAAAATCTCACGACATACTTTGTGCGGTTAAGTACACTCTGTGCCTGCCCTTTTATTTTTTATATTTCAAGCTAAACTTCATCATTAAAATATTAACATCTGGCCTATCGCAGAATAGTAATGAAACAACAAAAACAATGTCATTATGATTTACACCTTGTTTAATTGGCTCAAGTACCACTATTGAAGTGTGAGACAACATGATAATACGAGATAATTGGCTTAACTGTATTAAATAAACATTAAATAAAAAGCCCATATGTTTATTCTTCTTTTACGAATGCGGCTGACTTAACAGCTTGTCATCTTGCATCCTTTACTACTGGAATGAACATATGGACAAGCTTAATTTTAAGCTTCAAGCTTCTGAAATGCGACGAAAAAACACTTCACGTTTCCTTCCCAGGAATGCGTTCTTAGGCAGCCTAAAGCGGCCGTATGTCAAAGATGTCAACACTTGGCCTGTCTTCTTAAAGATATTGCACTTCTGTGGTCTTAATTTCATAGTAATCTGAAAAACGACGCCCGTTACATTGCCAGCCAGCGCAGCCATACCTGGAGTTTACTTTCCACTATTTTTCTGCAAAATTGCAAGCAGGTGTCCGTTCCAGCTCCCGTCTCCACTTGCTATTCACAGAACTCGCTGACCTTCTCAAGAGTGTGTGAACAGCATTAGCTCACAAAGTAATGAAATTGTAGTTTAAACCCAGAAGCAAAAACATGAAGCCTTACTACACAAGCTGGAAATCCCATTAAGATTAATAATAAGTCAATATTCAATACTCAATTGCCAATAGCCACAAGTATGTGCTTGCAGTAATATTTCAAAAAAGATGAGGAAAGCAAATGTGACCAGAGAAACATGGGATTAGGGAGCTGCCAGACTTGCACACAATAAGATGCAAAATAACAAGAGTGATTTGTTGCCTTTGTGAACTGGAAAAGCAGATATTGTTATGATACTGATTTAGAGCCCCTCTGCTTAAAAATTGATTGAATGCAGCCATTTAGAGCCTCACTTTCATTTTAATACATAGGTAAATAAGTATACACTACATATACATAAATATTTATGTATACATATATACACATATGTAAAAATGGAAATGAGGGAAAGACGGGAAAACCAATCCTTTTTCTTAAAATTTATACAGAATTAAAAACATAAAATAAAAATAAAAAGAATATATATATATATTTATTATTTTATGTTTTATATATCTATACATATATATTTATGTTTTAATTTTGCTATTACACAATTCAAAATAAAATTCTAAATAAATAATTGTATATATATACATATATGTATATATGTATATATATGTATATATGTATATACGTATATATATATTCACACAATATATAGTAAATTTACAAATTTTCCCGTCTGTCCCTCATTTCCACTTTTTCCTTTTCAAATGTCCAGCTGTGAATATGACACCAGATTAGATCTGATGCAGTTCCAGATCTTGGAGAGACCCCTTCAAAACTCACAACAGGTAGCATTTATTTCAAAGGATTTGTCGTTTACGCCCTTATAATCTCGAGCCTGTCAACAAGGTAATGTGAGGACAAAATCATACTTGCTAAACAGTTTTCAATGTGCGTTTTTGACAAATAGCTGCTGAGTGACATTTGGCTCCGACATCTATACACATTGCAAGTTTTTGACAAGCGTTCACACGATTGTTTTAATTCCTGACTAGAACTGTAGAAATGCACCAATAAAAGTGTGCGCACAGCCATTTCCACAGATTTATAGTCATTCATATGAAATACTAACCAATAAATTTCATGCTAATTGTACTTTTAGCATGAGCCAAACTTGCAAGCCTACAAGAATGGCTTGAGGATGAATACGACTTCTTGCTTGCAACCAATAATTGATTATTAAGTTATATATACTATATGCTTGCTCACTAAAATTGCTTTGCTTTGTTCTGTTTCCTTCAAAATTGACACTGGTATTCAACGCTAAGGCGATACTGCAAGAGTTGTTCATTTCCTCAAAATGAGGCCGGGATCGCGTGTTTCTTGGAATGAGTAATGCTTTTGAATATTTAGATTCAAGTCTAGGCCAACAAAGAACATGCACCGAGTTGTCCCGAAGCAACCTCTTTAAAATGGTTCTGCTATGTACTTAGGGTCGTTGTCCTGCTGTAAAAATGAATCATTGACCCTGCTTGAGGTCAGAGTCCTCCGAAACAGGTTTTCCGCTGGGATTCCCCTGTACATCACTGCATTCATACGACTATGTATCACTGTATGAAGAGTAATGGATGGAAAAAAAATTATCTCATGGTTTTACAATCCTTCATCAATTAACAGTAACTACTACTAGCAAGATCAACACTCTAATAATCTCTATAATATTTATAAAACATTTTGCAATGTTGATTTCCTCAAACAAGAAACAACGAGGGAAACACCAGAGGTAAAAATAATTAAATAAAAACAACAAACATGTCACTGAAACAAACACTGACTTTATTACAGCAAGAAAAAAGAAAAATCTCAGAAAAATACAAGTCAAAACCAATTCATTCATTTTTAGAAATGCATTATTCCGACAGACACGCATTAGACCAAGGGTGTCAGACTCGGGTTGGTTCGCGGGCCGCTTTAACGTCAACTTGATTTCACGTGGGTCGGACCATTTTAGGTATAATATTTCGATTTTTTTTTAAAATAAATGGATTAAAAGAACTGGATTAAAAGCCCTGAATATTCAGTTTTTTATAGATCTAAAACAATGTTTATTTGAGCTTTTTTTTAAATGTATTTTTAGATTTTTAGAAAATGATTTTTGAATTAAAAACACAGAAAAAATGGATTAAAAAATTACAATTATTGATTTAAAAGGGGGAAAATCAGGAAATTAAATATACATCTATACTCTTCATTTTATTAGACAGCATTAGACAGAGACTGCAACTTATTATTAAAGGTGACTTGAACAAGGAGCAGGGCAAAGTGCCACTTTATTTTAAATGATTTTTTACACCACCACAAAATTGATCTATCTTTAAACTATTTGTATGTGTGTGTGTGTGTACGTGTCTCATTGACCCCTATAAAAAGAATCAATTACTCCCTTAGCTTGGAAAAGCTCCCTAAATCACAAAAATATGCCACAGAGTCTTGTTGTTAAGATTGATGAGACTCATAAGTGGCCTTGTTCTTTCCACTATTGAACATATCCATCAACCTTCCACATTATTAGGTCAAGTTAAAGCGAATAGGGGATTCCTAAGTGCTGAACTGCTTGGTTATTGTTGCTTTTTATGATGAATTAGCAGAAATTGTGGCTTTGTACAATGTTGGTGCATATGTGTGCGTGTCTCAAACCCAATTCCCCATTTAATTCAACAGTGATGAATTGGAGTGAAGATTTAGCCTGCAAAAGAAAAATGCACTGTGCTGTCCGGCTCATTTCTTTTGAGATAAATCCTCCTGCTGAAGTACGCCTCTGCGCCTTTGAGACGGGTAAGTTCTGTTTTAATAGGAGCCTAAACTCAGTACATGGCTGACACAGCTATACAGCAAAGAAAAGCAATAACTCAGGATCCCAAATATTCTCCGATATTGAACACCACTAAAAGTGTTTCAAAGTTCAAATGATCATAGCAGATTGAGCTGCATGAGCTAAAAGTTTAGGATCCTTGTTTTTGGTTGATAAAACTACAAGAAAAATAATCAGGGGAAAATTGTGTTGATCGAAATAAAATACAGAACTGCACTTATATTTGCAGACTGTGCTCGTGCACTTTAGTTTCAATTGTAATGTGAACTTCATGACAACAGACAAGAATAATAATGCCAAACTATCCTGATGAAGTCTTCAAAATTTGATTTTATGAGAACCCCACATTCAGCAGTTGCACTTAGACAAGAAAGCAATACCAGACGTTTTTTGGTATTTGTTGACTTGACTTTGAAAGAGCCATTAAATACTTTGTAGACGTTCAAAACTTTTGCCCTCTCCTTATATTTAATCATTCAATATAGTCTGGCCACTCGCCCTCGGCTTTTAAATGAGGACATTTTATCAGAAAACCAACTGCTTTTTGGAGTAAAAGGAAAAGGAAGCTCAAGTCGTGTCGCTAAAACGAATCTGGCAATCATGTTTATTTGCTAAAATACGAAAAAATGCAACCAAATGTTGCAGAATGGACAAAAGGGAGCTGGCAAAAGTTCTGTTTCTGCCAAATAGTTGTGCATCGTGTGTTGATGTCATCAAAATGAGGGTCTGCTACATTTTTTTTTCATTTCCAAAGTGGCTGGGCAAATTCTCGGGTAACTTTCAGTGTTATCTGGGCTGATCACATCTGAATGTCAAGCTACCGGGATAAAAATCAACACCTCTAAATCTGAGGCAATGTTTCCCTTATTTTGCACCCTTGGGTTGGGGGAAAAATCTGCTTTAAGTTAGATGCACTGCTTTTGCATCAGCATCGACCCTGTGGCTGTACAAGTCTATTAGGATTAGAAGAAAGCCCAGTTAAAGGGCAAAACTCTCAATTTACTTCAGGTGATGGATGTATACAGATTTCCTTTTAGCATGTTGATTTTCATTTCCATCCTCTGTCCTGGAAGGATATAGATTGGATTATATTATATTAGATTAGAGATTACCTTCTAAAGTTATTGTAAATCTTAAACCATTATATCTTCATTCACTCATAAATTATAAAAAATGTTACATGACAAACTTTGAGTCACACAGTTAGTGCATCTAATAACGTCCTGGTAACTAAAACAAATTATTCATTACGACAGCACCAACCATAAAACACGTATTTTGCCTTGTGACACTTTGCAACTCGAGCAAATGCTTCTTAAAATAATAAACACACAGAATCACAAAA
Organism: Stigmatopora argus; assembly: GCF_051989625.1. Taxonomy (NCBI): domain Eukaryota; kingdom Metazoa; phylum Chordata; class Actinopteri; order Syngnathiformes; family Syngnathidae; genus Stigmatopora; species Stigmatopora argus. The sequence continues at coordinate 11,695,401 of NC_135390.1, forward strand.
CTAAGTAAACAGGACTTTTCAACAGCCTGATTGGGGGCTGCACTGACTTATTAATGGTCCACCGAAGATTCACGGTTGGGTGATAGATAAAGGAGTTGTTTTTAGACTCACCCTTTTTTAAAAATATATATACTATATTTATATTTCCGAAAAATATGAAAGGATCCATTCTTTTTCCATACAAGACTTGTTAATTAAAAAAATGCAAAGGATATACACAAAACGGGAGATTCACTGGATTTGTGTAAATTAGCGACATGTAGATTTTCATTCAGTTCCTTTCCACAACACTGCTGGGATTAAGCAGGTAGATTATAGATGGAAAATTAATTACCACAAAACATTTGCTCTTCAAAAAATAGAAACAGGACACTAATAAACTAATATCACAATACACCAGATTGAACTTTTATTTAAAAAACATTGCTACTGATGGTGTTTACTCGCCAGACAAGCATGGGATCAATTTCCGCTTGCTGTTGGTATGATTGTGCGTACAAATGGTTATGCAACTCTGTAGGGCCTATGGCTGACTGCCAACCAGTCTAGCAACCCTTGTGACGATACGCAGTATGCACAATGAACGGATTTAAAATGGGTCAACTACATCACTACTCCACATCCTTTTGTCTAGACTATGTAAATAGGCAAAATTTAGTTTTTCTGTAAGACATAACCCGCAAAATGCATGCTAATTAAAACATGACAATGCTGCACGGAAAACGTTTATTTATATTGCTGTAAATCAGCAAAACACCCCAAAGGGATTCACCAACAAACTAACAGCTGGCATTGGAACGTTAAATAATTAATTCACAACAGTACAATATTTCTCAAGTAAATTTGAAGACACATTTTATTGGACTGAACTGAACTTGTTGCCAGTCATTTGCTGGGTACAAAGGGACAAACAACAATTCAAGCTCACATTCATTAATCAAATTTTAGTGAGCGAATGTTCTGGCAGATATTCCGTCATAACACTGTTTGGCTTCACCACATCACTCTTTTACTTTGGGAAACAGTAACTTCAACTCTTTTCCCACTGTAGAAAATTTGGGGACGAACATATTGAAATACAGTTTAATATCCAATGAAAACTAAAAAACAAAACACAAACATCCTTTTAAGTCCAATATCTTCAAGAACAGATGTATGTAAGATTATTTCAGATATGATACCTAACGAGGATTGTCTTATATTCAGTCATTCCTTCATTATTTTTAACCGCTTATTTTCATAAGGATCGCAGGGGAGCTGGTTTTCTTTAAGATTTTTTGTTTTGATTATTATTTTGTTTTTAGTCTAATTTACTATGCAACCATAACAAACCAGTTTTGTTGTGCATCATATTGAAATTGCAATTTACCTCAAGGGTTGTGATGGTGAAACCATATGTTGTAAATCTATTTTGATAAAACAAAATGTATGCATAACTACCACTTTTTTTTACTATACAGTGGTACCTCGACATTTTCGGTTTCGTTGGGACTTTCCACGTCAACGCACTCTTAACCGAACAAAAGGAAGTAGTCTTGAATTAGCGATCGCTCCGCCAACGGGAGCTAACAGGCTAGGGGGAAACAGGAAATGCAAGAGCCTACCCACGTATTGATTGTGGTTAATGAAGTTTCATTCTGAGAAAGGGTGCCATTGCCTATCGGTGTTGTGTGCACGAGTATACTTCATACTTCATTACCCAGAAAGCCGTCTTTTTGCCCGCGCATGCGCGTTGTGCGTTTCCTGGTCGAAACTCGTCCTGAATAAATCGTTCAGTGCTCGTAAATATCTGTTATACACGAAAGAGATGCGGCAAAAAAGACAGTGCGCTACAAGGATAAACAGCCTCTCATGTCATGGCCACCTGGCTTGGTCGCATCTCGAAATTTTGATCGTATCGCGGGCGAATTATTCGATCGAAATTTTCATCGTACCACGAGCATGTCGTAGGAAGAGCTGATCGTAGGTCGGGGTACCACTGTATAATGAATAAATAGTACCAAATAAAATAGGAATATAGTAGAAAAGGGGAAAAATTGGGAGAACTGGACAACCAAAGCTTTAAAATAGAGTAAAAAATCAAATAGTTTCAGCTTGCAATCATTGAAAATTAGAAAATTATTGCCATTTTTTTTGTCAAATCATAACCTACCCTTTACCCCTCACAAACTATAAACTCGGTTACTTCCAAAACTGTAAGAAAAACTATCAGTAGGTGAGTTTTGTGAGACCAGGCAGATAAAATTCCTCCCAATGTAAACTCAACAATCATCCACGAGGATCACGCTCCAGAGACGATTCCGTGAATGAACATGTTAAAACACAGTGTGAGGTAATCGCACTTTTCCCGAAGTACACTCTGTCTTCATATTGTTGTTTTTGATGGGATTGTTGATTGTTACTGTCTGATGACAACTGTGTACGTATTTCACATTTCTCCTTTTGTTTATTGGACGCAAGAAGACAAAAACAGAAGATCTTAAAATAGAAAAGCAAATGGTTGTAGCTCCTGATACCTCCGTTTCTGCGGAGTAGGTACATACTTTAATTGTCAACGATAAACTCACAACTTTATGCATTTGGGTTGAGAAACATTGGTAAGCTTTCTTTACTGTTGCAACTGTGCTTTGTTTTCCTTGTTTATGTTGAAAACCTGCATTTAAACAGAACTTGGAAAAGTTTAAATCGTTAATTGAACTAAGGGTTGTCGCAAAACAGCAACAACACGAACCTCAAATAAAACTGCACTTTTCAAAATGGTCGTCCTATAAGTGCTATGGATGGATTCAAAAGTTTCAAAATGAGGGGAAATAAAGAGTGTCACTCAGTCCAACATCGGGGGATTTTACAACATAAACTAGACAATAAAGCTGCGTAAAAAGCAGACAAAGAAATGTAACTAGCCAACATTTGAACAAAAAGGAAAGACCAACAATTAATTCAGTACCACACTGTGTTGTCTAGGAATTGACATCAGGCTGTGTTTTAAATGCTATAAATTGAGGATTCTGAAGGCAAGAAATGTAAGATGTTCCATTATGTTTTATGTTTTGGTTTTTATTTGGTATTTAAAGCAACCACAGGTTAACAGAGTGAAGTTTTGCATAGTGAATTGTCACTAATACAGTGTGATCAGTGCATTACCACAGTCCCAGAGGTTTACTATTGAAAGAAGAACAAAATTCCCCCAGCAAACTGATGGGAAAAAACATATCCTCCGATGTTTTTTCCTGAGGCATCCACTGTTATTTTTTAGAGACTGTGGTTTTGTAACACTATGCAAGCATTTATTTATTATTCAACATTAAACCAAAATGTCAAACTGTATCCATCAATCTGAGACCATTGAAAAAGGCATTTTTTAGGTTGATGCCAAAAAGTGAAATGTTTTCTAGAAAAAGAAACTTTTACAAAAAATTGCTTTCAATGGATAGTAATAGAAATACTCTGATCTACTCTGATTGTTTTTTTTCTATGTTTAATTACAAATTCATTCATTCATTTTCAGAGCCACTTATCATCACAAGGTTCACCGGGGGTGCTGGAGCTTATCCCAGCTAACTGCAGCACCAGGAAGGGGACACCCTGAATTGGTAGCCAGCCAATTGTCGGGCACGAGGAGACAGACAACCATTCACTCTCATATGCATACTTAGGGGAAATTTAGAGTGTTCCAACAGCCCACCCTCATTGTTTTTGGAATGTGGGAGGAAACCAGAGTACCTGGAGAAAACCCATGCAAGCCAGAGAAGAACACACAGTTAGGGCCAACCTAGTATCACACCCTCAATTCCAGAACTGTGAGGCCAACGCTCTAACCACTTGGGCCCCGAGCCGCCTAATCCCAAATTATTTCCAAATTATTTTTCTGTTTCTGTCAGGGCCTGCAAGGCCTCCTGGCCTAAAAAAATATTTGAATCACAGACTGATGTTGATTATATTTTGGCAATGAATACTTATTAAATAATTCAAAATTGTCTGTCAGATTCCTTTCATTGCTTTTCCCCTGGTTGCGCTGCTTCCAGATGCGTGTTTTCATATTTTAGCATTTGACCAATCACATTTCAGCCATTACTTGTTGCCAGGGTCGTTCACAATCAGTTCTGCAGGGCCTGCACCATACAATACGCGTGGATCAAACTGTTTATTTAACCAATCAGATTTCGAGTTGGCGACACTAAGTCCTTCTTCTCATAGGCGTAGGGACACGCATGACCGAGTTCAGAGTTCAAATACCCGCCCCCAACCTTCAAAATGGCGGATGAGCCAGGACAGTTGTCCTGTGAACTGCAGAGCAGCTCAGTAGTGACAATTTACCGAAGAAAGACCTGATAAAGCTCTCACAAGACAATGCAGCGTGTTCGGTACGTTGTCGTTTGGGTATTTTGAAGCACCATGTCTCATTTTAAGAATGCTTTTTGACGGGAGCATGCTACGATCGCGTGCTGTAGCCCTACGTGGATGGAGACATCAAAATGTTTGCTAACAAATTGGCTACATTGTGTTACCTCTAGCTCTTTATGTTTAATAAGATATCATTCCATGTGTGTTTCAGTTCCTCAACGAGCACAGATTGCTGGGAAACATCGAGAATGTGGCCTAAACGACCTAAAAGGAGCAGCTTGTCGACGCCATAACAAGCTGTTTGTCAGCAAGGTGAGTTGTTTTTTTAAATAAGTACTAGGTTCCATTTAATCTCCGTGTAATAATTAAATGTCAGCGTTCAAGGTTTTGCTCAATTAGCTTTTTAAAAATTATGATACATTCTAGTTTTGAATGAAAACACTAACTGGTCTGGTGTTGATTTTTAATATCAAGAACCTGTGTGGATAACTTACACCCACACAAGTACCATCAGTGGAGGTGTAAGGAATAAACGGTACACTAGTAGAATATATACCTTTTACTCTGGGCTTGGACCTTTTCATTTTTAGTTTTAAATGTGGTTTGGACAAAAGGTAAGTGAGACATTCATTCAACAATAGTGCAGGGGTCAATTTTGACTCAAGGTTAAACATATGGTAAAATAACAATTTTTCCTCCGGGTATGAAGAGGAAAAATGGAAGCAATGATGATATTTTGGAATACTTATTTTAAAAAATGAATGGATTTGAAATGATTGACTGGAAAAACTTATCCAGGATGAAATAACATGGGAAATGAATGTGGGTCATTTGTGCATCAAAATGGTTGAATAGGCAATTGCATAATCACGCTGTGGTGTTTTGTAGAGGTTTAAAGCCACGGAGACGGTGGAAGAGGTGACAAAACAGGTGAAGCTGTCATAACCGACAAGACCAAAGAAGTGGAGGCAGAATCCAAATGCTTCAGGTTATGATTTAATTTATTATTTTCATGTAACATGTACTAAACCTACTCATTTTCTATCTTGCTTCTCTCCAACGCTAAAGAAAGGTGACAAGACCAACTTCCCCAAAAAAGAATGACACCGTGAATCGCTGGCATATGGGAGGATGACACAATCTTTGACACCAATATCCCCTCAGGTACTTGTCTTTTTAGAGCAGGTCTCCAACTCTGGTCCTCGAGGGCACCTGTCCAGTATGTTTTCCACATCTGAATCAAATGATCAAGATCCTGATTATTTGATTTAGGTGTTTTAATGGAAAATAGACTGGATAGGGGCCTTTGAGGACTGCAGTTGAAGATCCCAGTTGTAAATACTCATTTTTGAGATTTGTTGATAGGAAATTCTAACCTGGTAGCCTTTTTTATTTTGTCACATTTTTTGACTTAACTAATCATGTCTTTTTATTCAGAATTCCACCCAAAGGGAAGATTCTTCATCCATTTGCACCGCTCCATGGCCCACGTGAACATCTAAAAGCACCAATTTTTGTGGAAAAATAAAAAAATGTTGAAATATATACATGTTTTATTCTTCATTTACTGAGCAAAAGAATGCAAGTAACATGTCAAGTTATATATTTTTTTATTAACATGGAAACATTTTAACTCTTGCACACTGAAAATTTGACATTTCATTAGTAATTTTAGAACACTTAAAAAAATATTTGGGAAAAACACTTAGAATATAAAATTCATAGAAAATTAAAAAAAAAAAAAGACCCAGGTCTTTTTTCACCAAGTGTTTAAAAAAAAAATAAATGCTGCTCAAATCTCCTCTACCTTAGGGGTAAGATTATAATTTGGATGAATACTCTACAATAAACCCCTCAGAAGACTGCCAGCATTCTCCAAAGTGCAGAGGCATCTTGAAGTGGGTCACCTGATCCTCCAAAGTCTGGACATGAACCTGCATACAAAAAAAGCAAATGTTAGCATATATAGACGAGTTCCAACAGAAAGGCTTAGGTGGTTTCTTTTTTTGGAACTATTTTTACCTTGTGTCGGCTCCAATCTCGGCTCCAAGATTGTGAGTGTTGTGGGCACGCAGGAAGAGCTCCATCTCAATGCTAAACAAGGAAAACTTGATTTAACCAAGCTATTTGGGAGTTGCCAAACAATTATTACAGGAAAGAGAAATTTATTAAACAATCAAGATAAAGAATGAAAATAAGTTTGAGTGCTATTTTCCATTTTCCAGACCAGACGATTAAACATAGGGTGACGTTAACAGTTAGCGGACAGTTAGTTTAACAGTTTTTGTATAAATTATTTTTTGTGAAAACAGAACAATTACAAATTGGAAACGGGTGTTTAGCACTCCAGTGAAAACTATCATTACAGACAACCCGATGTCATTTTTGAGTGTGCCTTTACCTAGAAAACAGTCCATTGATGTCTCGGCTTTGTATGATTAAACTAAAAGTCTTTCTACACGACTCAATAATGAGGGAAAACGGACAACATACTTTTGAAGTCAAATGGAGAGCGTCGTCGTGAGCTAATGCTAAGATAGCTGCACACAGCCGGTGTGGAAAATGAACCCAAACTTAAATTGTCGACGGTGTTCACCCTAGCATTAAACTAACAGATTTGTTGGCATTTGTGGCTCAATCGATTGCTTAAAAATCTCCCCGTAGCGTGATAAAAATGCACTTAGGGCAGTAAATTGCTCGACAACTTACCTCGCTGGCGTGCTAACCGTCCGCCAGCATCGAAAGGCTGTCCAAAGGGGCGAAACACTGCGCATGTGCTTACTTTACGCAGCTGGGCCAATAGGCGTAACCACGCCCATATTGTCCCGTCGTATTGAACGTGGAAAGGGTGGTGGCTTGCTTACCGTGCTCTACCGTGATTTTTGTGGTCTTGATGCTATAAAACAATGTCAGTACACTAATTTTACAAAATATTGAGTAACATTTTTACTTAGTATTTTACATCAACTCACCTTCATTCCAGGCCATCTTAGTCCATTAAAAGTTTAACATTTGAAACACAAAGAATGCTTCATTGTTTCATCTCCTTTTCTGAACCACTTCATCCTCACTAGGGTCGCGGGGGGTGCTGGAGTCTATCCCAGCTAACTTCGGGCCAGAGGCAATTTCCATTTTTTTGTACTTTGTGTGAACATACCAAACATACTCACCAGTAGCACCTTTTTTTTTACATTTATTGCAAGACTTTTAGTTTCTTTTGTGAGTATATTTAGTCTCTGCAAGTCCCAAATCCTTCCCGTATTTGTTCCGGTATGGCTTCCAAAATATAATCCACATTGGTATGGAATCGTCAGGGGGTTTTCCCTTGACTCATAATTAAATTTGTAATGTTCCTCCTGTTTTTATTTTCTACTCATCTATCGTGCTTGTATCAAATAATGTGACTTTAACATGCTTTGATGACTGCATGTTTAACTAAAATGCCTCATCTGGAAAGTTTGAGGCAAAATCTATCCTGGAATGACCCTTGAAATAGTAAATTATGTTAAGTAAGACCAGCGTTACACTAATGCTTTGTTTTAGTCAATATTTGACACATATTCAAATGATTATTTTGAAACATCCTTGCACAACATCAGGAGTTCTTCATCACTTAGTAAATACCTATGGTGAGGCGGGAACCTGGTGGGCTCTGGCAGTCTGGCACGTGAAAGGGGGGAATGAGGGGGGCAACGGGCTACAAATTATGCATAATAATGAAAATATAGTCTTTAAGGCGGTGTACACATCACAGCTAACCTCAAACTCTGACACCGTAGACCACAGGTGTCAAAGTGGTGGCCCGGGGGCCAAATCTGGCCAGCCGCATATTTTGTGCGGCCCGTGAAAGTAAATCATGAGTGCCGACTTTCTGTTTTAGGATCAAATTCAAATGATATTTCATGATTTTCCCCTTTGTAAATCATTTTTTTTGTCCAATCAATGTTTTTTTCTTTTTGTTTTTAGTTTAACAAGTATATTAAAATATTTTCTGTTTTTCACTTTAATAGTGAACATAATTGTAAAAAATTGAAATGAAAAACAAATGATTTAGAGATGTTTTCCCTTACTAAGAAAAAAAGCTCAACTAAGCATTTTTTTTAGTTTTTTTTTAAAAACCTGAATATTTAGAGCTTTTGATCCATTTCTTTTAAACCGATTTAAAAAAAAATCTATATATATCTGAAATGGTCCGGCCCACATGAAATCGAGTTGACGTTATTGCAGCCTGCGAACCAACCCGAGTTTGACACCTTTGCCTTAGACCCACACACCTACTTTTCCAATACCGTCATTCATGACTAAAAGGTGACTAAACAACTGTATTTGAATAAAAGAAACTGCCATTTTTTCTACTTTTAATCCTTCAAATTAGGGCCGCTACACACACATTCTATTTTCAAGTACGAATGATAAACTTCTGGTTTAGCCTAGGAGCAGTCAGCCAAGTAAAATATCCCTTGGTGTTGTGGTTTCTTTGTGGTATAGTTTGCTGCCAGAGGGCTAGTTTTGAATTTGCGATTTACAAGATGAATGAAGCATGCAGCCTGATTTGTAGTCCAAATGAACTACTCATAACTATACAGAAGTAAAAAACAAAACATTAAAAAAAACGTATTGAATATCCTTCTTCCAATGTAACTTATCTTCTTCTGCATTGCTATTTTATTCCAAAACGTGAATGAACACTGCATAAAACTACAGGCGCTTTTCATAAAATATAAGTTATGACCTATCCCAAAGGGGATTGATGATGATTTTGTCAGTTCCCCGCAATCCAGATATTTGGAGCAAATGTGTTGCCTAAAGTTTTCATAACCTCTTATCCGCTTCTCCTTTTGGTCTGTCATGCTCGTTTACAACCTGGACGATGAAGTGTTGGTTGCAGATGCCAGGCTGAACTGTTATTCCTCCCAAAGTTTGGACTCTGTGGAAAATATGGGGCCAAATGCTTGTTCCTCTAAAACGATTTTTTTTCTTTAAAAAAGGCCAAAGCAAACTGCCAAATGTATTTCTCAAGACTTCTTAACCATTATTTTTTTTTGTGTGTTTGCTGTGGACCACTGAGGTATGGCGCGGCTATACAGCAACAATAAATGCTCCACTTCTTTAGAGTAACGTCAAGTTGTGTAGTTCTCTGCGCCTGAAAAAATTAACTGGATCTCTTGAAGAATCTGTTTTTGACAATCCTGGCAAGAAAACTCATAGCATATATAATTCATTCATTCGTTTCCTGTACCGCTTTATTCTCACTAGGGTAGCTGGGGTGCTGGAGCCTATCCCAGCTAACTACGAGCACCAAGCAGGGGACATCTTGAATCGATCTCCAGCCAATCGCAGGGCACAAGGAGACAGACAACCATTCACTCTCACATTCATATCTAGGGGAAATTTTAGAGTGTCCAATCATCCTACCATGCATGTTTTTTGGAAACCGGAGTACCCGGAGGAAACCCATGCAGGCCCGGGGAGTACATGCAAACTCTACACAGGTGGACCGACCTGGGATAGAACCCATGATCCCAGTGTTGTGAGGCCGACACGCTAAGCACTCAAGCCACCTGGCTGCTCCATATATATATATATATAATCAGAAAATAATAATAAAGCTACGGTTTAAAAGTTTTCATTACTCTGGGTTTATATTGTATCACAGCGAAGTAACGATAAGAGAATAGACCAAAAAATCGTCTCATTCCAAGATGGTTCCAGGTCACCAAAGACTAACAAGGACAAACACTCTTGGAAAAAAAGATTTCTCAAATTCATAAAGACACCACCTGTATGTTCGTCATCTTCTATGAACCAGGAAGTAGCCTTCTTACCTAGCAAACAGATGAACAAAGAGAGAGAATATTTGCAATTTAACCACTTGTGGGGATAGTCCAGTCTTGTTGGAGCCTTTTTTGGTGTGAAAATGTGTGATTTCATAATAGACATTTTTAACATCAAATGGTTGGAAATGGTCCAAATAAACTGTACTGAACCACCCTGTCATGGCACCATTTGTTATGAAAGAGCAGCAAGGAGAATGCTGAGTAAAAGTTCAGCAGATGACCATTATCAATCTGAGGGATAAACACCAAGTCAAGTTTAAATCCAGTTGGATGGACTCCTCCATCTATCAGTTAGCTGATAAGAGTGTTGGGAGGTGAGCCGCTTATTATCATCAACCACTTTCAAATTAACTCCCTATTCAAACAGACACACAGGGATGGGAATTTGGATAGTCATGCTTTGATAATGAGGCATGCGGTTCGTTTTGCAACACGGATCCGACACTGACACGCTTCATGCAGAATATTCAGATATCCCATGTGCCATGCAGAGAAACATTTCGATCCCTGACCGTTGGATTGTCAGCGCACCGTGTGCCAATAATTGACAGATATTTATTGAGACTATCTGTAGATGACAGTGGTTTCACTTTTTTATGCAATGCAGGTTATCTCCATTTTGATCAGCTTACCCATTCATGAAGTCTGATAAATCTTCCCCACGGCCCACACTGGAGGAGTGCGGAGGCATGTCTGGATCTGGAGCTCCACCAAACTTTAGATTTCATTTTTTTTCCTGAAAACCTACTTCTTAGAAAGAGTGAGAAAAAAAGCTAATGAAAGTAACGTAAAATATCTCATTGTTGCTTAGTAGAATATCTTGAAATAAAACAATTTATGATAGCACAAGAAAAATATCGACTCTGAAAATCTTTAGGAATGTATATGCTTGAGAGCAAAGTAAAATACAACGCTTAAGTTTGTTGATGTTTGTGTGTGTCCTTGGATATGTGGGCTGGTTTATCTTTCTAGAAATTTCCTGCCACCCATTCAAAATGGAGAACACACACGCACAGAGAACTCAATGAGTTTGATTATATATATATACATATACATATATATATATATATATATATATATATATATATATATATATATATATATATATATATATATATATATATATATATATATATATACATATATATATATATACATATATATATATATATATATATATATACATATATATATATATATATATATATATACATATATATATATATATATATATATACATATATATATATATATATACATATATATATATATATATATATATATATACATATATACATATATATATATATATACATATATATATATATATACATATATATATATATATACATATATATATATATATATATATATATATATATATACACACATTTTTTTATATTTAATTTAATTTATTTTGTATTCGATTTTGTCCTTTTGCGACTTTGCCATTTCCAAGGTGACCATGTTAAAGCTAAAAGGTATGATAAGCAGCAGTAATATTGTGGAAAATACCATCAATTTGTGCACCCTTTCCTTGAAAATAATAACGTGACCCTGGGCTCCATTCCTGTCTTCATAAACTGGCCCACTAACCCTTAACCTGTTTAATTCAATAGTTCTTTGAAAAGGAGTGCACTGGAATTCTTTATGGTTTGTATATTTTCACCAAAGTTGTTTGTAAAGACACTCACTATTTTCATTTGTAAAGACAGCGCATAATGTTACTTCTTAGAAACTGAGACTGAGAGTATGTATCTTCTGAATATTATACATATAAAACTTTCATTTTTTTCGACAGTTTGCACGCTTAAAAATGCATGTTGGTAGTTTTCCCTAATGACCCATGATCATTACATTTTTTTAATGTGCTAGACTAACTTAAACAACCACAAAAAAAACACTATCTAATGCTAGCCTGTTATAATAAAAGTACAAGATTGCAGACTGCAAACGGTACTGTGTGTCAGAATAAGCTAAGATGAAAAATTAACATCAAAATAAAACCATAAAGACATCAAGTCCCAATTGGCTAATCTATCTAATTTACTCCCCAGAATTAAACTTTTTTGCCAATTGCGGTCTTCCGGATGATCAGTAATTTTGAGCTGGACAGAGAGAGGAAGCTATCATCTGGATCCAATGAGCTCGTCTAAAATTTCTGTTTGTTGAAGAGTCTCCCTGACAAAATTAACTCACTGTTCCTCTCTCCTGTGTCCTCTCTCTGGTCTTTCTCCTGCTGTTTTCCGTTTCAGTGGATTGTCAACATAATAGGGACAATATGGTTCTAATCACACACTGAGCCAGCCTTTCTTGGCCAGACACTTCAAAACACTTCAAATGTATTCTCAACTGTCATAAAGAACACTGTCTTAATGTATTAGTGTTAATGTGATGTTGACTTGCAGATAGATCCAGTCTTCCCTCACCTCATCTATACTGAAAAATGCCCTTGGATTCTAATTGACATTGCACTAGGAGTCCTAAAATTATCTGAAAAGAGATACCCTAACCACTTCACATTGCTCGTATTGTAATTTTTCTTACAAACTAAAAATATTAAAACTTTAGAATACATCTTGTGCTTTTGAGCAATTTCATTTAGAATGGGGGGATCCTCAGATAGCAGGAACGATTTTGGCCCTTTTACAACAAAATAATCTTGAAATACAAATGAAAACAGCCAGGAACCTTTTTAATAACCTTAAATGAATATAAAACTGCACAAGTTAAATACCCATTAAAAGTCACTATTCTACAATTTCTTCATTGTACTTGTCTGTTGCCAATAATCCCTTAGATCTCGTCCCTGACTGCAGTTCAACACTATTCACTCAAAGTGGTGGTCGTTCTCGACAAACCACACACTGCATGACCAGAACAGTGAGGCAGATAGTCTTCCCCACAAAATCATCATGCTGCTAAAAAAAAGAACCATTATTCCACTGGAATACAGAAAACAGTGGGACAAATTTTGATCATATTGAATTACTTCAGTATGTAAGTATTTGGTGAAAATGCACAAAGAGTGATGAAAGGCAGTGAGGCCAAACAATGCTGACTTTGGAGTGTGAGGATGGCGTCTTGTTCAAATGTTATCAATTGGTTTATTGATATAATTTTATCTGGACAGGTAAATAACCAGGATCGTGCGTCCCGATGTAAAAGAAATAAAAAGGATTTGAACATTCAGCTTTTTTTGGCAAAACATGTAGTCCCTTCTTTTTGACATTTGGCTGTTTCTCAAATATCGTTTCGTGAGAAATAGCATGATTTGTTTTGGGTTATGTTCAGAACTGTCAAATAGCTGTACAGTGTACAGAAAAACAGTTCTTAAGAGGTGGAATGAGAGAAAGTGTATGCCATTCATTGGTGTACAGTGTACACCAATGAATGGCATACACTTTCTCTCATTCCACCTCTTAAGAACTGTTTTTCTTATGTTCACAAAAACAGAACTTCATTGAGTGGAGCCAAAACCACACGAGGACCTAAGAAAGAACACACTTGTTATCCCTGTTGCGGCTGCTCTGAGGACAACTAATTGGTGGGGACAACATATGATTCACTCTTTTGTCATTTAGTTGCCTTAATTCTGATTGGAGAGATATTTCTACCTATGCATGTTTCTTGCACACCGAGTTCATGGTCAGGTTTCCTTTGACAGGCAAAATCGCTCTTGCGATATTTTACACCCAGTCACTCCTAACTTCCATGTTAGTCATCACCTCATCCCCCTCTGTGAAACAATGGCTTATTTGGCGAATAAATCCGCAACAAGCAGTAAATTGTGGTCAAAACTGCAGGAGAAAAAATACATTTTCTTTTGAGCAAGAGACAGACAGTCCAAATTCTCAGAGTGGTAAATCATTTAACATGCTTCACTCAACTTTGTGTATTTCTTTTCCCTTACCGTCCTTTCCATTAATTTGTTTCGGAGGGAAACGACTGACAAGGGTAAAGTGATTTACAGTGATGTTGTCCAAATGCCGGGTGTAAGAATATATTTAGTTTGGCTTTAAGATTCGTACCGATAGAGGTGCATTGTAAATGACGGACCGTGGTTCGTGGGTGAAGGGGGCAACATGTGTCTAATTGAAGTGCGGGTGTTTGGATGCGCACATTAGGAAGAAAAAGCAAGGCAGATCAAGCAGAAGTTCATTCAAGGTGAGAGTGCTTCAATATTTATGTAAACACTGATTAATAACAAATGATCTCCTTTACTTCTCAGCGCCTCAGTTTTATTATGATGTTTACACCTCCTCCTAACTTCGCCTTCATCATGCCTCCCTGACTGTCGTTCAGTCAATGCAGGCCTCAGCAACCTCGTTCAGACCTAATCTATCTGTCTGTCAGTGTCTGGTAATTGGAGCTGTTAGGGGGCTATCCATCCAGGTGGGCAGGCAGCCACATTGTGTGTGCGTGTATTTTAGTCATTGTGTGTTGCTGAACAGGCGTGTCAGAGCAAGAATCGTTGGTTCCCACGACGTTGCAAATGTGACAGGAACAATTCAATCCATATATCATTTCATACATCTTTTCAGATTTGGCGATATCTTCAGACAAAATTTTCTCTACGAGGCCTTTCATAAACTTCATATTTCATATATAGACACATTTGTATGTAGACGTACGATGGTACTATAACCAGTGTGACACTAGCTTTTTGTTGAAAACGCTGAATTGCTTTTCAGACACAAAGAGAAAGTGTTCTCGAATATTTTTTAAGGAAAAGTCCCTCACAGAAATTGCATGCCTCAGTTCAGCATGATTTTATTTTTTTGGGCGCATACACCAAGAAAATAAACAAAAACAGGCAACAAAAGTAGATCAATGGGGCTCACCACATACTATTCTGCCAATGGCCATATGACATCAAATAGCTTCAACATTGCCATAAACTACGCAGGCCAAACTAGAACATATAATTGAAAGGAACATTGCCATAATCCTGCCATAAATTGTGTTCTCTCTTGAATGTTCATATATTCTTCCTGCCCCCTCAAGCTGTTTAGTATAACTGACCTGAGATAGTATGGGGTGCGTTTAAAACTAGATCAGCATATAAAGAAACCAATTCCACCCACTGCAAGCAAACCAGAATATTAATGTGTTCATATAATGCGTAATATCATGTGTAGTTGCATATTTGGGAGTGTATATAAACGTGAACACCAAGATCAATTTCAAAAAGAAAATCGTGGCTAGCTATTTGCATTCGTATTATACTCTCATATGTAAGTTTGACAAATGTATTTGAAAAAAAAAAGAGATTTATACTCACATGAAATAATTCCAACTCAAATAAACATCTCAACTCACTCACTTATGACGGTATAAAAAGAACGTAAATGGCTACTCATGCATGCGTCTTTTTGAAAGCAAGTCTGGATAAATGCGTGTTAAGGGTGAAGTTACCTGTTAACAGTAACCAAATCCGTATGCATGTGTCAAGCCCCGAGACAGATCGTTTGAAGGCTGCATGTCAGGTGCACTGACCCTGGTTTTCAGACTCTTTAGCTGTGCATCCACCATGGAGAGTGGAGGTCAAGTCTGCTGGGAAAGGCTCCAGCACTCCCATGATCTGAATCCAAGTTTTCTGACTCTATTCGGAACAAAATGAAGATTGTTAGATGTTATTTCCTTTTGTCTAACAAAAACTTAATTCAAACTTTTGCTCACAAACATTAACATTGCGGTCACTGTGGAATGTATTCCTGCTGAGATTTGTTATGATGCAACGTCTGTCGCTTGTCATTTTCTTAACAACTATGTTTCTGTTTGTATGAAACAGCCTCTGGTCAGCTCTTTTGCTTTTCGAGTGATTCTCTGTGTATGCGATTCATTCTAATCAAAAGCATATTTCCGTCTTGTACAATCTGAAAGAAGATTCCTAATGGTCCGAAGGTTTTTTGTGAGTAATGTGGATGGCAAGCCCCCTAATGGCGTAGTGGTTCATTCGCCTGACTTTGGTGTGGCTTGGGGCGGGCAGGCTCGATTCCCGCTGGTGGCGGTAAAATTGTGAATGTGAATGGTCATCTGTGTCTCTGTGGGTACACGGTCGATTGGTCGCCGGTCTTTTGGTCGCCGATCTTTTGGTCGCCAGTCTTTTGGTCGCCTGGAAGGTAAGTGATAATTACCATTTAAATCGTTGCTCAAATCCCCTAAATACAAACTGCAAATTACTATTTAGTCATACTTAATGCCCTAGTAATTATTAGGCTAAAGAAAAGCTCCATATTTCCCGCACTTTTGTTTTTTGTTGGAGAACTTGTTAAGACCCTGACTGACATAGCATCTTAAAGGGACAACTCATGTACATACAAACTCTTATACACTCATGTCGGCTCAGTGAAACTGCTCATGGTCATTGTTGGCTTTTATTGATGCGTAGACCGTGTTGTTTTACCTTGTTTTGTCGCCGGTCTTTTGGTCGTCGGTCTTTTGGTCGCCCGTTGTCACGGTCGGGGCGACCAAAATGCCGCGACCAAAAGACGGCGACCAAAAGACGGCGACCAAAAGACCGGCGACCAAAAGACCGGCGACCAATCGACCGCACACGGTCTCAGTGTGCCCTACGGCTGACTGGCGACCAGTCTAGGGTGTAGTCTGCCATTCGCCTGAAGTCTGCTAGGATAGGTAAGACCTCCGAGGATGCACACTATGGAAAATGAATTTATGTGGACGGTTTAACATCCTGCAAACAATTTAAGAAAAACAACATTTAAATGTGTTTCTTTACTTTTAACTGTTGGCTTTCTCTTGATCGACTTTTTTTCTCTTTCTCCAGCCATCTGTTTTAAAACGGAAACCCCAATTTATTGTGACTCATACAAAGCAACAGTTGCGGTGTCTAGCTAGTTCAGAATGTGACTGCATATCTTCCCTGTACACCGCAATGCGAAAACAAGCTAATGAAACACTGTTTAGAATTAGGACAATAGGGTTGCATTTCAGCTTGGAATTCACAGGTCAAATGCAGTGTGACAAAACTGCTGCTAATGTGTTTTTATTTGTTTGTTTGTTTTTTTATCATGTACATCCCACCAAAATAAACAAAAATGTCATTTTCAAACAGGGTCAAATCTGTTTTTGTTCTAACAGAAAGCAGTGTGATAAGAAATGCCCAGTTAAATAGGCACTATATGCATTTTACACATAAACCGTTACCATTATTGAAGTTAAATGTTAACACGTTTTTTAACATCTAGGGAAAATAGATTTACAGATTGTTTTTGTCTTTCACAATATCAACTCTTTCATCTTTTTCCCATTTTGGGGGTTATTTTAGGTGACACCTGTTTGCACAGTTGTTTTTCATGAACTTCTATTTTTGGTGCAAAACATTGTGTACTTTCCCCTGTCACTTCAAGCGAGTGTCTAGTATCTCAACTATATTTCCTGCAGACAGATTTCTGCTATGGGAGGATCGTGTACCGTGTGACCTCATGTTGTGTGTAAACCACAACTCAAGATTTTCTTTTAAGAAAGCAGCTTTTGTATTGCGATCACCTCAGAGATGTGACAGCTTTGGAGGTTGTGTAGTGTTAACTTGGCTGCAAGAATGTGACTTTAAGGACAGGGTTTTCACTTTATATCTCATGTGGCATGTTTGAATGCGTCCTTTGGGTCACACACGCTTTGCTCTCATTGGCAACATGGGATTTTTCAAGAACACATTAAAATCCTGGGGGATTGGGTCTATCATTCTCCTCAACCAAAGAACCACCATGGCCTTGGGTAGACCAGATCATATATTCCACTGGTATTTAGTTACACAAGTGTAGTTGAAGGAAATAAATACCATCTTTCTCTAGCTTTATGGAATACTTTGGTTTTTATCTCATTTGAGAATGAAGCTCAAATTTCAACTGACATAGCAGTGGGTTTACACACGAGCCATGCAGTATTCGTTATTTGTATGTGACATGTTAAAATGTTCAGATAGGAGAAAAAACATTGCATGTGCTTTTCTGTAAAACGGGGATCCTCAGTTGGGGTTTTAAAAAGTGTAAAGTCACAATGGACTGAGCTGAAAAAAGAACATGATAATGTAATTACATTCACTGTATCTTAATTCACAATCAGACATTTGTTGTTCTGAAATTGTTTGTTTTCCAACAACCATGTTTTAGAATAAAAAAGCAAAATAAGCAAAATGGCGAAAAAACATTAGAACAGAGGTGATGTGAGTATAGTGGAAGTGATGTTGGTGTTTCGAGGGCAGGGTGGGTGGGTGGATGTATTGTATGTATTAAAAGCAATCTCTGTTACTAACTATATTGCTCAGTACAAAAAAGTACAAGGGCATGTCATGTAGTTTTCTTGGAAAATTCACATGACATTACCGGTTCTGCGTTGACGAATGTGTGCTTATTTTACCACTTGGAGAAATTGACGGTTTTGCTATGGATCAAAGGTTACAGGGAAACATGCTACACTCCAAATCAATCAAAACACACCCACACAGCTGACTGCTGCTCATTTAGTAGTCCTGAATTCAACTGTATAGCGTTTTTAAGGTACACCACATGTTTCACAGACCTGCAAATTCCTTGGATGAATGTTGGTTCCAATCAAATCTATGCAATTTTATAGTTGTGAACCGACACTGATGCCGTGTATGTTTGTCAGTTCATTTCAAACACTACAATGCATGATTGACAGCAATACAAAGGGCCCAGACTGTCAGGCTTAAAGGACACGAAGTCCAGACGCAACACATTTTCCAGTACTGAGGGAATAAAATAATTTAAACATTGGTTGGATATAATTAAAATGTACAAAACTGACAGGATTTCCCACTATTCTCCTTGTAAACAAATTAGATTTTAAAACAATTTAAGTCACATACAATGGCTGTACTTGTTCATATTACATATACTTAAAATCCTGTTCACGGAGGTCGTGGTTAGCATGTCCGCCTGACAGTTCTGAGATCAAGGGTTCAATCCCCGCGAGTTCCAACCTTCTCGTGTTGAGATTGCATGTTCTTCCAGGGCTTGTGTGGGTTTTCTCTGGGTACTCTACTTGCAAATGCTTGGAGAAGCGTATCATATGTCAATGTTCTAAGTAAAGTAGCATTTCATGTCTCAGTAGAGTTCCACATAATATTTGTACTCATTGCTCGAGTTGAGGCATTTCCCCATTCCCAATTCCAGTATGTGAAACGGCAGAGAGTAAAATTCAAATAAACACCCACTCAGGCAGACCAGCTTTAAGTTGTCATAGTCAGACAGTCATCCATCTTGCAGTCAAGCTCTCAGTCACCTCCTCTGCAAGCAAATAAGTAGAACCTCGTGTCTGCATGGATGTGTGTGCATTGCTGTGGGCGTGCTATATGTACGGTTTGCGTGTGCCACGTGTGATTTGACAGATACATCAGGAAAATTGGAATCAGACATGGAACGAATTAAGCCGACAGTAAATAAAGTAGAGATGGAACAATAAACAGTTAGCGGCGGTGAGACAGATGGAAGAGAACAGTACCTACTTTGAAGTCAGATTTAACAAACAATGTGTCAGCACTACATGCAGAGATGATACACTGACTACAAGCTGTGGATGCACTCGAGCTACTGTGATATAGCTCAGGGTGCTAATATCATTGGTAGAATGGGGCACCACCGTCACTTTCAAGTCATTGGTTTTCATACTGTACAAGATCCCGAACATTTCATGGTATAACGTAACTGCAAACTGCTGGAATATGTTTGTCTGGTTTCAGTCAAATCACAATTCTAACAGCGAGCCTGCTTGAAGTTCTCCGTACTGCTTTTATTTTAAATTGAAATGAAGGCTCTTCATTTAATTCATAGCATATTAGAAGGGGATCATGTGGAGTCATCTTGACATTGCAGATGATATTTGTTTAATGCTTTTGCAGTTTTAATCATCTTTTTGCCCCGCTCAGTACTGTACAGTAGCAAAATGAGCAATATGTTAGGAATGGCACTATATTTGTTGATTGTAATACAGTGATTTTATTTATTACGTATGCTGGATTTGAGAAAAGCCTATCAGAATCAAATTCATCAAGTTATCAATGAGATGTGATTATTAGATTGGGTATGAACCTCCACTTAGTACAGGTCATGTCACTGAAGTTTGAAATCAGAATAAAAGTTTTACACAACTCAGATATTTAATCATAGCTTCGATTCTATTCTCTGGCTTGACCCGATGTGGGATTTCCCCAAAACCTATTTTCCGAACATTTACAATATATTTGTATTTTTTTCGTAATTTAAATATTTTTGGGGGTGAAATACACAACCACGATGTTTAGATGTTTATCTAATTGAAACATGGAACCCTTCCCACCTTTGTCAAAGTTTTACGTATAAGTGTGCCACTATGACATGATCCTTTTCAAACTGCCTCTCCAATAGCTTTGAAGGGTCTTGCGCAAACACACACACACGCACGCACTTTCAAATCCTCTGTGCTGACCAGGGATTGTAATAGCAGCCACATGTTTCTGGTCCTGCTTTTACCGTAAACACACACAAGCTGAACAGATGCCGAGTAGCATGAGTCCTCTTCAACACCGCATTTACACACTGTAAGTTCACATGATTATCACTCCATTATCATTCATTCACTTTTGCGGAACAATGAAGACAAAGATTTCTCTCGGTATCTTCTGGCATGTCTTCCACTTTCATTTTCCTGACGTATTTGTTGGAACAATAACAATTTCAGCCCATCTTTTCTCTCACACATTCAACCTTTCTTGGATGCTCTTACGAAATTATGATTCAAATCACCTGGTCACTATCCCTTTTCCAAATCACATCATTTCTCAACTATATCACCTCATTACAAACTTGCCTAACCCTTACTGTGTTGCAGACCAAATGGCAGAAATCCATTAACTGCCCATGAACTATAGATTTTTACAATTTCAAATCTTTACAGTATTTGAAAATGAAATACTGATCAGATCAAATGACCACATAATATAATATATAATATAATATATAATATAATATAATATATAATATAATATATAATATAATATATAATATAATATATAATATAATATATAATATAATATATAATATAATATATAATATAATATATAATATAATATATAATATAATATATAATACAATATACAATACAATACAATATAATATAAAATATTGTTGTAGTTGTCTTACTACAAACATATTAACTTATTTTGGTAGAAAATGGTTAGTCACGTGTATTTTAGTTTTTCTAAAATCTGTGTTTGGGATTAGTGTCAAATAAAGTCAGGCAGACGTGGAAATTGAACAGACTAGCTGCTTCAGGTCACACAGACAGTGTAAATATAGGGTCTCTTAACACACAGTAAGTTTATCCTTTTCTAATCATAATAATGTAGAAGCAAATGTCGTAATTGGAGCTGGTGGGTTTTAGTAATCCAAATAGAAAGTTAATTTTCAGTTCAGGCATGTTTTTCTTTGATGAGGCTCCAGTATGTGCCCCACTTTGGTATGCCATTTAAATCTAGACCAGTGTTGTCTGTGCCAAGACTGAGCATTTTAGATCATATTTAGGTCATTTCATCATATGTTCACAAGGAATTTGAAACCTTTAGTGCACACAAAAATACATTAACGCTATTTTTTATACTGTAGCGCACAGGTACAGTCGGAGTGAAGCGGTTCAAATCTATCACTACATTTATTAACTATCCCTGAATTGGAACCACCTGACCACCATGCTGCTTACATTTTATATATGAACCCGGCGCATATGGTTGACCGTAATCTGAATTACAGTATTGACATTCCTTCATCAACTGACTGATGAGTCAATTTAAGATGAAGACAGGCGACATACTTAACACCGTATCCATATGTACGTGTGCTTGAGAAAGGAAAAAAACAGTATCAATAATTCCCATCAATCATCCACTTCCTGCCTCAGTCAGCAGCTGGTATGCAGGAAAGCTGTGAGATTCATTAATTACACACATCCACTCACAAGCTCACGCACTACATCATTACTGTCAACAGCTGCCGAGCAGGCCGTGCGAGTACCCAAATAACATCATTATCACAAATATTCTTCAACAATGTGCCCCCTTTTCAGACCCGCTGGCCTCCCCTCTCAACAAGGAGCCAGTATGAGAGCAATCCTTGGCCTGATCTCACCACTCACGCCACAGGCCTCTCAACATTACCCCCCACCAACACACCACTGCTCTTCACACTACTGAGGTGGCCTTTGACCTTAGGGGACGTGTCAGGGAGAAGTCAGGGGGAGCGTCTGTCAGTGGATGGTGACGCAGGGGATAAGAAAGACTAAGGTAATGAGTGAGAAGCGTGTGTTAATCTGGGTTGATGTGTGCCAGAGGATTGTTTTTCTGATGTTTTTTTTCTTTTCATTCGTCCAAATACTTACTATTGTTTGGTGTTTAATGGGAGTGGCCTCTTATGTATATGCATGTACTGTATGTAAGCGTACGAATGTGTGTTTTTGTGGGGGAGATTCAGCTCATTGAGGGGTGAAAGTGTGTGACCCACTCGTTAATCACTGGTGACAAAGTGTAAGAGTCAGTCAGAGATAGAATTTGCTCTCAACTCATAAATCACAAGCTGGACACATACGCACGCTGATGTCCTTTTTGTCCTCTTCCTCAATTTTTTTCTCCCCCACGAATATGTAAATAAAGATTGATTCCTTTTAGATGATAGCTAACCTGATCATTTGACTTTGGTAGGTGAAGAGTCATTGCAATACAATATTAGATTTACACAGCACAACCACTTTTTTTCTTTGGAAGACTGTTTTCTAGGGAAAAAAGATTCTAGATAAACTTTCATAGTTGTTTTGCACGTTGTCTGGCTATTTCTGACGCTTATCTCAAAAGGAAGACCACTTTCAAGTGGTGTTGAGAAGACGAATGAGAGCAGAAGTATCCCACTTGAACGTTAAAGGATACATGTGCATTTTCTCTGACAGTTTTCCATCAATATAAACATTAATAAAATCACTGAGTTTTTAAGGGCATTTATGCCACCATACATACTTTCTTACTTTCGTTACCATGGCAATGCGGGTAGAGCAAGGGGTAGCTATAAAATGAGAGGGTTACAGTATTCCAAACAACACTAGCACTATTTATCTCACATCTAAATACATTTGGGAGATGGCAAGAGAGACTTCTGTAGGATTTTAGATTTCAATCAGAGCAGGAAATTTTGCCCCTTCCGCCCCGTGTCCGGACTGCAAATGAATGACACTTGCGCGGGCCACCAGTTGCTAATTATAGATTTGTTTAAGAGCTTCCAAAAGCCGACACACGTGGTCCTTTGAAACAACGAAGACCCATAACATCGTCAACACAGAGACACTCACACAGTGCATCAGAGCCACTTCTTAAGTTGGCGGAAGTCTGCCGAGGATGTGACAGGTCAAAAAGATTAGCTTTCAAATGGTGACATGTCACATTGGTGAACTTAAAAAAGACAAAGAGATGGTTAAACTGCATCAGTCATAGTACGACAACATTAATTAATATATCAATCAGTCTAGTTCTTTAATTTCTTCTCTGTTGTGGGTATCACCGAAAAATAAACAATAATTTTCCAACTTTAGTTCTTTTTTGGATGAGGTGAACTAAAAACCCAAAAAATATTTTCTTATATACAGTGGACCCTCATCATACGAGCACAATACTCAAAGTTCCTATTTGTGTATTGCGTGGTGAAGCTTTAAATCTCATTATACTTGTATAATGCCAATAAAAGCATTCAATTCAATTCAATTCATTTTTATGAAGTAACTTCCAACATTTTAGATTTCTGCTAAACTGTTGTCAATCGGTATTTTGTTCATAAGTGGCAATTCTTCAACCTGTGAGATGAGCACAATTTGCCATTGTCATACTTTGTGAGTGGTCTGTCAGCTCATCGGTCACAAAGCAGGAGAGGCAAGCAATACGTTTCCATACACATTCGTAAAAGGCACCTGATCTGTATTCGCTTATTCTTCATATTTACTTTTGTAGAGTTTTTAGTTTCTAAATTCAGGACGCTTCAATTTTTTAAGGGACGGTTGACCACCTTTATTTTTTTTAAGTTGTGGAAGACCTAATAGTCAGCCAAAGAAACTTAGTCACAAGGGTTTAAGAGTGACGGTTTGATAGAGCTGCACTAGCTAGTCAAAACATCAACTGACAATGCAGTCTCAGCACATATGCTGGGTAAGCGCAGATTTAAAGAGAAAACAGACTTGAAGTAAAACAAACAAAAACTGTTCATTGCCTTTTTAGACTACTTAACTGATGTGGAACTTGACCCTTCTTTCGTATTGCTCTTTGTCCAGCTGGGCATGTCACTGAGGTCGAGGGGTCAAAGCGATGGGAAAGAGAATCAGGTCATCGGTTGTTAACTTGCTCATTCCCCAAGAGAGAGGGGAAAGTCAGCAGATCAGATACTGGCC
The DNA here is from genome assembly GCF_051989625.1 of Stigmatopora argus. NCBI lineage: Eukaryota > Metazoa > Chordata > Actinopteri > Syngnathiformes > Syngnathidae > Stigmatopora > Stigmatopora argus. Next base: position 11,720,021 of record NC_135390.1, read on the forward strand.
TTGTAAACACAAGCAAATCATTCCCACTTTCCTTCACTAAGGACCAAAGAATTTGAAAAGCTTTTTTTTGAGGGGGTGGTTGTTGCTTTTGCATTTCCAATTTCAAACATTTCAAAGGCTCTAAAATGATGAATAGGTAATGGGCTGCTAGTTTGTTGTTAGGGTGTTACATGAAAATGTAGCCATTTTATTCTTGTCAGCCAAAGCTCATTCTCAGTCAATTAAAGTTGGCCCAATGTTTGTTTTATTTTGAAGGAGCCATAAAAAAGGGAAATGCAAAGCACTCAGCCATAATAGTGAAGCATCACCCTGAAATCCTAGACGGCCATTAAGCTAATGGGCTACTCTGGCCCAGCCGGTGGTATAACTCAGTTCACAAGCAGCAGGGCACTGTGTTCCAGTGTGTTAGTGTAAACACTACGCAGCGAGTTGGCTTCACAAAGCATTAAATTAATTTAAATGGCCAACTGTCATGTAATTATAATTAAACACAGATGTCGGTTTCTCTTGTGTTTAATCGGGAAACTTCTGAACACTGATACTGTTACTAAAGCGGCTTATAAAAATCCATCAAAATTAAATAAAACAAAAGTCAAGTATTGTTAGCATCTTCAATGAACGTACATATTTTATTTATTTATTTTTACATTTGCCTCGGTTGGTCCGGAGTTAAAATCCAGAAAATGGAACGGTCAGACATAATAGAACTTCTAATGACAAAAAATGTATTACTTTTTAAGCCATAGCTTCATTAAGAAAATATATCCAACTAAGTCGGATCAGTAAGTAACAACAAAACTAAATGAGTAAGCAACAACAAAAAATAATTTAGTCATGAATGAGGGCAAAATATTAGATAAAAGATGGATGAGGGATCATTCTCATCATTCTCTAGCAATTATATATATATATATATATTATATTATTACAAACAAATGAATATATATATATATATATATATATATATATATATATATATATATATATATATATATATATATATATATATATATATATTTGTATAATATTCATTCATTTGTTTGTAACACATGGTTTAGCATATTCTTTTCCCGCAGACACAAATGCACCTTGGGTTCCTCAGTTTCGAGTTTAGAGCTTGCGTTTTCTCTCCCCGTGAGAAAGGGCAAGTTAACTCAAGATTTTTACAGTCAAAACCATTTATTGTGTTTATTCATGGTTAGCAAGCCAGACGTTTGCACACGAACACACACACACTCACACACAGACCTCAGGTGGTAGGAGATCGTTTACTCCCGCTCTCTCATTCTGTCTGTTTGTTTGAACAGGAGGAGGTGGGGGTGATCCCATCCTCAATTACTGGGCAAGAGCTTTTTTACGGGCCTTTCTGGCCATGCACGCAGAGACACAAGGTGTGAACTAATGAGTTTGGGAGAGCCTTTACTGACTGACTCATTTGCAAGCTTCGATGGTAATGGTTTAGAAAGCATTTCTGAGACAATTGTATTTCATTAAAAAAGAGCAAATGGAGATGGGGGACGGAAATTGCAGTACAAAGCGTAATACTATGGCTATTTATTATGCCACTTATCCTGGCTTGGCTGTGCGAGTCAGCTGGAGCTTATCCCCCTGACTTTGAGCAAGACAAGGCTGGTTGCCCAGCCAATCACAGGGCACGTACAGAAGGAGAAAAAAGTAAAGATACAGCAGTTAAAGCCATCAATAACCTGTGATCCATCTATATCTATTCAACTTCCCATTGTAAATTATTAGAGAAACTCTATGAAAGAACAGGGAAAACATCCAAACGCAACACAGGAAGGCCTAGTTTGATGCCTGACATTAGAAATATAATGTAGAAGTGCCTGACAAGAAATAGCCACTGAGTTGTGTTACAAATATTTTTAAACAAATGTATCAAGATTAGTATTTGTCTTTCTACCCAGAATTTAAAGGACCCCTAGAGTCTTACAATAAATCACTAAATCCCCTTCCAAGACAAAGGAAATCAGTTTCATTTCTCCTCTGTGTGTTCCAACTGCTCTTCGCCTCCTTTTCTATCTGTTCCCACCCCCTTCCTCAACAGTGGCAGGGTAAAAGGAGTGTGGATCCCTGGGTGTAAATTCCAATGTAGCCCCAGGTCTCCAAAGAAAGCAGACTGCAGTCCCACTGTTGGAGGTCTAGTAGTTAATCAAGACGGTTTACGTAGACACATTTAATCCTCACGCCATTTTATTCACGGGATTAGGGCCCATATAATCTATAATGGTCTTTATGATTATACGTTCATGTATAAAAGAGGCATGTATGAAAATGATCTCCATTCTTGTTTATCTTGTTTCCTGGAATTCCAACTAAAGTATGATATACTTGCGCACGTTTGCATCTTTTGTTTTTTATTAGATGGTTGGCCACAAAATTACAGTCACATTATTACTCCGTTAAAAGACCCAAAAGATACCTTTATTAGTTATTCATAAACATGTTTAGTTTTCTGTTTCAAAACAATAATAAGCCTTTCCAGATTGTGATGACTAAACATTCATCATGGCCATTAAAGCCATTAATTCCCAGCCATTTTTGAAATCTTTTCAAATTCCGCAGCATGGTTAATGATGTGCTATACAGTAATAACCAACAATAACCTTTAATCTTTAGTCAGATCGTCTATAAAGCAGGGATTAAACTAGGATGAACAATATAAATGATGTCCCTGTAACGTATACTCCCAGCACAGACACACGCACACCCACGCTGTCTCCATAAAAAGACATTAACACTAATATCGGGTTAACATGCTGGTCTCCAAGGGTGGGCTATGCAGTGTCAGGTGGAAGCAGAACAGCACGAAGTATACTTAATTACTTCAGGATAGGTTTACAAGCCAAGTCAACTAGCCCAGACATCCTTCTACCACATACACTTTAGGGTTGTCAAACAGGCGTCATGCTGTATGTCTTATTTCCTATGTTGTATAGCAAGACAGTTATGGATGGCCCACAGAGCCACAAAACAGCAAGACATAGGATATTATATCTCTCACACCCATTTGATTGGGCTAAGCCGCCTGAGAACATCCACACATACGTTATGGCAGCCAGGGATACTACAATTTGCAATTTGTTCATTATTCTTGCACTTTAATCATGCCAATTTAAATGCAGGACAGAATGAGACAAACACCCATTCAAACTCATACCTATGTGCAATGTAGTGTTCAAACAGCCTACCATCAACCGAGGAGAAAACCCATGCAAGCATGGGGAGAACATGCAAACCCAACACAGGAACCCACAGGGGATTGAACCCTCGATTTCAGAAATGTGAGGCAGACCTGCTAATCCCTCACCGTCCCGCCTCTCATAATTCAATGGGACCCAAAGGAGTTGGACATCCCATGATCTCTGTGAACCCTTGTGCGTACTTCAATAGAATGTAGCGTCAGTGGGATTATGTTCCTTTGTACACTTCATACGTCATCTGAATGAAAAATCTAGCAGATGAGGAGAGTATGTTATTTGTTTATATAAATTATGGGGTGAGCCTTACCAAGAATTCGTGATTCAGTTTACAGCAAACATGTAAAGAAGGAAGAACAAAATTAGCACGCTTGAGTATAATTTTTCTCAAACATCATTGCATTTGGAAGAAATACTACATCTGTGGTTCATTGAAGTAAATGAGGTCAGATAGGTCCTCCCCCTGTGTGGTGAGGTTACCCAAAGTGAACAGGATGAAGGTAAAGTGACACGGGAAAGACGTGGATGTGCGGTCGTGACCACGAGGCTCGGTCATTTGTCCCACCAAGGCCTCTATATGATGCCCTGCTTTCATGTTTTCATGCATGAACTTGCCATGTGATGAAATCAAATCTCCTAGTTATAAACATGTTTGATCATAAGTGAGCGGTTTTGCGTAGAATCAGGCTACTGAACCACAATGTTGCAAAAACTGCTGCGCTGCAAGGTAAACGTTCAAATTTGATGCTCTTGCTTATTCATGCGAGGTTGGGTGACTGGCTTGGCTATCACAGACTTTGGAGGAGTTTGTCCAGCAATTATTGGTCCTCGTATTGAAGCTCTATTCCAAACGTTGAAGGTGGCCTGGACTTCCTTCTTACTTCACACAAAATAAACAACGACAAAAAATCTGTACGTCTAGGTCTCCTGGGCATTGCTTCTTCCTTCAGAGCTTTCGAAACATGATCACAATTGCATCACTATAGTCAATACAGAAGGCACAATGACTCCAAGATGCCTTGGCACATCTCGTTTTAACCTCATAAGACAGACTCTTGCAAGGCATGCATTTTGATTTTCTCTTAAATAAGGATAAACAAAACATCCCTCATTAGTGGTAAGAAATGAAATGATGGAGACTCTTTGTCTAAGGCAAGAATGCATTCAAATTCAGGTGAAGCGCATACTAAATTTATCAAATGTATGATAAATGATAATGATAACTAGAAAAGGTACTCTAGGTCAGCGGTCCCCAAACTTTTTATCACCGCGGACCAGTAAACCTCTTCCTATTTTCTCGTGGACCGGCATATGCCGAGGGTGACAACTTAAAGACAGAAGTGTGGAGGTGTAGGGGGCTGTATGTTCCACGGACAACGTCCGCGACGGCAAAAAGTAAGCTCCTAGCATAAGAGCAATTATTTTTTATTATTATTATAGCAACTTTTCTCATTTCAAGTAGAAGGGCGAGATTGAAAAGGTTAAAATTTATTTCTCTGACGGACCTGTACCAGGTGGTTTGCGGACCAGTACCAGTCCCCGGCCCGGTGGTTGAGGACCCCTGCTCTAGGTCATTAGTACTCATAAATTAGACATCTATGATCATATCATGATCTGAATTTTTAAATGTCTTACAATGTCAGCAGAAACTCTGTGGTAGTGATATAGTGTTGTTTGCTGAAACTGTAATACGTGCCAATTTAATGACGAGCTATGAGGATGTGTTAAAATATGAAGGTCAACAATGATTCATATCAATGGCTCCGTGAAGAACTCATCCGATATAAAACGGCTGTGTTCCATTCCCAACTTAGGAAAGTGTGTTTTTTGGGTGAAACATACAACTTTCCTGAAGTTTTTTTGTTTTCTTAGTGTCTGCCAAATTAATATTTTGGCCAAATCCAGGATCTCCAATCGGGTCTAAAAGAGCCTTAGCTATTAGGCATGCATTATATAAACTACCCTTCTCTCTCCTCTTTTGCTTCTTAAGTTTAACAAAGGGCTGTCTCGGGAAGCACTAGACATCTTTTTTTTCCGTTCAGATATTTGGTTCTCAAACAAATATGTAATATAATAACAACATCATCTAATGGATCGCAAGCCTCAAATTAGATTCATGTCTTTTTTCTAAGTAAGACATTTGAAGCATAATAAAGACTGTAACATGTGTTTGTGTTGGCATGTAACTAATAAACTGCAATGAATAAAAATAAAAGCAACTGGGATGAGGGCCAAAGACAAGACATGTCCATTTTCATTTATATAATACCATTTCAGAGACAAAAGAGTAGTTATAAGGTTATTATTTATCTGGAACATTGTCCCATTGATCTCATGGGTATTTTCCCTCTTTTTCATTTGTGTAGATGTGTACCAGAGGCTGAGTTTGACTTTCCACATGCCCGAACTCAGATATTTTTTCCCCACCTCAAACATTTAAACAGGAAACAAGTACCACATGGTTTCTTTTTGTGCATACAGATCTGACAGGTACAATTTTCAACCCACCTTTGACTAATTTTGAATTTCATGTACATTATTTGACTGGGGCAAAAAGTTAAATCAAATTACAGAGTTGGAGGTTTAATGTTTAATCAAATATTACTGTCACTCTGTAATAAATCAGAACAGAACTTTACCAAACTCTGACTGTAGTCCTATACTTAAGCCAGTGGTTTTAAGGGTTACAGCAATTTCAGTTTCATGCATTTTGAAAAAACAACAACAGGTAGTATATAACCTGAATGTGAGTAATAAAAATGGCCTCAGAAGATGATGGAGAGCAAAGGAATTTGAGAGGAGGCTGCAGCTGGCAAGAAGCCTTTGAAGGGAAAAGCCGTCAGCCCCCTCTGCTCTGTGACCATGCAAGGCACTGATGACAAGACCAAGATGGCATTTGCTGATAGAGTCTGCTCATCAGCACCTTGATTTTATAGGCCACAGGTGGGAGGTGGCAAGGGGAGGGGGCAATATGATGGACAGGTGTTAAAAAAGCAAGGAAAATATGCAGACCCTTGTATGAAAACCCACTGTGGACGATTTAGTTGTCATAATCCATCATCTGACAACTCTTCATATAGGAAAACATTAGCTTCTGTGATGAACACAACTCTCTACTTTATGTCTCTGACAAGAATCTGTATGGTACTGTGTTGATATTCGATTATGACCATATCAGGAAGAAGACAGCAATTCACCAGCGAGCCCCACCAATGAGTTTTATTTATTGCATTTAGGCATTGTAGATGCTCATATTGTTTGGATATGAACCACTATGTTATTCATTTAATCATTTTCCGTACCATTGTTGCATGCTTTTGGGGATGTGGGAGGAAACCGGAGTACCCGGAGAGAACATGCAAACTCCATACAGGAAGGTCCGAACCTGGGATTGAACCCTCGATCTTAGAACTGTGAGACAGACGTGGTAACCCCTCCTCACCGGGTCACCCCCTCTGGTGTGTGAAAGCTATCTAAACCTGCTTGAATACACAAGTAGGATTTACACTCAACTACACTATTTCAAGTAACGTTTTACTGCTGCATGGCATCTAACGTTTATCTTTGTCAGTTTTCTTACTTCCATGTGCATTCTCTTGACCGTTTGACTGCCTTTATTCACAGCATGTAGAGTACCAACATCTGCCACATCAAGATTACTTTAGCATTTCTTAACTCAACTGCCCTATCACATGGCAACCGCTGCCAGGTTCCGACAGTGATGATCTCAGTCCATTTAGTCCCTAGTTTGTTTTCCCATGAGTCATTATTAAACAGTGCAAAGGTATCCTAACCTATGACATACCCTGTTGAAAAAAAAGGCCTGTCACAGGTGTAGTTCAGTCTCATTCCAAATACTGAAAAGCACACAGTGTAGAAAAAAAGGGGTCCAATGAAGCACCCGCTTGGTGCCGAAACAGTTTGGCTGACATTCTAGCCGTGTGACTGACTGCTGGAGCTCTTGACAATCCATAAAAATGTCATTCTTTTTTTTTCAACGATTGAACTAATCCTTGCAGTGATTGCTGTGTTTCTCAATAGCAATCAGATGTTTACCTCATACAGCTGTACAAGTAGTGAGAATAATATCCCAAGACACATTCTGTCATGGAACAATAGTAATTCTGCTTCCGTAACATGCATTATATGTGCCAAAACAAATTCCTTTCTTCGTGTGTGTCTTTTTTTTTAGATGTACTCTTGAGTTGATGCAACGACACTATCTCTGTTTCCCGCCTGCGTTTTTAGCACGCCACTTTCTCACTCTTTTCCCCTAAAAACTGTTTTTAAACAAGTGGTTCTCGCACACGGCCAACATCAACATCTAATAAAGCCCAAAGATAAACATGGACCTCAGTCTACGGCAGAGTTGATTTCATCCCGAACCAGCTCAAGCCAACTCAAGTCCATCTGCTTAAACACAAACCTGCTGTTTTTCAAGGGAAAAAATAAATTTAAAAAAATGAATAAAAAAAATTGCTGCACTGACAAATCACTTTTACTTTAGCTCTTCAGGAGAACCATTAGTTCAGTCTGTTAATATCAAATTTCAAAACTGCTCCTCACTGTTAATAGTAATTAAGACTCAACATGTCTCATAGAGTAGAAAGAAAAGGAAAAAGGAGGCGGATGTAAAGCAATATAACTATCACCATCTCAATTTCAGCGTCCTTGACGCTGTTATAGTGAGAAAAAAGGAGACATATTTTTTATTGGAATAGTTCTCAGCATGGTGCATCAACTGCAGGTGTTCCGTGTCTTCCCAAGTCCATGTCTTTTAGTCATGCAATGTTCACCCAAAGAAAGTTCACCATTTTAAGGAAAGCATGAGATGGTGTTGGTGCTTCATAACATCTGAGAAGTAGCTAGAACTTTAAGACTGCACACATCTGGGTCCTGCTGTCCTCTATTCCTACTGCTGTACTGCAGTTCAATGTCTTTGGGTCTCTACCACTCTCCCAGTGTCATAGTATTCATTAATTTTCCGTACCAGCCAATCGCAGGGCACAAGCAGACAGACAACCATTCACGATCACACTAGTAAGTTTAAAGTATAGCCTCCCCTGCATGTTTTTGGGATGTGGTAGGAAACCGGGATATCTGAAGAAAACCAACCCAAACCAGAGGAGAACATCCAGAGCAAGGTCCAAACCTGGCATTGAACCCTCGATCTCAGAACCGTAAAGCCGACACGCTAATCACTCTTCCATCAGACCGTCCAAAAACATGCACGGTATATTATGTTAACATGAAATATTTTTGGTTATTTCAATATATGGATAAAAGGGAAGCACAATTCAATTCAGTTCTGGGATGGTAATAGACGACCATGGCTAATTCAAAGGACTGTTTAGCCCAAAGCTAGCGACATATGTTGGCAATAACACTATAAAGACACAGCTTGTTTATTATCTCATCTTATTTAAATAAACATTTTTCTTGAATCCAAGAAAAATGAGTGCGCTGAGCGGAGGTGGAGAGCCATCATGAAATGAGTTTCATGTGTGTATAATCACAACTGATGAGTGTATAGTTCATTCTTTATTTTAAATAAGTCCTGATCAAAAGGAACAACAATCAGGAGCATCCAAAAAGCGCAACAATGAAACATTAGTGAAACACCTGCCAAACACAAATCAATGATCTTAATAGCTATCTAGTACAAACTGTGCTCCTTAAATAGAATCATCTGAATCCCGGTAGACAACAGAGGTTACGTGTTTGATTTTTGCTCACGGTCACAAAAGTTACCACCATGAAAGGACGACCTCTTCCTCCAACATACAGGACCTTCTGTCCTAAAGTTTGCGATCCTCTGTTCTTATGAACTTTTATGCTTTTAAAAAGTATTCACACAGTTATAGTCATGAGTGCCAATGGTGCGACTATTCAAAAAAAACATCTTGTGAAACGTGACCATTTATGAAATGATTAACTCAGCAATGAATAGCTAGTATTTCATTTTCTTGAGATTTAGCTACTTCTGAATCAATTGATGTAAAACAAGGGATACGTAAGAGAATATGAAAAGAGCCTAGATTTTCGGTCAACTGATTTATTGTGATCATTCTTCAATTACATTTACTGATGAAATAGTGGTTATGTAACCCTTACTTTGGCTCAGGGTGTGTGGGATCAATTCCCAGTCGGTGGTAGTATAACTGACTGCGAAATGTGACTCTGACAAGAATAAGCAGTGTTTCTCATGAATGAATTCTTCAATTCATATACAAGCAGTCGTCGACTTACGACCGCATTTGGTTCCGACAGACTGGTCGTATGTTGATTCATGTTGTGGATTCTGTACTGCATAATAAATGTTTTACAAGCTGTATGATCGGAAGAACTATTTTGTTTCTTTTGAAAATATTTTTATTCATTCATTTGTCAACTACTTTATATTCTTTTTAGGTACAGTATACTGTATTCAGAGCAGAAAAATCTGCTTTTAGTATTTTGTTCGTCGTCTCAAGCTATTGGTTGAAAGACTAAGTAGCATGAACTGTACGACTGTTAAAGTCTGTCAGTATTTGTTTGCCTGCAGAATCAACACCCTTAGTACTACTGATTCTACCATGACGCCGATGGTATTGCCGTAGCGATAAACCATTGTAGTTGTGAGACAAAACTACTTCTATACGTTCATAAATCTGTAAGGATCAGTCTCAAGAGTGGGAGTCATCGTTCTGGAAAAGAGAAGCCACAAAGCTTTCGTGATGTCCAGGGTAGAGTTAAGCATGTCATCCTCACTTTCTCATTCCTCTTCCTGTCCTTTCCACTTTCTCATTGCCCCTCTCAGTGTGAAACACATAGTTGTTCAGGGCCCATGCAGTGCCGAGGGACCAACCAGCTCTTGTTGAAAACCCCCCATGTCCAATTTTAATCCTCCCGCTCCTTCCACTATTGGCCTTTATCTAATTAAATCTGCACTCAGTGGGTCCCGGCCTATGGAAACGGCATTGTGAGGTCTCTGGACAAGCAAAATAAATGGAGACCCCAGCATGTGGAGATTAGAAGCAGACCTTCCATGTGGCTTTTTTGTGTTTGTAAAAACTTCGACGGGGAGGGAGAAACTGTGGAAGACTGATGGACTTATAGCAGGTGGGGGGGAAGAATATAGGCCTTGAGCCAAGAGATGAGAGAGCATGAAGACAGTAGGAAAAAAAACAGATTAGGGGATTTCTGTTAACATGAGCGTTGTAATCCTGGAGCAAAAATGTCAGCCTATCAGTTCATATCCAGCTGTGTAAACATGTAGATGTGGTAAATGAACCAGAAGTGGAGTGCCCTGAATGGGGGCATCTTCCATGCAAACAAATAAACATAAACTAACCTTATAACCCGATGTTGTGTTAAGGTGAATGAACACATGCATGCACACAGACTGTGTGAACAACTGCCAGCAGCTAAAACACACACACACAAACACACACACACACACACACACACACACACACACTTTGTTATGTATGTGTAACTAGATCAAGCGTGACAGTGATTTCTGTGGTCGTGTTTCTCTTTGACCTCACCTGCTAAGACAACAGTGCACTGTCAAGAGTGGGATCTTGGTGGATGAAGATAAAGGAAATGCTTATGCTGTTTTTAAGCTTATATTGTTGAATTTACTCATTGTTGGAGGTTGTGTTGCGACCACATTACTTTAATATCAGATGGGATAGGCTGAGAATCCCCTAACAGATGAAGTGATATCAAAAACGTATGGAAACGTCACCAAGTTTGAATGCCTTAGAAATGAATACATCATGTTTCTATATCAAAGTATACTATAAAAATTCCCAGATACAATGCAAATAATCCCAGAAGGCCTATTCAATGATTTGATATACTCAAATGTTTTTTATTAGTTTTACTTTTCTATCTGTGCGTGTGTAAAAGCAGAAATATGCACCCAAGGCCCTTTTGTGACTTTGCAAACGTGCAGTGAATTACAGTGTTATGATTACTCACTGAGAAAAATCAGACTATACCATGATGCTTCACATCTTATATTGATTTCATTTTGAAATAAATATCCAAATCCTGATTTCAGTGCATTGTTTTTCATAGTTACTGCCATTGTGTTAGCTCATGGTTGAACAAAACCATGTGAGCGACCTGCCTCTGAAGAGTATTACTGACAAATGGAAAGCAAAAGTGAACAATGTTAAAAGACAATTAAATAATAATTAATAATTGTGTTGCCATGTCATCGCTTTAGTTCAGCTCTATGTTTACTTCTAAGATTAATTAGATTATTTTGTCCTGTCATATTTAAAACAGTATTCCAATATGAAAATGGGTATTCATTAGGCTGCCTGTAAAATCTGTTCCACATGTTTGTTATCCTCCCATATGTAAACATAAAACAGTTATCCAATATGAAAATGGGTACATGATGATGCACTCATAAATCTAATTAGCGAGTGAATCATTACCAAACAAAACTAAGGATAAAGAATCGTGTTTTAGTGGCAAACAGAATGTTGTTGAAGTCAACCGAGTGACTAACGTTGAGCTCTCGCCAAAATTTCCACAGAGTAAAACCTTCCAAAAAGGCAAAAGGGGAGAAAGAAAAGCATTAAAAAGATATGTGGTGGAGTTCTTGTTTTGATAAATTTCTTTGGTGAGCCACAGTGCCAAGTCTGGTTAGTTTCACCCAGTTGGTCAGGCTTCTGCCAATTAATCTTTTTTTTTTCTTAAGCTCCTTGCATCTAGGCTAGATGTATAAAGATCCATAATTCAGGCTCTGATACAGCTACTTCCCTCCCAAAGTGAAGCTCACACAGATGAATGGTGACGGTCTTAACCGTAATTATGAATTCCTTTGGCCTTGGATGCAACAGTGGGTCATGTGTGTGTCATGATTTATTGCTACCTCCCCTGTTTCTCTCTGCAGTTACAAGACACATCCCGGCATCATTTGTTAAAGTTGCTTTGTTCAACAAATATATGTCTTCCCTGAAAGCAACTCTTTCAACCCTTCTGAAACAACAGAGATAGTGCATGTGATTTGTGTGTTTGAGGGGGATCTGCGTATTTGTCAACGTATTCAAGCAGTACTACCCTCTACTGGTCAAAATCAGAAGACTGTAGGCCATGAACATGCCACAGATCCAAATCTTTTTATTTCTATTGTCCCTTATGACAAAGGATGAACACAAATGTATACTATTGCCTATTTTATCAAATATATTGTATAGTATCTCTACAATAGCCTTTTAAAGTCAAACATGTATCAGCCATCTAAGTCAACTGACTACAGAGTTTAGTGTCATGAAAACTTTTTGATACGATAGGAAACACACTTAGGCCACAGTTAGACAGCAGTTCAAAGATCAGATTGTAATCGGACATGAAAAAATGGGCATTTCTTGAAGCATCTCGTCTGTCCGGACTTTTTTTTTTTTTTTTTTTTTTGCGCTAATGAGGGTATTGATTGCAGTAACACATGCTGATGCTGGCTGGCTCGACGGGCTGGGTGCTATACACTAACATCTGTTAGCAATGCTGCATGATTAAATGAATGTGTGCACTGGAAACACATTGGATGAAGACCCTACAAAGGAAGGTCACATTTGCAATTGCTTCTTAGGCAGCAAAGTAGGATGACATACAGTACGTGGGGAGTGGAAATATTTTGAGGCCGAACATTCTTACTTAAACACTGTCAATATGGTATACATTGTGTTCTTAAATACATTTGCCAGCATACACACAAATGTGCATTGTAAATGTAATCGCTGATTTATTAATCTGGAACTAAATTGATTCCTTTCTTAAAAGATAATCAAAAGGTTTGTAATAGTTCCTATCGCGTTTGTTCTCAGTTCTCATCTCATTTCATGAACCACTTCATCCTCATTGGGGTCACGGGGGTGCTGGAGCCGATCCCAGCTGACGCACTAAATTTAATCGCCGATTTATTAATCTGGAACTAAATTGATTCCTTTCTTAAAAGATAATCAAAAGGTTTGTAATAGTTCCTATCCCGTTTGTTCTCAGTTCTCATTTCATGAACCATTTCATCCTCATTAGGGTCACAGGGGGTGCTGGAGGCGATCCCAGCTGATGCCAGAGGTGGGGGACACCCTGAATTGGTGGCCAGCCAATCGCAGGGCACAAGGAGACGGACCAACATACACACTCACACCCATATCTAGGGGCCATTTAAATTGTCCAATCAGCATACCATGCACATCTTTGGAATGTGGGAGGAAGCCGGAGTACCCGGAGGAAACCCACGCAGGCCCGAGGAGATGCAAACTCCACACAGGTGGACGTGACCTGGATTTGAACCCAGGACCCTATAGCTCTGAGGGCGACGCGCTAACCACTCACAACACCGGGCCGCCCTTGTTCGCAGTTATTTTCAATTGATCTGTTTGAAGATGAATAAATACATAAACTGTTAATTCAAAGTCATTATTTTAATACATTGTAATTCTATCAAAATAAAACAAATCAATAACATGCTTATTTGAATTCTAGATGAGAATCTAACGAATTCCAGCATTTAGACAAGCCCCATTTTGTGTTTTCCATACTAACTCAGTGAAGCATTTTATCAAATTCAAAAGGATAACCAATAGAAAATTAATATTTTTCCTCAAAAATGTATTTTATTCTAAAGTATCTCCAGTGGTTATCTTCTCTGAATGGGTCGCATAAAGACTCCTCCTGTGTACACCTGAACACAGAAAATCAGATGTCAAACAATCCCACAACAGTGTGACAGCATGTGCCAGATGTATGTCAGACTGAGCTTCAAAAACTGCTTGAAAAAAGCTGATTAGATTACCTTGCGCTTGCACACTTTCCACATTTCAACACGTTGCAAGTGTCGAAAAAATGTCTAAACCTCGTCCAAGAACGTTTGCCAAACTGCTAATGATTTCAATGGAAAGTAAAAACAAACACCAATTTTGGTGAGCCTGACTGTTCGGCATTTGGGTGCAATTTCCAGCTATTAATAGTTAATTTTCATAATTAGAGGTCATCTTGGGGTTTGCTGGGATTTGCCCAACAGCTGCTCTGAAACGTGGTTCAATCTGGCATGAGAGATACCAATCTGGTTCAAGAACTGCGCTTTGAAATAAAAGGCAATTTAGTATTCACCACTTCTCCTTGCAAAGTATACAATGAAGACTGACAGCGAAGATGGGGGTGACTACATGGTAAAGGATGTGGTCGCAGGCTGCATTTCAAACAAATCATTTAAGGACAGAAAATGTTGAATTGAGCAGATTGAAAGAAAGTAAAAGAAGAAAGCCACTAAAATTTAGCTTGATATTATTTGTGCATACAGTAGAGCCTCCGGATAAAAACACCCCACTTTCCTTATTTTTCACGAAACAAGCATCCCCGCGAGGGAAAAGGAGTCTTGTGGTGCGAGCAAATGTTCACAATACCAGCAACAGGCAAACTCCAAAAAAGCCTCCCTCTCACTTGATGGGTGCGAGTGCCTTCATATCCCACCAGTTAGCATGCCAGCTCTCCCTTTCACCTGGTCTCCCCAATTATCTCAGCATCCTGTTGGGTGGCATACAAGCATCTGGCATCAACAGAATCTCACCCATCACCCTCGTTGTATGGATTTTGTATGGAAGTGCATCTGAATCACTTGGGCAACATTAACCATGTAAAATAGTCACATAAAGGGTTAAAGATTCAGTCTGCATGTTATTCCCGGGCTTGTGTGGGTTTTCTCTGGGTACTCCGTTTTCCTCCCACATCCCAAAAATATACAGGGTAGGCTGGTTGAACACTCTAAATTGCCCCTAGGTATGAATGTGTGTGTGAATGGTTTTCCGATTCACCGTGCCCTGCGATTGGCTGGACACCAATTCAGGGTCTCCTCCGCCTGGGATGGTCTCCAGCACCCATCGCGACCCTTGTGAGCATAAGCAGTTCAGAAAATGAATGCATTTTTAAATAGCTGTCCAGTGTAATGACCAATGTGTCGGAAAAAAGGGGCTATATGAAAGACAATGTTAAAGTATGAAGAGAAAACAAGTAACAGTACAACCATGGCTCCCACGAGCAATGAGATTATTCTGTGATTGGTCCCATTTTATGAAGCGGGACTTGTAAGCAGTACAAAGGCTTTAATGGTAGCATTTCCTAGTTATTTGACAGCGAAGCGGGCAACCGCAAAAATCATACATTTGTTGTGGTTTACCTCAGTATTTATTTCTGTGGATAATTCTGGACTTAATGGTGTTTCTTGCATTCATTGAGGGAGGCGCCAGCCTTTGAAGCATCAGTGAATGAATATGACCACTGAAAAAATATCTTGATTGCTGGGAACCAAGGATCAAACCCTCAAGGTTGAAGTATGCTGTACTTATGTGGGTCAGATTCTTCAGTGTACCAAAATCAATGCATAGTATATTTCTTTAGGGGCTTTGTTTACATGAAATTATCCTTATTTCCCCAATTCTTCAGGCTTGTCATATACTGTATTATTAAATATACAAACACACATCCATAGCCGCCGGGAATGGAATAAATTGGTTTAAGAGTCTTACGCCATCTTCCTGTTAAAATCCAAAGGCACATGGCTGTGAATACTAATTATGGTGGTAGCAGAAGAGGCAAATGCGGTCGCAACGAAAAAATGCTTTTAAACCTGACGACCCCCACTTTAACTAGGAAAACTATTTGCGGAAAGTGAAATTCATCCATCCAGTCCAGTAGTCCTGACATAAAACAGCATGCAGAATAGACTATAGGTAGACAATAATTTTCAAATTTTAGACATACATTGATTTTTTAAATTTATTAATGACCTGGTCTTCAATTTGGCATCAACAAAATCTAGTTAGCTGTTTACAGTGTCGTCGTTTCTTTTTTTTTCCTGTACACGTGAGTGATTGAAAACCACAGATGATGACAAGTTCCAGTAAGACAGATGTTATAGACATACAGTATGAATAAAACACACATTCACCACATAAAAAAACAGATATAGAATGTCTCATAACCTGACTCATGGCTACTCTTCTACAGAAATAAAATTTAAAGAAAACCACTAAGACTTTCACTTATTTCACTAAGCGACATTCAGTTTCTGCAAAAAATACGGTACACTTTTTCCTAGCAGCCGTTTATCACTGGTTAACCACTTATCTCAAGACGCAATGTGTATTGCATATGGCATTGCTTTCTATAGAATCCACCAACCCACCGTTATGCTAAGTAACCATAAAACCACACATCTACAGTAGTGTTTCCTCAACCTCACTACTGATTAAGGACTTCAAACACCCACATTACAGAAGCAGTCCTCTCTTTTGGTTGAGGAGAAAACTGTAAAGGTCCATATAAACAGTTCTGGTTTTGATTAATGTGGGCTAACTGGAGTGACGCAGTATTAATGTGGTCCAATTAGTCACTTTATTTATATTATACCTGGAGAGAGATTAGGTACTACAGGATTTTATTTTGATGGTTATCTGTGTCTGTGCTGTTGGAAGAATTTATAATGACGTAATCTTTGCAATGGGAGGAAAAAAATATTTAGTTTGGGCCATAGGGCAATTTTTTGGACACAATTTTTTTTCGCGTAAATTTGCAAATTATTCTCCCATTTATGCGTAATGTAGTGACCACTAAATTGGCAGCAAATTAAAATGTGTTAAACTCTGAGCCTTTAATGCTCCATTGGAAGAAGCAAAAATAATTTGTTATGAATTTGTATTTTTTTTATTTAATAGTTTATCAGTAAAAAAATAGCACATTGCTCAAAATTTGCGGCAGGAATAATAAAATTGCCAATGAGATAACCATGAAAAGGACATTTGTTGTGAGTTATAATAAAAAGATATGTTCTAATTGGAATTAATTCACTTCATTAGATTAAAATGAAGACAAAAGTACATTTTACAAAATGGCAAACTTGATAAAATACTGAGGTTTGAGTAATTATGAACAAAACTGTGTTTGATGAAGACATGGTAAATGATGAAGTCTCAACTGTTTTTTCCACACTAAACTATATCTCACCTTTACACACTAAAAGCGAGCACTAATATTCCATAGTGTGCTTTGGTATGTGGTACATGATGGATACGTTTCATCACTAAACCACCCGATGATATGTGCCAATGTACGTGCTGTGCATGACATCGGCAGAGATTGTTTCCACACACTTGATGGATGATGGTATTAGTTGTCGACGTTTCTGTTTTCTGTTAAATTATTACGTTACCATTCTACTGCAAAAAAACGGGAGGTATGTGAAACATATGCAAACGATTTGCAGAATTAGAAATAAATTATTAAATAATAGTGGCTGTCTGGTGCTCTGCCAGGTTTTTGAGTCCAGTTTAAAGCTTCATGGTTTAAATTAGTTTACCCTGATCTTAAACTGAGAAAGACTAGCCCCAATTAACATATATATCATTTGTACCTAATAAAAAAAAATACATGTTCGAGCTTTTTATGTTGTGCGTTAGTGGTCTTGAAATGAATCCAATAGAAGTGTGAATAGGAAATACTAATGACAAGTACCAAGATGCCAATGACAGATAATTGCTCTCATGGAAGCATATGTAACCCGTGAATTTGTTCACATTTTTTTGTTTCAACATGTCCGTAAAAAAAGAAAAAAAAGTTTCTAAACACGCCATTTATTAAAAAAAATGTTTATTTTAAATCCCTCTTACTTTTCCAATTCTTTATGGACTATGTTTGACCTTAATAATAATAATAATAATAATAAGACATAGGCTTTGTCATCATCATTGACTCGACAAAAGCCTAATTGTCATCATACCCAGAAACTCCGTATGACGAATAATAGCTTATTTCATAAAAGCAGAATTCAGACAAAAACATACTGAGAAGCCCCTTTTTCCCATGTATTTTTTCTTATCAATAGAAGTAAAATCAATATTTTCATTGATGCAAATAAAGAAAATGTACAGCTCTATAGGCCAAACATTTTTGCGAGAAAATCAAATATAACAAATACTTGTATAAACGAGTACTATTAAAAAGAAGTCTAGTTTATCCCCAAAAGTTCAAACAACTTAATGTGACCTTTTGAGACTGCAGCCATGCACCTTGCCAGCAGTACACAGGCATGCTAACAAGGTTTTTCTTCATGGCCTTGTCCTCTGCTTTTAATGACGACCATTTATTCACCACAGATGTTATCACATACCGTAACCCCGATGAAAGCTTCTGGAAATGTTCAGAAATAGTTTGTCAGTTTGGTTGCGATAGGAGCATCTTGGCAGCAGCTGCTATTACTGTTTCATATATAACGTATATCAAATAGTACTCAGTCAACGATTTAGCAGGAAGGCGTGATTGTGAAATGAAAATTGACAGAAAAGTTCCCCCCAAAACGCAGTTATTCTTTGACTGCGGCTTGAGCACAATTCTTTACATTGTTGGTCAGTGGGCTCTCGCGTATCTCTTAAAATCATTTAGTCGATAACTGTTTTGATAGTTGTCAAGCCATTTGCTGCTTGGCCACAACATATTTTTCCACTTGTGCTCAGCAGTGGTGGCTAGAGCCTCTCAAAGTCGATCAAAGACTTCTTCATACACCATTAACCAGGAAAATTTGCCACAACGATTGGATGCTGTTGCCAGTTTTAACACCGTTCTTTAAATTGCTGGCATATTTGCATTCTAGCTGGATAAAATCCTTTACTGTTAGTACAGATGCACCCATAATATTTCAGTAATGTGCATGGCTATTTACAGTCAAATATTGATATTTACTGCAACCCAATTACAGTAGAAAACCAATGATTCGTTTATTTCTTCTGATTTTGGGGGTATTTGAACAAAAGGACACATTTTTGGGAAAATTGTTCATCATTGCCATGAACGTTAGACATGTACAACTGAATGAAATAATTATTGACATCTATTGTTGTTGCACAAGTGTACACACACTTTGTATTATTGTTTTTGTTGTTTCAGAAAGTATTTACAGCATATTAAATCCATGTTAAATCAAAAACAGCACACGGATGCCCCATGACAAAATATTTCAAACACATGTGGGAAAATATGTTACGCTCCAATCAAACTAGGGTTAAACCTTCTTGGATAAATTTCAAAAGCTGTTTTTTCCAAAAACAAAACACTACCCATTATCAAAGAAATGCCAATCCACAGTGAAATATGATTTGATATTATGATTCTTTTGGGATGTTTTTACTCCACTCGACCCAGGAGCCTAAAGATGGAGTGTAGGGAAATCTGAACAGTTTGAAAGAGAGACAGTGTTACCACAAAATCTTAAGACATCTGATTAAAAGAAAGCAACATGTAACAAAAAGTTTGTAAAATAATTGAAATTAATGTAGGATTAATCAGAGGCCAATTTAAAATATACTCTTATTAATATAATATATATATTTTACTTTCCTTTGGAAGAAAAATATGTAATTTTTTTTAATCATCAAAATCACATGAACATTTTAGCACTATGTTGTTTATTTCCAATCACAATACAGTATTTCAAAACTAACCCGTTTTCAATTTTTGTTTTTGAGAGCATGGATACTCCGAGTGTAGATTTTGGTACTGATGCGAGTGAAATTTTTCCTTTTTTACCCTCTCATTTTCTTTTGTCACAGCTTCTGAAATATACCATACTTGAGTGAGGTATTTGAGTTTTACTGATGACATGGTTCCCATCCACTGATTTACTGCTTCTGGATGTTGTTAGATCTAAGGGCGCTCTAAGGTCATACCACATTCACACATACACGCGTACACTTGAGAAGGGCAATGGTTAAATGCTGCACAAGTACTGTGTCAACACAAATCAGATTCCTAGCAGATGAATCACACGTTGTTCATGTTCACCCAAGATTAGCTAATTACACACACGGTTTAATTAAGCTTGGAATCAACCAACCAAACGAAAATAAATGAAGGGGGAAGCACTCCATAAAAGGAAACACGAATCATGTACGATGTGAGCATGAAACAATGTTGTAGCTAATCAAATGATGGTCCCTCGCTCATGTTTCCCCCCTTGAACACTTGACCTGTAGGCTAGTCCCGAATCTTAGAAGGCATCTGTTGAATATCGGACTGCAACCTGCTGCGAAAGACCTCCAGAGTTGATAGCTAAGAAACATAAAACAGGTGCATGCAAGCACATGCACTCACCCACACACATGCACGTACAAAGGGGAAATGGAGCCCAGATTTTTGATATAGTCTACAAAAACGGTCTTATCCAAGTACTGCTAACTATCAATGCATCTATTCCAAAACACTGAGAGTGACTGGTTTTCTTTTCATTGTTGTGTACTACATTTTTCATGTCTCAGGACTGAATTGGGATCAAGCCCTCAACCCCAGAACTGTGAGGTCGACACCCTAACCACTTGTCCACCGGGTGTCCTCTGAGCGAGAAGTACAGTACATACTACACACTCAGAATTTACATATTGACATCCAATTTAACAAACGAAATGTGAAGCAAACAAAGACAATGACAAAAAATTATACCCTTATCTAAATTTTCCTCACTGAAAAACATTTTAAAGACAGGTTTAGAAAAAGTCATAAACCATTGCCTTATGAATGATATGTTACTAAAGTAGAAAGCAACAGTCACAGTTGGTGATTTTTCTTCTCCCACTGAGTAAGTCATATGCTGTACTGTAGGGTTTTACAGATATCAGCAATGGTGATTTGTCTTGGTTCACAAGGCAGGGGGCCAGACAGATAGCTCTATCTATCCTCATGTGAAAAATCTGTTCAAGAACATATTCCATATTCAACAAGCCACGCAAAAAGAAAACATAAACCGACTGAGCCTGATTATATACAGTACTGTTACATCAAGTATTATAATCAGTGTCGGGATCAGTTTTTGCATACATACAAGTCCTTTGTTTTTTCGCTGCTCGCGATACTTCTGGCATGAAGTCGCAGCTGACAGTTTGGGCGATTTTCTCACTTCTCAGCACGATTTTGTTTGGCATAGCAATGTAGGTAGCAGACACATTTTGCGCAAATCGCTTTAGAGAAAGTGAAAGAAAAACTAGAGAAAAAAAATAAGCAACCATTTGCGGTGGCATGAAAACCTGTAAGATGTTGCGCACCATCCAAACTAAACTAAGCATTGCGAAAAGAAATGGCAACTGTACTTTTTCCTCAGGTGAACCATGTCTGAACAAGTATAAATCTCCCTTAACTACCAGTCTAGAACAACACAGCTGCAATAGCAAAAGTCAGCCAGTCCATTCCTGGTGTGTCCAGGTCCGGGGGTGTCAGAGAGCTGACCCTCACACACAGCATATAAAAGTAATTTAGTGCTGCTTCACTGCTTGCACCACACTTTATAAAACTGCCCCGGCCAGAGTTATGACACCAGGTAAATTATCCATAGATGCACATTCATACAACAAACACATCATGCACAAATAGACCCTCTTCATAATGCAAACAAACACAACATGCTCATTTGCAGGCACACAGATACAAACAATGATAAAGGCGAAGACTCAATGTAAGCAGTTTGTCACTGGAGGTATTTTCACGTGAGGTACACAAATCTCCTTTTAAGGCAAACATAAGGATGCTCGTTAAATGATACCATTCATACAATGGCCATTCCACACTCAATGGAGCGCACAACAAGGTGTTAGAAAGGAAGACAAGTGTTAAACAAGTCTAATAAATAAGACTTCAAACATAAGGACATTTACTTACTGCAAATGAATGTCACCTTAAAAGTCAAAACTCATTGAAAAGGTTAACTCAGTGCGTGCGGAAAATGGTGAAAGAATGGCCCATGGGTCATAGAAAATATTCATTTGTGAAAAATGGGCAGTAGGCAGGATACACCCTGATTTTTTTGCCAGTTTCCTGTGTGGAATTTGCACATTCTCCCCAAGCCTGTGGGTTTTCTTCGGATACTTTTTTTCTCACATCCCAAAAACATGGACGGTAGTAGTCTTAGAAAATAGCGATTTAAATGTTCAGCATTCCTATGGGAGAGGCCCAAAGTGATCTTCATCCAACATTCAGGTCCAAATGCATAGTGGCGTGCCTGACTACCATTAAATGTAAATACAAAATGAGAAAAACAGTCATCCAAAATTCCTCACTAGACCTGATAAATTTTATCTCAGCTAGTACTATGTTTTATATTCGTTTATAAAAAAAACAAGCCGAGCACGAAAATGACACGACAACATACTTTATGTACTTTGTGAGGTTATTACAGTGCAGTAAAATTTTGTTAGGTGGATGCTTTGTCATACGAGGATAAGCAGAGCAGTCAACAGATGACTTTAAATCTCCCATCTCTGCCACACATTCCCCTAATCCCTCCAACCTTTCACCGTGCTTGATTTCTGACGCTAAGCAGATGTGTTGTTTTACCTTTTCATGACATAGAGCTACTGAAGAAAGTGGGACCCTTTAGGACTAAGACGCTCAGTCTCAATGTCATTACCGCGGAATACCCAACTATATGCAAAACTGCGTAACAAATAAAAAGTATATGGTTGAAGATTTTATATATCTATATAGAGTTACAGTTCTGAGATCGAGGGACAATATACAATATTATAATTGTATTCAATCAGCCTCCCTGGTTCCGACTTTCCTGTGTGGGTTTTCACCAGGTACTCCGGTTTCCTACCACATCCCAAAAACATTCATGGTAGGCTGGTTGAGCACTCTAAATTGCCCCCAAGTATGCTGCCTATAGTTGACTGGGACAGGCTCGAGCACCCCCCGCAACCCTTCTTAGAATAAGCAGAACGGAAAATGAGCAATTCTATGCAAGATTTGTGACTTAAGATTGGTGAACATATAATATCCAGATGAGACTGTAGATCGACCTAGTTCTTGGTTTTTTTAGACTGACGCAAATAACACCTGGTTTTGTGATTCATTGAAACACATTTTGACATTCTGAAAATATGTTCTTTGAGATCACAATCCGAGATATGCATTTTAGTACTTGACTTCCCCATCTTGTCTGACCGACGGCTTATAGGTTAGGATCAAGCAATAAAGACACCACCTTTTGCTGTTGGCGCGGCCCGTAAAAGGGTTCATTCCACCACACATCCGCTTCCCAAGCACTCTTCACATGTTACGAGTTGAGCATAGCCAGAGCGTTATACGACATTTCACCTAGTGCTGTTCAATCCCACGAATGCCAAGATTAAGCAAATGTGCAGTGTGTTATCTTGTCATGCTACAGTGGTACCAAAGTCAACCCCTTCTTGGTTGCCTGCTGCCCTATCATGTGGTCCGTGACGGCTCTAAGAGTCCTTTGATTAACTGCAGCTGTTTGGGAAAAGCAAACCTTGCATGCTAAGATGCTGCTATTCGAAAAAATACAGGTATTCAATAAATAAAGATTCACAAGCCGGGTGGAAAATAAAAATTCTACCAAATATTTGCCATTTATGTTAGTCACATCCAACTCACTTTGAACATGAGCAGGCAGGTGTTTGCTAGAAACACCTGTCTTTCTTTTCAGATTTGTGGAACAAATACTGAGCCATGTCAGCTTCTGCTACAGCGGACTAAAAGAAAGACTTGCAGACATACAGAAGACTTATGACCTCCCTTTCCCACATTAAGCAATTTATGTAGTGTCACATTTTTGACAAAAATCCAGTTTACAGGACATGACGATCACCATAATTTTTTAGGTATGACCCAATACTTTTTAACCCTTGCAGTTAATAGTCCAGTGCAGCTAATTTGAATATTTACCTCTTTTAGTGTAGATATCATATCATACAACACTGACACCTACAGAAAACTATGTAGTCCAGAGCAAATTTGATAGGTGCGGCTTTTATCAGGTGCACCTTTCATTCTGAAAACTAATGCATCTCTGAATTTTGAGGAAATGTCTCCAACATTTTTATGCTCCAGCTTATTACGTTGATGCTCCTTTAATTAGAGAGAGGTGTACATTGTACAGTAAATGTCCCCTTCCTTCTTAAATGGCCAATTTTTACTTTCCACTTTCCTTGTATAAAAAATGTATTATTTTCTCTTGCAGCTGGAAAAGTGTGAATGAAAGTAAAAAAAATGCACTTGCAGCAGCGAACTCGGTGACCCAGTAACAGGCTGCCTGTGTATTGTTGGCATGGAGACAACTCCCTACCAAAACACATATTGAAGGACGACATTTCTCCATGTGGGGGCCTCCTTCCTTTAACATGCACATATTTGCCTTAAATCCACGATTAGTGGGTTGGTCAACTGTGCATTGAAGTGTTCCAAGTAAAGAAAAGATAAAACATGGCAAAAATGATTCTCAATTAGCACAGCCTGTTAAAATAAAGTCAAGTAAAGCTTAAAGTTTACATCTGCAGCCTGAATGAAAGGAACTGTTAACCACTAAACTTGTCATTTCTCTGAACTAAACTTGTCATTCCTCTAAACTAATTTAGCCTATTGCAATTTGCAATCTCAAATGTTAGGTTACTATATACTGTAAACAATATATCTGATTTAGCAATTATTGGCCCTCAATGAAGTTTAATGATGACAGTATAGGATACTGGAAACCATTAACCGTATCAATAATTGTTAAACTTTTTTATGCTTGCATATAAAACATTTGAAACTTTCTCACTGATCTTGAGCTCTAATATCACACAGTACTGTTGATTTCTATCTTATTGACTCGTAGTCACTACGTTTGGCCTATAATATTATAATCATTCTGTCCATTTAGAATTGCTTGATTCTTCTTACCTTTACCAGTGTTACTTCTTTGGCGACGTCATGGCTTGGAAATGCAGAGTGGGACCTAATTGCAGGGAATCAGGCAAGGACAAGGGAAGTTGTGCTCAAATGAAACTTTAATAACTTAAACTGGAGGCAAAGAAAGTAACAAAAGACTTGGCGTCAAATAACAAAATCAAATCTGACAGAGGAAAACACGGGGAAGCGAGAAACCAGGAAACGTGGCAGGGTAAATCAGACAATCTGACAATGACAAAACAATCAGTGGACTGACATGGGTTGACGAGACAATTAGGAACACCTGGGAA
Source organism: Stigmatopora argus (assembly GCF_051989625.1). Lineage (NCBI taxonomy): Eukaryota > Metazoa > Chordata > Actinopteri > Syngnathiformes > Syngnathidae > Stigmatopora > Stigmatopora argus. The sequence continues at coordinate 11,745,258 of NC_135390.1, forward strand.
ACACACAAGGAGCAAGCAGGGGATACACCAGGGGCGGAGAAACGACAGTTGTACACAATGGGCAACCACTCAACCAGGACACCAGGGGGGGAAAAGCATAACAAAAGCAAGCAAACCTAACAAGTGAGTGCTAAAGTGGCTTCTAGCCATTTCTATCCCAGGGCCAAAGGAAATGTTCAACACCAAAAAGAAAGAAACAAATCAGCATTTACACAGCATAAGGATATGACGAAACATGACAGGGATGTCAAAAATACATCTTTTATGTGTGTTCCCTCCTCCTGATTGTGGTTTTAGATTGCTCTTTTATACACGGCAGATAACTCCACAGTGACTTCATGATGACTATGTAGCTCGAGGAAGGGAAGAGGAAGTACAAAACAGACTTAGGAATGGAAACCATCAGGACAGACATTTCTGGCACAACTTCACCCTCTTCCAAGGTAGATGGAGACGGAATGCAATTCCCCAGAGTCATAAAAATCGAGAAACACTTTAGCGCAAAGAATAAAAGTTTATTCTGTCCTTCAGCACAGTCATAAGTAAATCAACGCAAGAGATAATAAATGACCAGCTACAGTATGTTGTGTGCACTGTGGACAGCACATTTGACAACCAATAACGAAGGCATGCATTATTCCGACATCAACTGCTGCAGTATACTGTATAAAAAGCTGAAAGAGTGGATTATGTGTGTTGGGGGGATGCGGGGGACTCTTAATATTTATAAAAACACAGGTTGTAATCATCAAAGACGATCCCATCCAAGAGTTAATAGCCAAAAGCTTTAATTAGTTTCCACTGACACGTGCAGACAGGTACTTGTTTGACAATGTTTTTATTGATAATTAAATTGGTACTACATTAATTATATTACCTCAAAATGTACGTATACACAGAAATGGTTCCAAGCAAAAGCCTACCATGGGAATACCTTTGATATATATACTGCAGTTCACAATTGAAACCTAGTACCGTTTGACGCGGTAATGAGTGTAAAAGATGAGAAGTCAATCAGAACTAACCAGCGCGGGATTCCCTTTATCCCCAGGTGCCGCACCTATTCTGTTTCAGACGGGGGTCACTGTCACCCCCCACTGAGGAGCGAAGTGATAAAGAGAGGAATGAAGAGACCAGAGGACAGAAGCCTTCAGCAACTCTTTGCCCTGACAAAAGGATGACTTAGCCTGCCTAAACGGTGGGTTTGGGTTTGGAATGGGTGGGGTTTGGGGTCCATAAACACACACACACATAAACAGATCTCTTCCCTCCTGCTCTGACCTTCTACTGACCTTAACCAGTATCTGGTTCACCTGTCCACAAGAGGTGTCCTCATTCTTCATCACCTCCCAGTGTCCACCTTTTAAATGACTGCAGACAGGAGTTGATGACATTCCAGTAATGAGATGAGCAAAGTTTTGATGCACTCACTATATAACGGATAATTTACTCATTAATTGAATTATGAGGTATCCATAAAGATAGTTTGAGGATGGCTGGGGTAAATATGAACAAAACACATTTTGGAGTTTAGTAGCTAATGAGAAACAGCCCTTTTGCTCCCTCCGGTGGCAACAGAGTCACATTTGACCTGAGGGTGACCTTTCCAAGATTAGAATTGCATGAGATGGATGACCTTATCTGTTATTTGCTCATAATTTTTTGCTTTGAACGACAGCAGCATTTCCCAGTACACCAAATAGCTCTTAAAACAAAGAGTGTGCTTTCTGCTGCTTATAAAGAAGATGTAAATTTACAAGCACAACCTAAAAGTCTTTTTTTTTATTTTCTAAGAAACAGAAAGTGCCGGTCGTAAAATAAATAGTTATCCTTTCCAGTAAAACTCTGATGCTGGACAGCACCCTTAAAACTTGCTGTGTTCATGTGTGCGTGTGTGCGTAGAAGAAACCATAAATTTGCATTGAAGTAATATTCCTTCAGCTGAGACAGCAAGATTTAGCCTGTACTTGATAGTGTTGTCTAATTACTGATGATAAGAGTAAATTATGTACTTCACCTTTACATGACACTCATTCATCCACCATTGTAAGTGGAGCACAACGGTGCACAATGTCTAGTGTGTGCACGCATGCGATTGCATGTGTGCATGACACAGACACTCATGGTTTGGACTGTCCTATCATCAAAGCTCCCAGGTGAGAGCAGCATTGTAGGTACTGACTTCTCATATTTCCCTTTCAACTCTGGGAGGGAGGCAGATCAAAGATGAAAAAATACACACACAGAGTACATTTCCTCCTCTTACCAAGTCCGTTTAACAGTGTCATGGACAAAGAGATGTGATCAATGCACTTATGAGTTTTTGAAGTATCAATGGGGGTAAAAACTGGGAGTTCCCTACATGATTGGCTGGCAACCAATTCAGGGTCTCTCCCGCCTCCAGCACCTCCAAAAACCCTTGTAAGGATATGAATTATGGAAAATAATTGAAGTTCTGTACATGTCATGCAAAGATCAAAATTTAAGTCTACAACCGTACCTCAAATTGATTCTCTGAGACTTAATCTCCAAGCAAGTATACCATGAGTGCAAGTGTTTTTTTTCCCCACTTGGATCCACATGAGAATGGTGTTGTTCGTCCCTTTAACTTCTATATTATCGGACTTGTTATTGACTTTTCAGCCCTTCGAATCTCTTTAAACAACATGGACTTTGTCACTCTGACCTTCCCCTGACATAAACTGTGCATCTCTTGCTGTACATCTGTATCTCATAATCCTCCGTGGAATATAGCATCGACATCTCCTTCCTGACTAGAATATGAATGCAGGCTGATAAATAAGGCTATGCCTGCTAAGGTTTGGCCATCACTCATTCCTCATCTGGCTTATGTGGGGATCCTGGGGAGATACTAGTAATGACCTGCCAAATCTTCAAGCCCATCTTTGACTGTTTTTCTCTTTTGGACTTGAATGAAGCAGACCTGTCAGACCTTGTTAGCAAGACAGCGAGGGTAGGCCAGGTGCTTCATTGAAGAAGCCAGACTGGGTTTGACACACAACTTAAAGGCAAGAGGAGCACCAAGGGTCAGACCATAGGCCGTGGAGCAAATCCCTAAAAGGCATCTCAATGCTAAAATCGCACTTTGTCTTCTTTTGGAATACTGATTACTTTTGTAACTTGAAACTACGTATTAGTACTTTTCTGTAAAACCATCAAAATACAAAGTCTGAATGAATCTTTAACCTTTTGTCTTTTTTTTAAAAATAAAAATATTTCTCCTTGATGTGCTGTAATACAGTAAAGTACCTGCGGTAATGTTTTCCAGTTGTAAAAGTCCGATTTTGGCCTGCTGCGCTACTTTGATGTCGATCCTTCATCTTATCCACTGTCTACTTTAATTTGTCTTTGTTGTCTGTGATATGGTCAGCTTGCAAATATGCATTCATAATCCAAGTATATCACGTTGAGCTATCCAAGATGCTCCACCGTAGACGGGACTGACCGATACGTTGAGCGGATGGAATTTCGTTTTGAAGTAAAAGTATCTAATAATTGTACCGCCAAATGAACAGCTGCTACAAAATACTGCCTGTGTTGGAAGGTGAGTCTCTTCACATGACAACTAAATGCGGCTGCCTTTCAGGTAGCGATCTTTGGGTGAAGCACAAAAAAACACAGAAAAAAGGTTCATGTTACGTGGGAACCAGTGGAAGCCAAAAGAAGCTCTTTTCTCTGCTATACATGTTCTCTTGCATTCCTTATTTTTTCAAGAACCATCATCATATATTCATGGTATTAATATAAAAACTCTGATAGCCTTGGGGGGGACACATGTATCTACAAATAACTATTTTGATGCCAGCAAAGCTGAATTTATTACTTTAATGCTGAGAAAGGCTGAAAAAATAATAATAATCAAAATTAGACCTGCAGTCTGGAAAAACATCCAAACTTGTTGTAATATGATATTATCTATACTGCTACACACAAAGGATATATTATTCCAGAGAGTTTTTTTTTGAATTCATTGTAGTATAGCTTTGGGGAAACTTGAAATTTGTTCCACAGATAATGACTAAAATATCATGTATTACCTATTATTATGATGTCTTATCTGAACATGAACGAAGATGCTTTTTGGATGTGAACATTGTGTTTTGATTGGTTTGATTGTGGATTCTACTTCGCTTTGAATTTGGACTCCATTCGTTTCTGGATGAATTTGCAATGTTCGGGATGTTCTGCAGAATTCTCTGTAAAATGCATTGTCATTCTGGATTAGACAATTCTTCAATTTGGCTACGTGGATTTACACAGTGTGAATAGATTCAATAGATTAATTTACTTGCCAAAAGATTACACAACTATCGGGCAATTTTTGTAAGTCTTACCATTTACACACGAACTGGGCTCTGTTACAACTTAAGTTAATAGGTCTGCAATTTAACAATTGTTGTGATTGAAGTTTTGAGATAGCCACAAACCATGGAGACAATACATTTGTAAACAGACATTGTTGTCTGCAAAACACAGTCTAAAATTAAACAATGAAGTCATAGTGGTTATGGCTGGATAGACAACTAACGCTTGGGATATCTGCCACGTACAAGGTTTATGTTTGACGACCAAGCATTGTAACAGAAGTGCTCCCAATCTTTGAGAGGTGGCCTGTTTGTTGGATTTCAGATCAGCTCACATAAATTGAAGAGAAAGAAAAGCTGCAACAGATTACATCGTGTGCAACTTTGCCCCAGCAGGACTCCAAAGGCTTTGCCTGAATCTGAGCTTTGTCTGCACTCCACCAGCATACCTTCCATTCAGTTTACATTGAGCACATGTGGGCAGTATATTTTGCTCTAATAAGCATAACCTCGACCTGTGCACATTCAGTGCCCTCTGCAAAGACAACAAATGAAGGTGTGGGTGGATTGCAATAAATTACATGAATGATGTCCATCAAACAGAAGAACTCAGCCATCTTTCATTTCTGGAACGTACAGTATGCTATTCCCTGCTGTGCATCACAAAAGGCTACACTGCCTGGACCGTGTAGAACACAGAATTCATATTGAACGTGCTGCTGAGGGATGGATGGAAAATGACTGAAGACAAGTTTATCCAATGGATAATAGATTGACGATCTGGATTGATTATTACTTTAACAAACACTCTAAAGGACCCCTTTTACATAGTCAAGGAATATGGGTATTTCTGACAAACATTGCACCACTAGAAAAAAAAAAAGACACCTTCCCACCTGTTCAGGATTTTCCAAGGTGACTGAGTCCATGTAGGACAATTACACATCTGTTCAGAAATACCTTACTGACTGTAAGTCACTTTTATGGCAATTACCATATAACTAACTTGAAACGCAACCACTCTGTACTAACAAGGATTTGGGAGATTTTCTGATCTTGATACCAAAAAAGAAAGAAAAAAATTAAATAGCACTGTGGCTCACAATCAGCCAGCCGCCTGATGGTGTAGATCAGGGGTAGGGAACCTATGGCTCGGGAGCCACATGTGGCTCTTTCGATGGGTGCATCTGGCTCTTCGCTAACCTGTGAGCTAAAATATGGAACCCGCTGGTGACAGAACTGAGACTGATGTCCAGTGCTGCTTTAGTCTTCTTTTTTGCATTAGACTCTGCTAGAATGCATACTCTCATTGATTAGCAACTGCATAAGAATGTTGTCAAAAGTATTCTTTTTTTTTTCACTTTAAAAGTGGTGAAATTACTAAAATGAAAGACACCCATTTACATGTATTTTGACTTTTAAATTCTAAGTATGGATCTCAAGGAATAAAATTAGAAAATATGAATTGTTTATGGCTCTCTTCGTCAAAAAGGTTCCCGACCCCTGGTGTAGATGTTCACTCGCCTGACTTCAGTGGGGGCAGGCACGGGTTCGATTCCCGCTGGTGGCATATGATTCTGAGTGGTCATTTGTCTTTCTTTGGTGTACTCTGCCTTTCACCCGAAGTCAGCTGGGATAGGCTCCGGCAACCCTCGCAACCTTTCCGAGGATCTGCGGTATGGACAATGAAAGAATGGTTCAAAATCATTTTGCAGCAAATACACCCTTTGAGTACCATCATCAGGACCAACATTAGTTCATTGGTTGCCATTGACGATGCTAAATGTCCAATTCATTTTGACTGGAAGGAACTGATAATAATGAAATGAAAATGAGTCCAATGTGATTCTGGGATGTGTTTTGATTTCCTTGCCGTTGTGCTCGTAAGGCACCATCATCATCCTGACTTTCTCAGAGTCCTGGAGGGATCGTAGATTTCAGTCATTCAGGTTCCCACCAGAGAGACGGATGTGCTTTGATTTGCCCGTGTCTTTGGCCGTGACCATTTTGGGGGGCCCAAAGCAAAATTCAAGAGAGGGTCACAACAATTGGACACATTCTGCGAGACGTAAATCATTTACAGCTTAGTCACACCTAATGTACAGTCCTCCACCCCTAAAACAATCACTCTTTATATGGATTTGCCCCTACATCATATTCAATAAAGATGAGCAAAATTATGCAGTGGACCACTAATCCAAGTTAATATTCACTGCTCACTTTATTTCCACTTTGAAGCCTTAAGTGAGAGACTGACTGCCCAGTAACTTACTGATTCAAAATCCATGTGTGTCTATGGGGTGTGATCGTGCTCGTACATTGTCTAGACACGGCATGCGTGACTATTTGAAGGTAATCATGACATGGCTGTCTTTCCCTGGCAACAGATTGTGAAGACAACTGGCATTGCTTAATAGTAATAAAATTATTTAAAAACCCTTGTGGAAGAAGATAGTTTTGGTGTAAAATAGTAAGTAAATAGTTAACAGTAAGTAATGGTTTCTTTCCGATTGGGGCCTGGGTCATAAAGTTCAAGTGCCCAATAGATTATTTGCATTCATTACTGGAATTATTCCTCTTAATGTTTGAATTTGATTTATTTAATAAAGGGACATTACATATTAATGTATGAATGTAACATATGATCTTCCTCCAGCAGTACCTTGAATATTACTTGCCAGTAATCACAGTTTTGGATGCCATGTCTGTTTTTTATTAGAACTTGAAAGTAAAGCTTTGTATTTCCCCTTCTTATCTTTCATAACTAAACAGTTACTTTCCTTCATGTTTTTCTAAAAAAAAGTATGATAAAGGATTTCTGGAAGCATGTACAATATTACATTTCAAGCATATACACATTTAAAGAGAAGTAAAGGCAGAGATGACAGGTGTGTTGACAGGCATTTCTTGATTTAGATTTTTTTCAATTAGTCACCTAAATGTAAATTGGTTGGTTTATTTACTGAATGAGAGCAGATCAAAGCTTAGGGCATCAAGCTGGAATTTCTTGCCTAACTTCCTTCCATTGATGTGTTCGAATTAGTCATTTATAATTCATTTCCATGGCTCATACTAAGATGCTGGTTTGTTTCTATAGGCGCTCTTAATGAAAGTTCCAAAATGTTTGATCACATGAAAGACAGAACAGAATGTGTTAGCCATCATCATTAAAACTGTTATGCGTCATGAAATTCTCAACATTTAAAAAAGCTTTACATCTACTACAGAATTCCTTGTACTGTACACGTATATTCAATGGTGCCAGATTTCAGAGGTAGGAGCAAAGTGTGTTAGTGGGTGCCACTGTTGTGGAAACACCTACCAACGTCTTGCATTAACACAATCATTGTGGCTACAGGTTGGCATACCTCCAGTAGACCATTTTTCTTTTTTAACAGCAATCCTGTCTGGAAAAGCAGTAATGAAGTGCTAAGCGTCTCTTAAAAGGTGAGAGAAAAGTGTTTAAATGAGGACATGACTCCCACCATACTGCAGCAATCTTTTCATCATGTGCCAAGAAATATCACAGATACACAGATGCTCAAATTCAAGTTGAAAGTTTTTAAAGAAAAATTAATAAATAATCGTGGTCCAAACATGCGCCTGAATTGTTCCATTTTGTCAAAATCTCAACCATTTCGCCTTTCAGTACCACATCACATCACCTTAAAAATAGATAATATGAAGATCGGGGATGATAGAATCTCCATATAATGTGACCATTCCATCAATAGTTTAAATTTTGTTGAAATTCCCAACTTTTATCATGTCTCATCTCTCTGTGCTGTTAGAATTAACAACATCTGGTTCAGTTCTTAGAAATATCTGCAGACATTTTAAAGTGTGCAGATCACTCCTGCCTTGCTCTAAAAACTATAAGAGAACTTGACATAAATGTCAGTTTAAATCAGAGCATACATTATGAGCACAAATCATCTTTATTTCTTGGAAAATAAAGAGTGGTGTACTCAAACAATGGGCAGAATTGTTGCTTTGGAGCCATGAAGGGTTAACAGCATTTTGCAAGGCTGAAAAAATATGTTTAGCCATCATTTTTCTTTTTTTTTCACCATCACTTGAGCAAATAAACAATATTCATAGAACTACATTTGATTCACATTTAGGGAACTTTCTTAGTAAGAACAATAACGAGCATCATTTACAATCACAACAGCTTCTTGCATTTGTATGACACTAATTAAAAATGGTATAAAAACGGAATGAATGAAAAAAATATTTTTAAGATAGAGTAAGATTAGGTCTATGCATGTGTATGGGATCAATTCCCATTCACTGGTGGTGTGATTGGTTGTCTATCTCTGTGTGTCCCTACAACTGACTGGTGACCAGTTTAGTCCACCCAAGGTAAGTAGGATCTGCTCTATTGTGTGGTTGGTGTTATTCAATCATTCATTTTTTGAACGGGCCATCCTGGCTGCGGTTGTATTACACGATATTATGCTCATTTTGAAAAATATATATAGGCAATTCAATCATTGAAATTCAAATGGCAAAACATTCAATGCAAATATCGCCAATTGGAACGCAGTCAAGCTTTTGAGCTGGGCTACTGTCGGCCATTCACAGCAGGCACACCTGTGTAAAAAGACAGGTGTGAGAGTGTTGGTATCCTGGAGCCATTTCACCATGCAGTGATACGGGTGATAGAATCCACACGGTACGGGACAAGAAAACATTAGAACATACATAAGGACACGCACATAACCTCGCCCCTACAAACCAACATACACGTACCCACATGGATACGACATTCCACTTAACTAAACAGCCATAATAGTATTCGGCAAGATGTTCCCATAAATGGTAAACCCTATCACTGGACACAACATTGGCTACACCTGCACAATCTCAGATCTAACAAAGTCAAATTTAAACAGCATTTAGGTGAGTATAGTCTTGCACCAAGGTCCAAATATTCCAATGTGTTCATCAAGAGAAACGATTCCTGGACATTTTTAAAATAGCCATTAATTAGCCATCAATATCGTGTATGTTGAGACAGTTCCCAACATATTTCATTTCATTTCTAGAATAGTATACTATTTAGTATGTACAAACAGTCAGCAAATTTCTTTCTTCAGCGGCAATAACATAAGATTTTAGCAATCAAGAATCTTCTTGGAAAATCTTTGGGTCTAAGGCACATGTGTCAAAGTGGTGGTCCGGGGGCCAAATCTGGCCCGCTGCATCATTTTGTGTGGCCCGGAAAAGTAAATCATGAGTGCCGACTATCTGTTTTACGATCAAATTAAAATGAAGAGTATAGATGTATATTAAATTTCCTGATTCTCCCCCTTTTAAATCAATAATTGTAAATTTTAAATCATTTTTTTCTGTGTTTTTAGTTCAAAAATCATTTTGTAAAATCTAAAAATATATTTAAAAAAGCTAAAATAAACATTGTTTTAGATCTATAAAAAACGGAATATTCAGGGCTTTTAATCCAGTTCTTTTAATCCATTTATTTAAAAAAATCTAAATATTATATCTAAAATGGTCCGGCCCACGTGAAATCAAGTTGACGTTAAAGCGGCCCACAAACCAACCCGAGTCTGACATCCCTGGTCTAAGGTTAAAGACAAAACATCAGTGGATGGAGCTTCCTGTGGTCACATTTCATGGTGACATAAGGGTGAAAAATAGCCATGGATAGCAAACATTGAATAGATGAAAGAGGGGAAAAGGAAGTTGGCTGACAAGACGTTCAGTAACCCCTTTCTCTTCCGAGGCTAACAACCTCCTTTGCCACTACCAGGAGAGTGTCTGAAAGAGGATGTTGCTTGCTCTGGGCTGCTCTGCACTCGCTCAAGTGCAGCTCTATCACTTGAAAAGCGTGGCCTCTTAACTGTTTGTTTACAAGCCGCAGAGCACTGATTATAAATGGTCGGTAGCCTGGACTACAGCATAAAACATTTAAGAACGGGACCTTTACGATCACTGGAGAGGCTTCTGTTGCTCAAGTCTGTCATCTAGTGGCACTTGGCTTAATTAATGCTGTTACGTCCAGATCTTTTTGCATATCAAATAACGGCAATTCATTTGATGAGCTCTTCAATTGATGTTTGTTTTTTTGGTTCGAACGTCTGTGACATTTTGATGGTATAGTCCTTCCCTCGTATGGTGATAACAGTTCTCACCTTACCATAATCAGCGACTGAGGAAATGTGGATAGCTTTCTTGAGTATTGTATTCATGTCAACATTAACATTAACCACAGGACTCGTAAAAAATTAGTCCTATTATGCTATTCAGGATGAAGCTGAAATGCTCCATAACCTATACAGGTGAACTCTAATCACTTCCCTAAATGTTTGCTTATTGTCCAACTTTGACTGGAAGAGTCACTGAAAGGCAGAAGAGGCCCTCTTTGGTTATTTATTACAGTGAAATGAAGAATAATAAAAGATTTCCAGATTACGTAAAGATTAAAATAAGGAATATATGAATTCTGCTAAAATAATTTTAGAATCATCATCAGACAACAAAGTCTTGACTGAGAAGAATCAACTTAAAACCCATTTTTCAAAGGTTATCTGCAGAGCACAATTCAACACGCAATTGATTACAACAGCGACGAGCAGGTGGCTGAATCAGCTCGGCATGCCGTGGCGACATTCCTATTCATCACTGACAAACAGAAGAAACAAAGCTGTTGACTTGTGAGCAGGTAATGGACAGTCATCTTCCAGTATTATTGCAGTGGCATTTCAGAAAACTTACAACTGTTGATAACCATAGTCTGCAATTTGGCAGATAACCTTTGCATTGTCGTGGCAGGATTTAAATTCATCACATTTGAACGGTGACTTTATCCACAGTAGATTAAATTTTTATTTATTTTTTCTACCAACCACATCAGCATAGCTCAGTCGATAATTAATATTTGCAATACATTCTCCATTCACTTCTAATGACTTTCTACTCAAACCCGTAGAAACATCCTTATGGGCGGTCATTATTTTTCACCAAATAAATGACCTGAAATGCCCCTACATCAGTGGTTCACAACCTGGTTTCGATCGAAACCTAGAGGTTCGGTGATTGGGTCTCAGGGGTTTGGTGGAGTCTCTGCCACGGGGGTCAAGACACATCGACTCATTATCTCTATTCACGATAACATGCCCCTCTTGGCCATCACTGGCTGCAGATGATCGCGTGACCTTGCTAGTGCTGTGAGGAATTCATATTATCTTGAATTTGAAAAAAATAATCTTTTATTTTACACTAAAGTAGGGTTCGGTGAATGCGCATATGAAACCGGTGGGGTTCGGTGAATGCGCATATGAAACTAACTGGTGGGGTTCAGTAGCTCCAACAAGGTTAAGAACCACTGCCCTACATCGACAGATGTACAGAGAAATTCCCCAAAATTAACAGAGAGCATCACAAATATCAACAGGAAGTTATCCGGGACGGGAGGGAGTTTGACCAGGAGTCACGGTTCCAAAACGGTGGCCAAAAAATGTTCATTTCCTAGGAAAAGACTAGATAGCAAAGGTGTGCAAATGGGTAGTGCTTGAGCACAGAGGTGACAATGAAAGCGAGGACAATGTGAGACAGAAACTTACTAGACACGCAGTCACAATGTCTGGATGGAATTATGTGCTGAAGAAAGAAATCCTCCCCATCATACCCCCACGTACTTTTAGTCTCTAGTCTCTAATTATGGAGATTGTTGAGTTTTGTGGCACCCACCGCAAACAAATATGAATACAACTAGTTTCAAAGCGAAATCCCAGGGGCTTTTAAACTTAACACGCTTATTTTTCCAAGTGGAAAACATAGAACTGTTTATATTTACAAAGACAAGTAAGTGATAAGTGTGAGGTCTCCAATTGTTTGCCCTTGATAAATAAGAGCAACAAAAGATCACAGTAGGAGCAATAAACAACATGCACTGCAAATGATGCAAGCCTGGCCCAATGTGAAGGTGCCAAGAACCCTTATTTAGTCACTTCCTTTGAAAAAAAAAAACATGGCCCACCTTATAATCACAAGGGTCATGAGTAATGAGCCAGACTCCACGTAAACAGTGTTTGGCAACCAATAAGAGATGTGTTTTGACACTTGTTTGGTCAAGAAAACATAAGTTTAAGTCTCACAGTATTTTTTTTTTCTTTACCAAAATATGGCAGAAAATTTACAATCCCACGATATAGTACATTGCACTTTGATAAAATTTCAACATACCTTCTTTAAAGAAATCAAAAACACAGACATTCCCATGAAATATAACAAATTTGCATGCCATTTTTGATCATGGCCAAGAAATCATTTAGCTACTCCTCAGTTACTATTAAGAGATGTTAAAGCAAAACATGCAATTTGCTGTCTCGCTAGTGTATGAAAGAATAACATAACACATCTCTCAGATTCTACTGTAGAAAATTAGATGGTCCACATTTACATGTGATACAAACAACAAAACACAATTTTTAAGAGCTTTTATTTGTAAAAACACAAAGAATAGAGGAAGAGATGGTTGCGGTAGAAAAAAACAGATATTAGAATGCATATTTTGCAAAGCTCAAAACGCACTCAAAAGAGCAAGATAGATTTATTAGTAAAAAAAGTAAAAAGAATAAAACAAGGACTAAAAATGTGATGCAAATGTATTACCTTCACTAATAATTAGACTCAACAGCCAAGACATAAGCTTGTACAATCCAATACAACTCTGCCTTTACTAAACTACCACTGCGGCACCATATTTGTTAGGGCTGGGAGACACCATTCATTTAAGAATATGTTATTAGTGTGGTCAAGCAGTTCTTATTTTAATACTCATATTATATTAACATATCTTTTCTCAGTGTCAACCAAGACTGAGAATGATTCATTCATTCATCTTCCATGGCCCTTAAAATAACCTTTGAAAGTACTATTTTATATAGTACTATAAAGTTTACATTATTATTTAATGGCAGCATATATCAGCCCTGTTCAAGTTGAGTGATTGAGTCCCCACAGGTATTAGAGTTGTTCTCTTTGCTACTAAGCCTTTTGTGAAGTCCACAGAAGTATTTTTCTCTGAAATTATTGTGTCCCTGGAAGGCGTGGGAGCGAGGGTCTGAGAGATGAGACAAACTGTCCAGGTCCTTTGGAGAGACAGACAGACAAAGGTTAAGCTCTTATTAGTGTTCTCAACATATATTTGTAACACCACTTAAGATATGTCGCTGACCAAATTACAATAACCCCCCCAAAATAGAATTATAAATTTTTAATACCATTTTACTTATGCTGCTGGCCTAATTACAAATCAAATTCAAAATTCATATATAGATTTTGAAAATACAACAAACAAATATTATGTGATTAATACATGATTAACAAAAAATAATCTCAAAAGAAAAGATCCTTCAATGATAATAAATGTATTTGTAATGCAGCAGCTGTACTTCGCTACATTTGAGGTTTTTGGGTAAAATGGGTATCAGATAGGAGATGGATTGTTTTCTGTATGAAGTGTAACTAAGCCATTTGGGTTTCCAGTATTGAAGAAATAAGATGAATACTGCCAGATGGTGAAACTTCCGTCCAAAATGACACCATGACTTCCATTGCACATGTATATACATACACATACATAACACATACTCATGTGGTTACATAAAAAGGCAATCCAAAACAATAAAAGGGAAGGATAATCAGTTAAGACACATGCTCTCATTTTCCATTAATTATCTATTTGTTGCAGTGCAGGCTGGCACTTTCTGTAGTAAACACACAACTTTTTACTATCAAGTTAAGTCATCAATTATAAGTCTTCCTGCCACTTGTAATTAGAAAACCACAAGAGATAATAAAGACCAGTACACTCTAAAAAGTCCTGAATTTAAATGAAATCTGAATTCAATTATAAAATGATCTCCAGTCACACCAGAAAACAATATTTTTGGCAATAATCTTCATATGTTGTTAGGGGGAAAAACAAAGTTTATAACAGGGCATCCAGGAACAAATGTTCTATACACAAAACCTGTTGCGTGGAAATGGATTTACGCATTTGCTTGTTGTCAGAATACATATATAATTGATTAACATACTGACTGATCTCAACCACCCAAAAAATATTCACACACACCTGTGGTTCTTTAGCCTTTTCCATAGTGATCAAGCGACGAGATGTGTGGCTTGATAGAATCTGTTCACAGTTGCTAATGAGCTGTAGACATGGATGGAGGGGGACCATCTCCTCAGAGTATCTGCAAATGTACAAAAAATCTATTAGGCTCCAAATTTTGAGCCAAGGGGAAACCAAATGACAATAAATAGGATTAACAAATTATTCCAATAACATATATATACTTATCATTCATCAAATCCCCTTTCACACTCAAATCCAAATTCAGTTCCCATAATAGTCAAAAACAACTTTGATTCAACATTCAAGTGAATGTGCGCATATTAATGACAGAAGTCCAATCAACATAGTAGCAAACCCCTCAGACGCAGGTGTGGTTTGCTAATGACTATTTGTGTGCCCCATTGTCATGACGACACATGGTGCAAAACAGTCTGCCAATGTTTAGTTGTCACGGCAACTAGAAGTGATGCAGGCCCCCACGATTTCTTCCCTGTCTATCAGAAGTCACTCGGTAGAACGACGGATGGGTCGTTTGTAAAGGACCGTTTCATCAAATTGAGGCTGAATATGTTGTTATTTTCGTGGCCATCTATCAATTTTCGTACAATTGTACTCATTAGGGTCAGAGGTGGAGTCCAGCACAGTCTTTGTGCAGGAGGTGCGGTACACACTGGACTTGGTGCATTTAAAGTAGAAACAAACCACCATCACATTATCATTCACACCAATGGACAATTTAGTCCTCAATGAACCATCCATGATTGTTTTTAGAATGTTGGAGGAAACCGTGCATGCACAGGGGGAACATGTTGCAAACTACACTCGACTGGATTCGGTCTGCGGATAACTACTAGTGTGCTTCGATTGATTTGAATCTCTTTTTCTATCATTTTTACCATGTGAGGATTTGTTGACATGATTTCGTGCCAACCGTCAATCTTATAAACTCACATCCTTTCAACACGTGCCCACGTACGAGCATGTGAAACAGCACACACAAGGCAGACAGACGCATATAATTGCCATTGTTTCCAATCATCCAGTCAAGGCTGCAGATATGTACACAAATTGGAGGGGGAAACAGAAAGTTGACAGCTGCCATGTAGAGCTTTAGATTAGACCCAAGAGACAGACTCCGACTACATTGGGGCTTCCACACAGACATGTACGAAAGCTCACAGGGGTCAGGATATATGCTACACAGACAGACAGTTGACATACATCTAACATGCCTGGCTGCAGACGTTTATTTTGGCAGTACTCTGACAGACATGAAGTCAAGCACTAGTAGATGAGTAGGAAAAGACAAATGCGTGAACATGACGACACACGTGTGCGCATAGAGGAGGCCACACACATCCATGCCAACTGTGTGAATACAACCAGACGTGCACAAAAGCAGAAAGCAAGGATGCTCCAAAACGTCATGTCATTTGTGTACGTATTTTCTGACAAATCTGCAGAAAACCGCGGAGGACGCAAGATTATCTCATCCCTCTTTCCTCCACATGCTGTTCTTTGACTATTGTCTGGCTTTGCGGCTGCTTTTTGTTGTGTTCCTCCAGTGTGCTAATTAAAACCTGCATATGCAGTCAGCGCTGTGTCATCTGACATTGAACTTTCAACAATAACGATTTTTGTTTCACGTCAGAAAAGATGTCCTATGGTTGTCGAGGGTAAATTAGAGCTTACTTTTGTCAGCTGTGGTTTTAGGGGACATGAAGGGACTCAGAAGTATACCACCCCTGGTAAATACTGTCATTTACACTGGTGAGTATTTACTGAACATACAGGACTGTGTTTTCTTGAAGTGGGAATGAATAGTGCTTTAGGGTGTTCTGCAAGGCAATAGGAATGTGTGATTCTACTCAGCGGCACAAAGAGAGACAGATGTTCAAACTGTTCAAACGTAACAGAATTTCCCTAGTTTCTGTCGTTTATACGACACAAAAACAATGTTGTATCGAATGTGTTCTGTTGTTTTTGGTGCAAAGGTGCCCCCTGTTGGTAGTTAACTACATGACCTCAAGGACTTGAGCAGTAAAATGCAACAGACCTCAATGAAAGATAGGGAAGGTCAAACTTTTATCTAATAATAGACTTACTCTGCCCGATAAACTGGAAGCCAGTATACCAGCCTCCCTCCCATGACTAGGCGATGTGCCGAAAAGTTAAGCATGTCGGCAAACATTTCACTTAATTGGTAGGACTGTGATACAGGAACATGTGATTCAGCATACCTGGAATACAAAAAAAATATTGAGCATTTTTCCTGCAATGCATCCTTTAATCTTTTCAGAGTGTAAAGTATTAAGTGTACATACACGGCATCCGCAGGTTTTGTAGTTTCTTTCTGAGAACCTGTTCTTCTTGTGGACTCACGTATACCATATGGAGCTGACCAAGCATGATAAACAAGGGACACAAACATTTTCATGAACATAAGAAGTTGTATAGAAGTTGCGTACATTTGTCAATACTAAATTGGATTGTACAAATAGATGGGTTATCTTTACAATTCAAATGTTAATTGATATACACCCTTCATCAAAAGTTTTGAGAATCTTTCTCATTCAACTGAATGGTAAAAAGTCTCAAAATTAACGGCTGTATGGGCGCATTTCTGCATCATTTTTGTAAGGACATGCTAAATTCATTTGTAGCGCCAAATGACGATGAAAAAGTGAAAGCGCTGCTCCTATGAAAAATGAACATACGATCGGTAATGATGGCATCGAAGAGGGCGGCCTCCCGCCACACAGGATTGGATGCATCAGACACCATCACATCAACGTACATCTTCGCTGTTCCGTACTGTCGCAGGTTGGCTCTGATGTTCTCATCAGGTCCTCGCCACTTTTGATCTTTGCGGCTTGACCTTCCTAGTAGAAATAGAAAATGACTCCTGCTAAATACTATTGAATGATCTTGCAAATTCAAATCTTGTGTTCTACCTGTGAGAATAATTCTTCATTAAAATGTAGCAGACAATATAATGAAAAAAATATATACCTTTGCCATGGATAGTGTTGTAATCAATATCCGATCCACACACGTAGGCTCCAAAATGAGAACAAGCGACCAATAGGCTTCCTTTGACATATCAAAAGAGCACCATTTATTAAAAACCTTAAAAGCCAAATATTTGAATATCATTCCTTTTTTTTTTTTTTAATCTAACATTACAGTCATTTTAATACACTTTAATGATTACAAAGGTTCTACTTTGTTATCATCTCTCAATATACATACAATAAGGAAATAGAGTAGCTAACTCACCTGTGCCAACAAAAGGGTCAAAGACGAGATCATGCTGTTTGACCCTGGCATGGTTGGCCATGATGAAGGAAAGTCCTGCATCCATACTGGTGTTTCCAATGAAATGTCTGTTCTTCACACTGTGAGAACGAATCAGTTCACGTTGACCATCGGCTATCTGTGTGGAGGTTAAGCAAATGTCATCATGGTAAAGAAAAAACGGCTTACATGTGTAAACTTTGAAATATCTGTAAATTACACACATTTCAAAGTTAGGATTCAACTTACTTGTAGGTCATTGCATTTTTTTTAAGATAACACCTTATACAAATGTCAACATTTGTCAGAATAACGACAAGCATTCTGTTTTCCTTCTTACCACTTTGTATCATTAGCCTTATTTAAGCTCTCATTCAAATATTCTTACTCTGGACATTTGTTAAAATAGGGAGGACATTTGTCAATAAATCCCTTATTTCTCTTACCCATCGGCCAAAGTATATATGATCTGGATGTTCCGGGATGCTGTTTGGGTCAGAGCCATAATCTTCCAACAAGCAGAAGATGTGCTGAGGGTTCTTAAGATTTACAATACCCTTAAATGGAAGGTAATCCATTGCCTGTAGAGGGAATACACAAAATATTATGAACATGACATACGCCAACACTTCTAATGAGATGCAATACAGGAGGTGTGTAAAACAAATATATGCATATTTGGAATAAAACACATTTCTAACAGACCATCTACTATTCTCATTCTAAATGCTTTTTTAAGCAAAAAAATTGTTGCAATGTAACGTACTAGATTGTACTACTGTATGCTGGGAAGAAAGGATGTTGGATGAACAAATGCACAAGTTAATTCCAATCCACAGTGTTTAATTCAAATTTTCATTAGTATTTAAAACTCTTACATCAATTCGATTAATTCTCTCTTTAAAATCCAGGGTTTTATTGAAGGTGTAAACATTTATTTTGTATGTTGAGTCTTTGCTCAAGAATGGTAACTGTAATCAGAGAGCAGAAAATGAAGGTTATAGTCAGTTAAACAATTAAATTCATTTGACATTACACAAAAAAAACTTTCTCCCACCAACCATGTTCTTTTCTGGGTACTTGAGTAAGGATATTCTGAGGTCGTCGTGGTTTTGTCCGTGACCCCATAACTCAAATGCAGACCTTGATGGATGTTTAAAGATTAAATATATATCATAATATCACAGCAGAATGGCATTTCCTAAAAAATAGCATGATATGAAAAACATGGTATTCAACTCAGCTTTTGCTATGATGGCAAGCAAGAGATTTCTTACTTTGCACAAACAGATCGGGCCATGACGGAGCAGATATCGTCCTCTGTCAAATCATCCAGACACCAGAATGGACTCTTGAAGAGAGTCCAAGTACAGTTAAATCTCTGATTTGAATATTCAAAACGATTTTCTTTTTTCATAATTACATTACATAATTCTCTTTGGGATAATGGAGCCTAACCCAGTTCACTATGAGAGGATGTCATCATCTCAGATAACCATTTTTACATACCTTTTCTTTAAAGTTAGCCCCAGGATTGAACTGTTTCCCTCTCAGTGCGAGCAGGGCCTTGATTTCCTGGAGAAACAAAAATTATATGTATAGTCTATCTCCAAACTACAGATTCTACAAGTGTTTTGCACAGAAAAAAATGTTCACTTATACACAGATCAATGGCTCAATGCTTGATTATAAAACAGTTTTAGTGGAAAGTAGATCAGAAAATTAAACAAAAATAATTCACATCCCTAGTGTGTGCCATTGCATGTCTTCCTCAGTTAATAATGGATAGTCCATTAGTTTTCCATGTTTTATTCCAAATGTAACAAGGATACAAAAATTAAAATAATGTGTGGGTGTGTTGGTGTAAAAATGTGAACCGATTTAATGTTATTTTACCCAAGTGAATCCATGTTTTTTCAGTGAATGTATGCCTCCTTTATCATCTATTCATTCTTCAAAATATTTCTAATACAGGGATTCCAATATCATTCTAAACCCATTAAAAAGATTAAGAATCTGTTGATAAATGATGCCCTTGATCACCCATTTGACGCTGATAGACGTCCAGCCCGTTTGACAGGAAGGACTACCAGTCCCTCCCACTTGAAAATGGTTGGACGTCTATCCCCGTCTATGGCACCTAATGAGTTATGATCAGGTTCTTTATTTTATTTTACAATTTCCTAAAAAAGGTTGCATTTGCGGGTCATCAACACAGACGAATGTGTTCCACGTTCACATTGGAGCCACCACTGTAACTGCGGCTATGTTAAGTTACAAATTAATATGTAGTCGTCCCAATTTAAATATGGATAGAGTCCGGCGCAGGTTCATCCAAATTTACCGGTAGTCTGAAGTCCATGTTATCTTGAGCAAGATGTATTAAATATTGAAGACACGCTCGTTTACAGAAGGCCGCCATGTTTGTTATCAATTCAAAATACGTCCGACTAGAAACAAAGTTGAGGCTGAAACCGACCTATTGAATAGAAGAATAGGAATTTTCGAGTGCCTTGGGTGGTTTTAAAAATGTGTATACTAATAAAATACATCAAAAGGATAACTGTATATATAAGTGTATAATGGAGATTAATTTAAATGAAAACGAGACAGCGTTTTTTAATAACACTACTCCCACACCACGCCCAAGCCATGATTATTAATTAAAATTATATTATTGGGTTATATTACCCAAAGTAACTAACCCTATCCTTCACTCGCGTGTCAAAATCAATTTGTTCATTCCGGGTTGTAATCTGCTTTACCTACAAGGGGGTTTGACCCTTCTCTGTCCCGCCTCTTCTGCGCTCTGATTGGCTAAATGGTTCCTTCCGAATATATCATTGGTTGAAGATAGGTCCATCATGATCATACCGGTTTTGCAATGGCACAGGAAAGTATCTGTGCACTTGCCACTGTCAGCATTGTTGCTGCATGCATTGTTTGCAGGAACTGATTTTAATGCCAGTAGGCACTATGCATTTTAGCTTAAGGGAACTTGTATTGCAAAGGACGCTTACAGCTTAAGATGTAAGTTCCATCAAATGTGTTTACTATTTTGCATGCCATTCCTTTTAAAGGTTTTTTTAAAGGCTGTTAACTCGCTTGGCCATGCTTAGTGTGGTATTGTTCTAATGGCATGAGAAAATACTGTTGTGAAAATTTGACTTGAATTAAAGTATTGTTTCTCCTTATTGAATTCATTTGTGGACATTAACAGACCGAGCCACATCATGGATGAAAAAAAATCTCCCGATCAGCTCATGGATGGTAAAGTTGGATGCATTGTGTCCGTCAAAGGCCTGAAGGACAACTGGCAGAAGTGGTCTGATCATCACAAGGAGCACCAGAAATACAATCCCTTCAGTCATGACACCAGACCCTTGGCAGTGGTCCCCCAGAGAGGCCACGATGACTACGGGAAGCCCCTTCAGGGTTCATTGACAGAACAACGGGGGAAAGATGCTCACACGCACATCAGCAGAGAAGTTCAGGAGTTGTGTGAGGTGATAAAAGACATTGGGGTGCAGGCAGAAAAACAAGATGAGAGTGCTATCTCAGTAGAATTTGGGAAGCTGTTTGAGCGTTATGTGACTATCTCGAATAAATTGGTGGGGATACTGCTAAGAGCCAGAAAACAGAAGCTAGTTGACTTTGAGGGGGAGATGCTATGGCAAGGGAAAGATGATCATGTTGTGATTACTCTGTTGCAGTGACACCCCTGCATCCCTACAAAAAGTTAATGTCACATACTGCTATTGTTTATTGTACAACCTATTTTTGAAAATGAAATTTTGAAATCATAATGGTGATTGTTATTTTATCCTGATTGCTATATGATTGTAAAAATTGAGTTTATAGTAGCAGTTCAAATAGGAGCGTGTTTTAAAAATTAAGTTAAAGTAAAATGTAAAAAAAAAAACTTGGTGCTACAATTTACATTTGAATGTATTACCCACAAATCTGCTGTTGTCAAAGCAGCAAGTTTTACCTCACAAATTGCTCTATTAACACATTCAATAAATAGGGCATGGTTTATTGCTTGAATGAATAAAGCGATGTAACATGCAATCTCTTTTTACGACTATCAATGTTACCACAATGACCAGTAAGAGGAGTTTTATATTTATTAACAATAAATTAATGCTTCTTAAAGTGCATACACTGATACAGAACAGAGTATAGTTCTCTGCCTCTACATTCCATTAACATGCAGAATCAATCTTTCTATGGCATACAATTCTATAGAATAGTCAACAAATTTGGTCAATTGCTATGCCTTACTGATTCAAAAAAGATCCAAGTTCACCAAAAAAAAATCACATGTTTTAGCAAAGCTTGCTAATGCACACATTGCACCCTTATATTCATCTAGATCTCATCTTGTGTTCCTGCAAAACTGATCAGTTTACTTATCAAAGTCTTCTGTTAAATGCAAATGATCAAGTCATCCCAAGTTGCGGAAAGAAAAGCAAAATCAAATTTCATACAAGTAATTTACAAGATCAAGACACACTGTACTTAACTTTTAAGTGTCAAGATCACTTTACACATAAAGGAGTCTCCTAAATACTTTATGGAGATGTTACATGAGGCTTCAACTCTCGTTTCAAATGTTACCAATCCAAATACCTGTGGACGCATTGAAGAATGCAGTTTAAATTAACAGGAGTTGAAAACCAATGAGTGTAAGAGATGCTTACATTAATATCATATAACCTAAAATACAGGATATTTAAATGACAAAGTTTTATCTCTCGAAAGTCAATGATGAGTGATGCAGGAAAAAAATGTATCCCAAAATGTAATTTGCTATATTTTTTTTCTTAAAAATGTTATTAACATGGCGCAGGGAACTTGTAATGACATCAAAACCTAGGTATGTATACTCATCCAGCCTGTGCATTGTCAAGGAATCATTCAGAGCTTTCGACACCGCCCTCTGGCGTTCACAGCGTTGAACTACAGCTGAGATCATTCCAGGAAATTAATCAACTGGTTTCTTCTTTAGAGTTGAGAAGCTCAATCAGCTGTTCCACCTGAAAAATATTCAAACTAAAGATTGGCTCAGGAAGTATTTTTTTCTATATACAGGTGTTATGTGAGAGAGAAAATTACTATTAATAAGATGACAAACGTGCTGTAGTAGGAGTCTCCAAGCTATTCCACAAAGGGCAGCAGTGGGCGCAGGATTTTATTCCAAACAAACCAGGTGACACTCTTTCACCAATTGTGTGTCTTGCAAGTGTAATCAGTTGAATAGAGTCAGGTGTTGTTTGTTTCAGCGGAAACCTCAATGTTTTTAAACTGTCTGTTCTGGATCGGTCGGAACTAAAACCAGGATCCACGTTGGCCCTAGAGGGCCAGTTTGGAGACTCCTGCGCATGTATAATATTCCCATGTGCCAAAATAACTTAAAGAGCATAGAGTGGTGCAATTGTAAAATGGATAACTTACTGTAATAAACCAGTAAGAGTTGAGTCTGTAGAACAGGCGAGACATGAATCCCATTTGGCTGGCAGGTGCCAGAACATGAAGGTGTAGATGTGTGACAGAACAGAACGGGGGCCAGTGAAACCCAAACCTGCAGAGATAGGATTTTCCAATAAATTAAGGACAAGGCAGTACTAAATCTAGTCTAATGCGATGCTTGTATACATACAATATAAGTAGAAACACGTAGTCATGTCATAGGATGTTTAAATTAAAAGTGGAAGAAAAAAGGAATGAGCTCTATTTCTAATCATAATTGTTGACAAATATCTTCCGGTCTATATTCTACTAGTATGCCTTTTACCCTCATTATGAAAGTAATTCAACTAGCAGCTTAATGAGATCAAGGATGTAAAGCAAGTGGCTCCCATTATAAGGTTTGAGGGTTAATTTCTATTCCTTGATATCCAGTACACTATTGGGTTTCACTAGCAAGCAACCTAAAAGTTAATAATAAGGCAAAAGTGTACATTACTTGAAATCTTTTTGCAATTTATACTACTTAGTGATATTGTAAAAATATACTAGTGATTTTACTCATTTCAGTGGGTGTACTAGTAGAATGCAGATATTAACTATTGCAGGGTTTCACCTTATTGGATTGGATAACTTTATTCATCCCGTATTCGGGAAATTTCATTGTGACAGTAGCAAGAATTGGCATAGTTATAAGTTAGACAGTACAGTCAAAGGCTACTCGTGAGCATCCTGTTTGCAATAAACAATAAGCTGAAAAATGTGTTGTTAAGGACAGGTGGTTGTTGTGTGCTGGAATATAGCTCACCTCACGTCATTGAGATCCATCACATTGTTCTTCTGCAGGATTTCCTTCCCCATCTCCACCATGCGTTTTACTGCATCGCACAACAAACAACATGCACGTTCAAACTTTTTTTTTTGCATCAAATGACATGGCATTACAAAGACATAAATAAATACGCAGCATAAACACAAATTCATATTTAAATATGTATTCATCCAATTAATGAACCTGGTATTTAGCTCGATGTATGTTACCTTTTTATATCCAAATACTTGATACATTTATAATTTGACTGACACGTACTTTAATTAAAAAAAACAAGGTAAAAGGTTACATTACCTAAAGACACGTGTTCTTTGCGGAGTGACTTACAGTTCCCAACATGTTTGGTCGGAACAACCAGATAATGGTGCGGAGCTCCAGGCTTGATGTCTCTAAAACAAGAAATATCCTCGTCCTGTGGAAATTAATGGATATACATATAAAATATAAGGTCGCTAATATGCTAAATGGCTAGTCCATTAAAGCCCTAATTAATACATACAAGAATACATGCATTGTTTGTAATAAACTACTTCATTAATAAGTCGTCTGAATAAGGGTTTACAATGTTGTGCTGTTTGTGGTGTGACTCCATTAGAGTCAACATGTAAGTTTAGTTAGCAAACGCAGTACATATGCTACTATGTTCTATAACTAAACGTACATTAAAAACAAAAACAATCTCACACAGTGAAGAAGTTCCGTGTCCATTTCACGGTTCACGATCCTGCAAAAAATACATTTTTTGTCATATCCTTCAGTTAAATTGCTAGTTTTAGAACTACTCTGCCCTGATTGTGTCACGGCAACATTGGATCCCTCCATTGTCAAATTCACTAAAGGCGGACACAGTCGATCCCAGAGTCATCGAACACCTTTCATTTACACAATGTCACCGCCAGAGGGAGATAAGTGTAAGGCCTTAAAAGGAACCATTCAGCCTCTACAACCAAAACCTGATAAAGAAACAGTGATACAGTTTTAGAACATCAAAAATGATAGTTCTTGGCCAGATGTCAAAATGATGTTTGATTTCTTTAATTAAATTTCAATCCTAACCCCTTTCTTTGTGCCAATATAAATTGCATGCAGTTGAAGTATCTTACTTAAGGGGGCAAAAATATTTAGATTATTTGCAACTCAACTATTAAAAAACAGCATGTAAAAGGATATTTTTGTCCATTAAAAACAGCTTGTTGATGTGGCATAATACGAATATTATTATCTTTCATTATCCTGTGCTTCCCCTGGTGAGACAATTTAGGTTGATGTTACAAAAGTCATCGTATTAATAAATAGCTTTTTTTTGTTTCATAGCTTTTATAACTTTTATACATATCCAAAGATTTTCCAGCAATGATTAGGAGGTGGTTATTGACACACAATGCACAATGACAAAAGTTGTTTAAATATATCACGCAACTTAATTGCATGCTTAAGTAATTTGGCACGCCAGGCAAGAAATGTTCTTGTAAAGATAGTGAACAGCATTGGCGGGCAACATTCTCTTAAGGGCTTGTCAAATTTGATAAAATGCTACAAAATTATATCTAAAAAACAAAACAAAACATTACCTTACCTTATAAAAATAATTATTTAAACCACCACCGTGATCACGGTGATGCATTCTGGGATTTCTATTACCTGTGGTGCATGTGTTACATGGCAGTAGCAGTTCAATTAAGTATATATATATTTTAAAAAAGTTCCAAATAATGTACTATTTTATTCAGCAGTAAAGACATTATAGTAGTTCCAAACAAAAACTGGCAGTGCCAGCACCACCAGGAAATGAAATGAAAATTTGTCTCCCTTTCGGACTATTTACTCAAATGCCGGAATAAGAAAAGACTAAGACAATAATTAAACAAAGATTTATCAACATTTTACCAACAAAAGAAGTCACAGTTAAAACAAAAATCAACTGAACTGTCAATAGTACAGCACATTTCTGTTTCAAATGGCACATATAACAAATAAAATATACGGTATTTGGGAAATTGAGAACTTTGATATTATTTGACCTTAAAGGCCTATACCAGCAACTAATCTCAAATATAAATTGTTGCTGATACTTTAATGTACTCAGTGTGGAGAAAAAAAAACCACTCTGATTCACATCATCATTATAGTCGTTGTCATGTCCCTTAGAAGGCTGATATAAATGTATGAATCAGTGAATCCAAATCCGTCTAGTATAGACAAAGTTTGAACAATTTACACACATACATACAGTACTTTTTTTTTCAACCTAAAGGTGCATTGTTTTCACAAAGAATCTTATCCAGTAGGTTTAGAAACTTTGATTGTTAACACTCTCCAAAATAACAGGAGGGCATGGAAGGCTTTTAATGCTCAGTGTAGGCTTCTGATGGCAGGCATAGGTTTTGGGCAACAGTGCCCCGGACGGATCACAGGATTTTATTTAACCCCTCATCTTTTGATATAACAAAAAAAATATCACACCAGCCTGAGAGGCAGTGTACCAAATCTGCATATTTGATGCTACCCACAAACATTTATAACCACACGCAGCTGTATCGGAAAGCACCCACATCCTTTAAATGTTTCCTATTTTCTTTCTCAGATGTTCTTGTTCAGTTTCGTACAGTCCAGACCTCAAGCTCTTGTATAAGGAAGTCCTTCTGCGTAGAGAGTGGAGCGTTATGAAAGGTGGGGCATGAAAAACTAGACCCTCGGTACAGATCTGCATCAATCCATAGCCCAAACTCTCCCCTGTAAAAGCAAATAAACATTGTGCAATTAAAATGTTAAATGTCACAGAAGCTAGGTAAAAATGTCATTCAGTATTGTTTCATTCATTGTGATTCTTCTCACATAAATGTGTATGTGTGTATGTACCGTATTTTCACGACTATAAGGCGCACTTAAAAGTCTTAAAATTTCTCCAAAATAGACAGGGCACCTTATGATCCAGTGTGCTTTATATATGGATTTTTTTTTAAATGTGTCATTCATTGAGGGTGCGCCTTATAATGTGGTGCGCCTTATAGTCGTGAAAATATGGTGTGTGTGTGTATATATATATATATATATATATATATATATATATATATATATACTTCAGCGACACGCTTATTTATTTATATATTTATTCATGTATTTATTTATTAACTTACTTATTACCTATCTATTTATGTCTAAAATGCATTTCCTATTTCTGCATCCTCACCCTCTTGCTATTGTGACAACGAAATTTCCCGAATACGGGATGAATAAAGTTATCCAATCCAATCCAATAAATAAAATAACATTGCACATCAATTATCATGTAACTCCAACCTACCCGCCACCTCCAAGATGAAGAGACTCCAAGTTTCCACTTACAAAGTAAGAGTTCTCTCCAGTCCACTTATAAGCCTGAATACATGAAAAATTGACACATATATGAGATATTTGCACTTGTATATTATTTGCATCCGGGTGTGGTAAAATTATTCATGGAGTTTATACCTGAAAATCAGGGTTGAAGGTGAATAGAAAAGTCTCTCCTGTGCCATAACAGTATTTGCTCACTCTAAACGGATCAGATGAAAAGGCTCCAAAAACCTGAAGATCAATAGACAGATAGCAAGTTGTGAAGTGCTTAGAGTAGATGCTGTGATTTAATCACATTTGAAGTGCACTGCTTCATTACAAACCTTTTTATGCATGTCTTTAACCACCAACAGCACAGGACTGTCGAGACCTGCCATATTTCTGTAGAGTGTCTTTAAGCTGCTCCCGTGGACAGCAGTGCTGTAGACCAGTTGCCATTGATAACCTTGTGTTCTTTCTGGCATGTGAGACGCAAGCTATGAGAGAAGAAACGGTGTCAATTATTTCACCCAATGCTTGCAGTTATCAATAGTTATCAGAAAGTGGTGACAATTGCCTTTTGGTTTCGTTGGATATATCTGTGAAAGCTATAATACTTACACTTATCAGATGCCTGTGATCGAGGATCTCACTATAGTCACTTAAAACAGGGAGAACATCCTTAACGTTCCCCCTGTACTCAGGTTCTTCTGTTTCAGAGTCGAAACTACATAGACTTAAACGGCGCTTGGGGTCTTTTCCAGTGAGAATCTGGAACATTAAAAGGAAGAAAGTCATTTAAAGTCAAGGGTTTTAATGAAATTATATTGTCATTTTTTAAATTTTTTTATTGTCCTCAGTCTACCTTATACACTACCCACATCCTAAGTAAAATTCAAATAATACCATATAAGACGTATGCATGGGAATATCAATCATAAGAAATCTGTAAATCATCTCACCTTCCTCTTTAACCCAAGTAGACAAGTTTAGATAATACAAATCATAATTGAGTTCTGTACCTGAACAAAGGGCTCCGTAACATCACTGGCAAAATATAACACTTTGAAATTGTCATGTAACGACTTCATAGCTCCTAGTCAAATATCCTTCTTTAACACTCCACTCTTGTTCAACTATCATCCATCCACTACTTCCCTCTTTATAACTTTCCCTTTTCAGAACAATCGGTGAAATGAAACGATGAGGCTAACATCATGCTTAGCACGACCACACTATATGGTTTCATTTTCTGCGAAAATCAGGGAAGGGGGTGTGCAATTTCTGTATGACGGGAAGAAGTCAGATAAATGATGACCATATTAAGAGTGAGTGGGAGTTGCAACTGACGGAATTTATGCCAAGCCCCCATGGTGCCTTAACTCTTGGTGGCCAAACAAGTCAATTACAATATGAGTGCTTACAAAGCCTTACCCAATTTGTTGCTGCAGGATGTGTTATCTGCTTACTTGATGCCCCCTTATTCATTTTTGCTATATGACATCGATTCGGAAAGTTGCTGTTCTTCTTATTGTTGCTGTTTGTGCACAAACCCGGTGACCATTGTACAAAGAAGGTATAGAGGTGGTCAACCCTATAGAGAACAAAAGTACAATGTGTTTTATAACTTCTTTAAAAAAAGCTCGGACAGAATGTTTCTATAAATAGAAAAATTCAAAGTAGTTGGGTCATACATTTTCCGTCCATATCAAGTACACATTATTGTTATGCTACTGAAGCATGATAAGGTATAGATACAGTATATCACATCTCATGTAGTGCAGCTTATTAAGATAATGGATATGAAATATCATCCATAATGTCTCTACACCATTGCAAACTAAAACCATAAAAATAATCCACCATTTATAATTGATAGATCTATATAGAAAGCATTATTATCTTTAAAAAGTTCAAACTTTGGATCCAGCTGTTGCATTGATTCTATAAGCTTGTGAAGGGGTGCCTAATGTTGTGGCCATTGGGAGAATTTGTTCACAACGCCATGAATTCTTCTTAAAATTAATTTGCATTGGTCATCCATATCATCAAAAACAGCACTTCAATAATGTACAGTTCGAATGAGATCTTTTATCACAAGTGTGTTAAAAATGATTACACTACAGTTATCACAGTTGAAATGTGTGCAAGCAACAAAGAATGCGCCCTCAACTGACATATCTGTTGAAACATGCAGTAGCTAAACAAAGAGGTAACAGCAAAATGCCTTAAGTATTAATCATAACCTATTGAATAAACTTGGCAACACTGCAGTTCTCCACCACTTATGCAATCGAAAAAAATGGCTCTGTTTTAAACCCATGCATGCAACCATCATTTTACCAGAAGAATCTGCAAACTACTCTCCAGTAAAAAAATAAAAAATAAAAAAACATCTCCCAGATATATTCCTAATCCATCAAATATGTCTCCAGTGTCTTTTCACTTACTCTCCAACACTGTAGGCTACTCCCATGGTTGATCAGCAAAGTAGAGATGGTGGTGATGTGGAAAAAGGAGAAGAAAGAAAGAGATGGTGTTTGGAGGCTCAATGCTGGAGCAGCATGACCACAATGTGCCTGGGTGGGAGCTTCTGTTTTATACTGCTGGACCGGTGCTGAGTTAGGCCCCTCTGACCAAAAACCCTCCCTTTCCCTCGGAAAGCGAGCTGTACTTGGCCAGTTTGCGTTTTTGCTCTAGTATTTCACAATGGGGGCTGGAAACATATGTCAGTGATTAACTCGACATGCTCCCAGTGTCTGTCCTTAATATGGAGTTCACTGAGTTAATGTGTCAAGTTTGTGGCTCAGAAAGAGCGTGACGTTCCGAAGCAGGAGTGTTGTGGGCATAAAAAAACGGTGTCAATGCGGATTTCTTTCATGCATTTTACATACCTGTCAACCTCTGCCGATAACTGCCCTTATAAATGATTATTGATTCCCCTTACAAACCCCCAAAAAACCTTACAAACACCGTACGAGTCGTACGGTGTTTGTAAGGTTTTTTTGGGGTTTGTAAGGGGAATCAATAATCATTTATAAGGGCAGTTATCGGCAGAGGATGACAGGTATGCATTTAACACTTTGTAACATGCATATACTTAGTGTAACACACAAAGATGAAGAAGCTACAAGCAAACCTTTCAGAATGGAACTGCAGTAGAAAAAAACTCTCATGTCTCCTACACTCACTCCCATTTTTTTTTCTTTAAATCTGTCTTCTACTTGGGAGCTTGCATATTTTTTGTTCCAAGTGGATCTTAAAATCAGGCCCTTTCCAGCATCCTCCCAAAACTACACATTGTGTTTCAATCAAGTCATTGCAAAATGAGGCAATACTTTTTGACTGAATACTGATTGACTGAGCATTTGTCAACTTGTCTTTTTTTTATCTTCCTCTTTTTAGTTTCTTCTTACAGACGGATCCATGTTCTCAAATACTTTTATTAAATTCATTCGGTGGCCTCAGAGTAAGCAAACCTACTCAAAAAGATCATTCCAAATACTAAATGCCTGTTTTTCCCTAGCAAAATACAATTAATCAATCAAATATACAGTGTCAAAAGTTAATCATAAATGAATGCGCTGGGTTAGAGAACATATGAAATATACTACTTCATTTATTCTTATCTATAAAAAGAGTGAACGCATCTGTTTCTCATAGGGGATTTTTTTTCCCTTTTCAGCCTCTCTCTTCTGGCCTACTTTCTGTACTTTAAGGCGGAGCAACCTTGGGAAAAAAATGTGCCTGTTGCAAATGATATATAGCTGGAGAAGAAGAGGGGGTAGTAGCTATGGGCTCCAGTAAACCAAGGCTCAGAAATTCTTTTTTTTTTTTAAACCTTATGTAACGTTCAAGATTTTGGGGGTGGAGGGACAAAAAGGGGATAGGACTATGAGAGATATGGGTATTTGTTCACGTTCTATCGACTGTTTAAGTAAATACTAGTGTACGAAAGTTCAAACAATCCCCTTTCCCAACAATTGACTGTTAACTGTAGCTAAATGGGTAGTTTTCAACTGACACTGTTTACATTTGATTTATTTTCACCGTAAATTCTGTAAATAACTAATACTCAATCTTTTCCTCTTTAGCCTTTAATGTGACTGCATGTTAATACCCCATTGAGATTCAATAACTCACTAACTAAATATCTGAAACAACTTGCATGTGCATGCGCTCAATTATGCACAAATTACTCATACATAACTGTACAAAATCAAAAGTACTGCATTCTCTGTGTTCATGATCATGGTTTTCCCTACTTTATGGTATGTGCGTACATATTATTTTGGTGTAATCTAAATCTGTGCATTCATTTTTTCAGCTCATTTCTTCCATTTCATATTTAAACCGGAATCACTGAACAAATCATATGCATACCAGCATATATAATCTTGTTTAATAAATTGAAAAAACAGAATTGTATTTTTTTTATCATAAAAGTGGAGGAAAGTCTAGATAAAATCTAACATTTCTTGTAAGTTGCAAAAGAAGTAGCAGACATTTCTAAATGCCAGTACTGTTTAAGACAATGAAATGCGAGTATCTCAGATCTTCCTTCATTACTCATGACCTCATTAAAAACCCATTGTTCCATGCATGGATATTCAGAATTACTGTATTTTCACACCTATAGGGCCCACCAAATGAAAGGGTGCCATCTCAGTTGCGGGTGTATTGAGTAACTTGTAAGATATTGTTTAAATAGTCATTTCAGGCCTGCATGGTTTTTGCGTGAAAGAACACAAAAGATGTCAATATGCCAAATTGCTCAGTTTTCAATTGTACAAACAGGAGGTTGAGAACAAAGGCTTTTTGATTAATGTAAGAGAAAGATGGAGGAAAAAAAACAATACAAACTGACAGATTAAGGGAAAAAATGGGTCCTAAGCAAGACGGTGCAATGAAGGGTACCCTTCATTGCACCGTCTTGCTTAGGACCCATTTTTTTCCCTTAACCCTAGAACGGTAACCCTCTATTTCAGAAGCGTGAAAAGTAGAGGGTTACCATTCTAGGGTTAAACAGGTACAGTAACTACAAAAAGAGTGTGCCACCTTTTTTAGGGTCTTTACACCTTTATTTAAGTCATTTAGTCTCTATGTCCGAGCATACATATATGCAGCAATTGACCTCACAGTTATTACATCCATGACTGAGTTCATAAACTGTATCATTTTTTGGGGTTTAAACAAAAATGTTCTCCATAATCAGGCTGTGATAAATTTGCGACTGGCATAACTAAATACTTTGAGCAACCATCTTTCAAGTGAATTTATACTAAGTGTTTCTATCATTTGAATGCAGCTACTGTATCACCCAAAATTATTTAACTCAGCAAATGAAAAAGGAAGGGAAAAATAACTAAAATAAGTCAATGCTAGTTGGTACCTACATGATTCAGTTTTCCTTTATACCCTGCAATTCTTTCTCCAGACATCAGTCACAAACAAACCCTGTATGTATTTTGATTTGACCTGCAACTGACCTTTGAGGGCAAACAAGTCTCCACGATTTGCCTTCATCACCTCAAGAATATCGCTAAACTCTGCGTCACTCTCTACCTCACAGTTGATAAAAACTGGTCGATGGTCCACTGCTATCAACTGGATTTGATTGTTGCAACTCATGTCTAATATAGTCCATTTTCTATCTGACATTACGGTGGTTGAAGAGCTGAATCAATGTGTGATGTCAGTAACGCTAGACCTACGAAGGCAGCACTCCTGCTGCTCTGATAGTAAAAGGTGAGAATCGGTACTTTGGCCAAAAAATGAGGACGAAGAAGCAGCCTACAAAATTACTGCTGTAATTAATGCTTTTTCTTTTTAAACTGGTGTTATGCCACACAAGGTTCTTCATTCAAATCTATATTCAAGGAATTCACTACTATTTTAGCATATCTCTGTGATAGATTGTGCTGCTGTATAATTAAGTACAAACTCAGTTAAGGTGACCAATTGTTACATTCTGCTGATGGCTTGGTTGTGTTTGCATTAAGAGCCCAGGTGTGTGGTGGTGGGCGGAGCTTCCTACATCACTCCTCAGCAGAGTATTTAAACCCAGATACTATTGTCTTGTTAGTTGCCCTAGCTCAAGGGTGTCAGACTCGGGTTGGTTCGCGGGCCGCTTTAACGTCAACTTGATTTCACGTGGGCCGGACCATTTTAGATATAATATTTAGATATTTTTTTTATAAATGGATTAAAAGAACTGGATTAAAATCCCTGAATATTCAGTTTTTTATAGATCTAAAACAATGTTTATTTTAGCTTTTTTAAATATATTTTTAGATTTTACAAAATTATTTTTGAACTAAAAACAAAAAATGGATTAAAAATTACAATTAATGATTTAAAGGGGGAAAATCAGGAAATTGAATATACATCTATACTCTTCATTTTAATTTGATCCTAAAACAGAAAGTCGGCACTCATGATTTACTTTCCCGGGGCACACTAAATGATGTGCGGCGGGCCAGATTTGGCCCCCGGGCCGCAACTTTGACACATATGCCCAAGGCTAATTAAAATCTTGTGCCCTGGACAAAACATCATTGGATCTTTGCATCAAATCTTCCCCCTGCACTAGAACATTTAATGTTGTCTAGTGTATAAATACTATCTTGAATTTTTTTGGGTAACAGATCACCACACTATTTTCTTTGTGTTTAAATTCTATTAAATATCTGTACATATATTTCTAGAATCTATATAATTCCAAAAGGGTTCAGACACTTTTTCTTGCATCTTTTGATAATGTATATTATGTATTTTTTAAATGATACTGATCACTGATAGGAGTGATAGGATCCATAATCCATAATCAAATAATCGTGATTGGTAAGAAGCTTGTGGACAGCTTGCCTATGAGTAGATCATTTGATTCAGGTGTGGTAGAGGAGTGAGATATATAAAACAGACTGGAGTGGTGCTCTCAAGGACTGGACTTGGCCACCCTTGGCCTAAATACATGAAGGGATGAATACCTTGACATCTCTTTTTGTTTGTACTACTCAAGCATACTGTAATAAAACTCGCATGGGATGAATTTCATTTTAATGAGTAATCCATAGAATGAATGTGTTCAAAAAACAACGGCTGCAAAAATAATGACTATTATGATCTTTGGGAAAAACAGGCCTACTGTAACCAATTTTTGTTCTTGGCAGCGGGTTTCGGAGCAGTTTTTATAGGCTCATTGTGTTCTCTCAGCTCCCTAACCCGCACGTACACAGGCAACACTGACCTAAAAAAATGACAAAAACAAGAATACAACACGTGCCCCTCTCTAGATACATTTCACTCACTTAACTGTAGACACCAGGCCAAATGTAGTGACACACTTACACAGTGCATGAATGTGTAATGATACCAAAGTCCCCTCCCCATTGCTCAAAGATGTGAGCACTTTTTAAAAAATATTGTCTCGGCATAAAATAGATTTTTGAAGTAAATAAGCATAACAGTCTATAAACAATGGAAATATCAATGTGGCTACTGCATTCACGTAGGAACAGCCAGTTAAAAGTCTTGTACACCACGTTTTGTCGACCGCATGTCTCAGTTTAAAGGTTGAAGAAAACTAACCACAGAAAGGCTGATGGGAGGGTATTGATTTTGACCAAAAACTCAAAAAGTGTATTCTTGCATGTACAGAGAATGCAAGTCGCCTGGTTTAAAATTACAGAGTGCTGTAGCCAAAGAATGAGAGAGAAAAAGTGCTACGATCTGCGGTAACGCTGAAGTCGGCCAGGAAGGCTGTCCTACTTGGCACGCTCTGCAGCGTTATGCAACAGGAATTTGGGGGGTACAAAACAGGATGGGACTGTGAAAAGTCTTCTCACTAAAAACTCTATAATCGACGGTATGCTTTACTATCTTTTGAACCACAAGGTGCACTCTCTGAAATAAAGTGCTTACCTTTCACTTTGTGGTGGCACTGGACTTTAATGAATGTTATGTAATGAAAATCTTATGAAACTTTTGTGTCAGTGACCAATTTAACCTCATACAACACTGTCGTATTCAGTAACACAAAGAAAATTTTTAAGTTGGAAGGCATGTAGTATTGTCCTTTCCGTTCTATCACAATCTGCTGCAGAGAAAATATTTGTGGTAAAACAATTTACCAAGTGTAATTAGAAGAATTGAATTCCTTTATTGCCATTATACAAGTACAAGACTACTAAGTTACAAGTAATACTTAGTTTCCCATATTTGAATAAAGAATGTGTCTTTTTGTTCTGCTACACAAAAATGCAAGGTAATAAAGAGTAAAAGTAGGTTACGCTTTGACCTTTAGATTACCGTATATGTTAACAGAAAGAAACTTTGAAACCTTTGTATAAATATCCATAAAACTATATTGGCTTTTACGATGAATAGAACATTTATAGTGCAACTATATCATTACAGTAGCAGTGCAACCAAAGGACTATTATTATTTTCATATATGCAGCTGAAATCCTTCTAGTTAAGTGAAAATGTTTGAATAAACGCCTTGATTTTTTTGCCTATTTTTTGAAGAATTAATCTGTTATGCAATATGTCTCTTTACCCATTCTATTTTCTTAAAGGAGATTAAAAAAACTAGGTATTTAGCCAAACTCTTGTATTTCTCAAAGGGTGAGCTCCTTGCGTTGGTGTTTTAGTGTTTGGGAGGCCTATTTGCCTTTTGCATATGATTCTACCACGCTGAAACAGACTGGTATACTTTCAGATTTTATTCTGTCTTTCCACACTGATAAATGTTAGGTACATGTTAAACTGCTAAACATTTACAGAAATGTGCGCTGTTGATGTGCCAATAAACAACCTCATACTGAATTGTTAGCCTTTGTCACCCTCAGCTTCACTGCGTATTCATCCCAAAGGTGTTTGAAATAATTCCTACTAATGCCAAATGCGGTCATCTTTCTCAACCTTTTACTCTATTTTATCTCGCATATAGAATTTGATCCAACATTGCGTTATTCAGTCCAACTACAACATCCACTCTAGGCTCCTTTCCAGAAAAACGACATCCTCATACGACAATTGAAATCAAATTATTTGTTTTGTGATAAAACAACGGAAAACTAAGGTTCCACTTAAATACATCATTTATTCACAAATGGTCATCAAGGTGGGACGTGCCACCTTCATATTTCTGTGATTTAACATTATCGCAAGATTGCGCCTGAAGTCTTGTGTGAGCACTTTGATTTTTTCTGTCTCATGGCCACAAAAATTCACAACCGGTGGACTTTGGTTTAAGACGTTTTCATAGTCGTGACGCAGACGCAACGTAGCAAACCAATGCTCACTGTGTATTTCCTGGCTTAGTCTCTCCACGTGCCCTGCGATATGCTGGAGATCAGTTTAGGTTATTCACTGATAGGAGTGATAGGATCCAGCTCCCCCTCGACCCTTGTGTGGATTAATGGCTCGGAAAACAAATGAATGATTTCTACGATGAATTATTCTTTTAAGAGAATTGATACAACCTGCACTAAAGTGTTAGGATTTTAGTATTTAATGTAATTGTCTTGTTGGAAAGAAAATGGTACAGAAAAGGCAGTTACATTTTCTGCTGGTTTAAAATGGCAAAACACTGACCTCTAGAGTCGGGCTGTGAATAACATTTATATATTGTCTTTACAGTAGTGTGTTTTCAAATTGAGTCAACAACACTAAACCATACCTGTCAACCTCTGCCGATAACTGCCCTTATAAATGATTATGATTCCCCTTACAAACCCCCCAAAAAACTTACAAACACCGTACGAGTCGTACGGTGTTTGTAAGTTTTTTTGGGGGTTTGTAAGGGGAATCATAATCATTTATAAGGGCAGTTATCGGCAAAGGTTGACAAGTATGCTAAACCAAAATATATATGGACAGAATTAGCATTATGAATACAATATGCAGGAAGTCAAGTGCATAAAAACTACTCTAACTTGTCCTGTGGATGGAAAAAAAATACAGGTTGAACTGTATTATTGAATAACTGGTAGTATACTATTCCCTTGCCTGATTTCCTTGATGGCAAACAGGTCTTTAGTCCCCATTACGTGACAGTGGAAATGTTCAGTCTAAAAGGTTTCTATACATGTAACAAATGAGGGGCGAGGTCCAAGGTATAGATTGCCTTTGCCCAAGGTTAGATGTTTAAATTAGACCAATGAAAAGTATGTGTGGTGTTGGTATCTTCTCTAGAATGTTTTTTCTTGGGTAATAATACATGTTCAGGTAATAATAGATGTACATGTTGAATATAACTTGAAGAGCATAAAGTCAATTAGACCTAATAATATTAATATATTATATACATATATTAATGCCATTTGGATAAGGAATGGAAACAAAGAGTGTCTCTCTCAATCTAATGCTAACATGAAATCTATTTAGTAAACACATTCTACATAAAAAAATGTATAAAATAAATAAAGACAGTGGATTGAAACAAAATACCTGGTAGAACAGCAAGTTTTCACCACACTTTTGTGTATGTTGTATCCATGTATATTCCTCTAGTAGGGATGCAAGCCCATATTTGTAAGATATAAATTAGTGTTGCTACAGTTACATGATGTTCAGTAAAATTAACACATTTAATGTATAGGTGCATATTGAAAGCTCTGAATTTTCGTTCATTTGGAATTGTTTCTCAGTTGAAATATCAGACAGTGAGCAACAAAAATACTGCACTGTATCCTTAAAGAATGTCAAAACCAAGCGAGAAGAACAACTGGAAAAGCAGCGTTTACAACTGACAGGAGGGAGAAGTACAGTACTTTTCTCATCAACATTTATAAGAGTGGCAAATAATATTTCATTTGGTAGTGCTTTGAGAAGCAGCCACAAAGAGAATTTTTTCCAACTGACGTATGTATTCGCATGAAGATGTTATAATTGCATCAGTGCTACACAACTTTGGCACGAACATGCCAACATTGTTCAGATTCCTCTTGTCAATTCACAATACAGGAAAATAACTTTGTAAAATGAAAGAGTACATCACCTTTTGGAGTTGATATTCAAGGCTCGATGTTGTTCATGGATGTAAACAACCATTTATTTGGGCAACAGGTCATCAACTTGCCAGAATAATGATCCTTCAACAATGCCATCAGAACTAGACAAAATAAAGATTTAAATTAACTCATCTCATCTCATTTTCTGAACCGCTTTATCCACATTAGGGTCACAGGGGGTGCTGGAGCCTATCCCAGCTGACTCCGGGCCAGAGGCGGGGGACACCCTAAATTGGTGGCCAGCCGATTGCAGGGCACAAGGAGACGGACAACCATTCACACTCACACCCATACCTAGGGGCAATTTAGACGGTCCAATCAGCCTACCATGCATGTTTTTGGAATGTGGAAGGAAACCGGAGTACCCGGAGGAAACCCACGCAGGCCCGGGGAGAACATGCAGACCCTGGATTTGAACCCAGGACCCCAGAGCTGTGAGGCCGACGCGCTCACTCCTCCGGGCCGCCACTTAAATTAACTTCTAAACATATTCAAATAATATGTCAAACAATAATGACAAACAAATTAAAAAAGATTAAACAACAAAATATACCTCATTGGCCACGTTTACTCCAAGGGAAGAAAGACGAGGTTTCACTGTTTAAAGCTTCCACGTCCAGTAATGTACAGTGCCTTTTAGCTCAGTGTGCAATTAATCTCATTCCCTTAGGGTACCGCGAACATAACAGAACTTAAAATATTTGTCCCCCCTTACAAGTATACCAGAGATGATTTCGATGGCAGCTACAAAGACATTCAGAGTAGATTTGACTCTCCCAATTAAGTACAGTAGATAATTCTCCAAACCAAATTCTGTGATTCTTTTAATGATATTTTAGATTGTAGATAATGAATTCTTTAAATTCCTTGCAATATGATCTATGCACATGTTTAGTATTTAGGTTCATTTGATGCATACTTGTTAGAAAGACTAATACATAATGATTATAATCATACAATTATATTCTAAAGTGGAGATGACTTTTTCTTACTTCAATAAATAACATGGTACAGCTAGTATTACTGCATTGTTCATGTTGATTTCTTTGTTTCATTACTATAGCCTCACCCATGTAAAAACTTTTAGCCTGCTGTACATTAGCAGGAAGTTTGCTGGAGTTCAGGAATTCTAATTGGGTGTGTGGAATCATCAACACATGCCAAGATGGTTATTCCAGTATAACCAGGTACAACAATAGCCAGAGTTAAATTTGCTAACCTGTTATCAGTTTTCTATGACGTCACAAGTTTCCAGGATGTGAGAATAATTATTCATACGATCTTTCTGAGAAATACTACGTATCTGAATTACTAAAATGTTTGACACTTAAGATTTTAGCCATTCATTTAAACTGTATCTTTTATTTGTTTAATAATTTATAAAATATATTTTATCACTCATATCTGTTCAGGGTTGAAGCGAGCTGGAGCCTCTCGTAGTTGATCTTAGGCAAAAGGCTGAACTCTTAACTCTTTTCCAAATCATCCTTTCTCATATTCATATAGTCAAAAAGTGGGAAAAGAACCCATTAATTTAATAGACAACTTATGATTTAGAAGATCATACATTGAGGGCAATTTAATTTGATGAAACTTAACTTTCAACAACCATAAACACGTATTTCCATTGCACTATAGTTGTTGATTGGATAATGTGGCTGAAATTTAGTTTTATTATATGTTAAGAAGGAAAACAAACTTTTACAACAAAAACTTTCAGAGGACACCAAGATGAAATATACTGAAAACATATACAGTAGGCTCTTTGCTGCCTGCCTGCCTACCTGCATGTTTTTGAGAAGAGGGAGGGACCTACAGCTTTATAAAGACGTTTGTTAGGTGATATGAATCACACAAGTTGAGATTATACGCTTTTTATGCAAGAAAAAGGTAGGATTGAATCCCTGTTTTCTCACCCATATTTACATTCCAAATACAGAGATTTAAATATTATCACAAAGTCTCAAGCTACTATTTTTTTGTGGAATTGTGTATACTTTATTTCACTAAAGGTGATGTATAATGACTCTTTCAGTGCTGACCCACTGAGACCACCAATATGTTTTTGTACCTGTTCCTTACAAGTCTCTGTGCAACGTGCCTGGCAGAACGTAAGAACCACTTTTCTACTTGCAAATGTTGAGACATGCACATTTGTTTGTGTTCTTGAAATTAAGATCAGAAGCAGCAAGTAGTTTAATATGTAAATTCTGCCACTATGTAGCTTTCCAGGACCACTACTCCTTCTCCCCCACTGTCGGAGGTGGTACTGGGACCCAATTTGTGACAGAAGGAGTAGGCCGAATTACAGCAATTCGGATCTGGGAGTTAAACAGTGCTTACATTATTGGGTGAGTCTCCATCCCTTTAATTGTTTTAGTTTTTCAGTTGATGGAAAAAAATCTTACTGATCACAAACTATACAATAATATCTCCACTTGTGCTCAAATGTTATAATTTTAACATGTTTTTATTATTGATGCATTTATGTTTTATTGCAGAATTCAGCTGCGTTACAATTATGTGTGGAGCAATGTAGTTGGCCGAACACTTACCAATCGAGAACCATTGGAAATGCACCTGCACGATGGTGAAACAATTGTTCAGGTCTGAAATTCACATTGAAACATTTCCAAGTATTAACTTGATAGTGAAGTCCTGGTTAAAACTTAAAATTGTACTACTTCTACATTACTGTTCAGAGTCCATGCGTTTAAAATGCTGATATATGGCGGTCATATTTCAGGTGTCTGGAAAATTCTTTGTCTCCAACTACATCTATCAACTTATAATTGTGACAAACAAAGGACGCTTGTTGATTGCTGGCCAGCCAATACAGGTAAGCATTTTCAAAATACCCCATTAAGATCATCAAAACAACCCAGTATAATCAATTTTATGCATTTTTTTTTTTCAGACCTCTTTTAACTTTTATCCAGTGCACCCAGATGCTGAACTCCGACTCCTCAGTGGCCGCTCCAATGGGATTGGGATTACGTCACTGGGAGCCCACTGGGCAATCTTTAATGGGAATGAAACTTACTACTAACTCTTTAGGGAAATATGTACCTATTAGTCAGGCTTTAGACATAATCATGCTTTTAAAAGTTTTTAAATATTCATAATCATAGCATATGTTTACTGCTCACCGTATTTTTCGGACTAGAAGGGTGTTTAGACCAGGAAACCAGTGCAAGTGTGAATTACTTATAACATGATATTTTTTATAACCATTACATAACTGAAGACATCTGCATGTGATTGTACTAACTGGGATTGTGGCACTATAGTTGTGGCACGAACAAGATTTCTATTTTAAAAAAGTGATTATCAACACTATTTATATAAAAACAATAATATGTTTTCTGCAAGTGATTAAAGTGATTTTAAGCTTATCAATAGTGATTGAAGTTATTTTAAGATCACCAATACTGATTAAAGTTATTTTAAGATCATCAATAGCAAACATAGGCAATGTATGTAGCTGTACAGGTTTGACAACAATGAGCATCAACCCCTCTCAGTCAGAGTCCTCGAAGAAGGAAGGAAAGGAACGAAACAACATAAGTGCTCTTCTTTTTTGGTTTAGCATGGGGTGGCATCTTATGCTGAAATAGACTGGATGATGGAATGAGAAATGAGTATAAAAAAGAAAATAAAGAATACAAGAGAGCAATCCTGATAACAGTTCCAGTATCAACGACCACACCCTAGGGCAGTAAATATTTAACACTAAACAGAATACATTGGTATATTGAGTAATGTGAATTTTTAAAAACTCATTTATTTAAAAAAAAATCTATTTGTCAGTCTCGCAATTTCTAATGGTTTATTTATCCTCTAGATATGACCGTAGGATCTTATTCCTACCTTTGCCAGTAGAGGCCCTCTGAGGTCATGTTTTAGCCAGGGACAAAATTGCATCACAGTTGAATTGAGTGTAATATTGTAGATCATGGGGAGATTTTTAGTTCTTCAGCTTCCAAGAAAGAGGAGTGGCCCCTTCAAATTTTAATACAGACTACTTTCAATAAGCGGCCCGGCAAATTAGTGGTTAGTGCGTTGGTCTCACAGCTCTGGGCTCCTGGGTTCGAAACCAGGTCGGTCCACCTGTGTGGAGTTTGTGTGTTCTCTCCCGGCCGGCGTAGGTTTCTTCCGGGCACTTTGGTTTCCTCCCACATTCCAAAAACATGCATGGTAGGCTGACTTGACATCCTAAATTTCCCCTAGGTATGGGTGTGAGTGCATGCTTATCCGTCTACTTGTGCCCCGCAATTGGCTGGCTACCGATTCAGGGTGTCCCCAGCTTCTGGCCCGGTGTCAGCTGGGATAGGCTCCAGCACCCCCCGCCACCCTAACGAGGATAAAGCAGTTAAGAAAATGAGATGAGATGAAACTACTTTCGGTATATGTAACGTAAAAACAAATTAATTAATACAAAACACACCTCTACAAACACCCACACCCACATACAACCCATGCAACCGTACACAAGCACCCACCAATGGGCCCCAGGGGAAAACACTACCAAAATGTTGAAAGTATAAAGAAAAACGGGAATCACTCAGGGAGGGCGACAAGACAGCAAGGCCGTGACAACAGTAACTATAAAGTGGCGAGGACTTGGCTAGACTCCAGCACCCGCCGTGACCCTTGTGAGGATAAGGGGTTTGGAAAATGAATGAATCAATAAAAGCATTCATTCATCTTCTGCTGATCTTATTCACATGAGGGTCACGGGGGTGCTATCACAGCTAAGAATGGGCAGGATATATAATATAATATCATGATGAGGATACATGGTTTAGAGTCGGGGTGGGCAATTAAGTCCAGAAACAGTGGGTGCAGGTTTTGAGTCCTACCGAACAATACGACACATTTTCACCCATCTAGTGTCTTGCAAGTATAATCACTTGATTTCAGCAGAAACCTCATTAGTTAAACTCTTTGGAACAAAGACCAGGACTCACTCACTCACTGCAGCCTTTCGTTAAATAATTGCCCACCCCTGATTCCGAGGTCTTAACGAATGGATACTACTGCATGAGTAAAGTGATGTAATTTCACCACAGCTTGTAGTTTTAGCATCCTAACTAGTCTGTGTGGACATTACCATTATATTAGTGTTGAAGCAATTAATCTGAAATACATTGTTTTATCTCCTTGTTTCCTTGACAGAATTGTGGTTATGTGGGGCTGTTCATTTTAGGTGAATTAATGAATCCATGTTTCGCGTAGTACTCGGGGTA
The DNA here is from genome assembly GCF_051989625.1 of Stigmatopora argus. NCBI lineage: Eukaryota > Metazoa > Chordata > Actinopteri > Syngnathiformes > Syngnathidae > Stigmatopora > Stigmatopora argus. Next base: position 11,788,874 of record NC_135390.1, read on the forward strand.
CCGATGTCTTACGTGAGTTTCGGGGCTCCTGGCAGTGTGTGCCCAACTCGGGGGCCCCCAATCCTCATGACAGCTGCAGCCATGATGGAAAAGACCGTTCGGCACCTCACGGTTCCTCGCGGCTGGCGTCAGTGACACCAACAGCCGGGCACGTCGCTGTTGTGGACTCAAGACAGCAAGATCTCCAAGAGCGACGGACACACTCAGCCTCCAAAAGTCACATTTAATACCACCTTGGACTATTGATGCAAAAGTATATTTTACTAACTGGAAAGGGTGACCGGTGACTGGAAGTAGGAGCGGCCTGGCCACCGGGAGTCTTAAGCGGGTGAGTATTGATCTGCCTTGGGAGCGGAGCGGGTGGGAATAGCTCACGTTAGCTGAGCTAACTTAGCATTAAAGGGCTAACAGTCAGACAATGGGCTGGATGCTGCACGGGGCTTTAATTAATGGCATCTCGAATGGAATATTTGTGGGGATAATATGCACCTCGTAGCCACATACCGTGGTCATATTTGACACGGTGCAGTCATTTGTATTCCTTGCAGACAGGAGAGAGTGGTGCATTGGCCGAATCCACCCCTCTGGGCTTCTCTGGTAACTTGGGTGCAAAGGTGAACACAGAGGATGAATCATGTCATAAATTCCAAATTTTGAAAATATGTGTTGGGTTTCTTCATCAGCTGCCACATTGCGATCTATGTATTTTTACAACCTTGCATTTATAGGAAACAAAAGGAGGAGGATCTCAGTTAACCACCTTAAGTGTTTTGAGTCCATGACAGGTCAAACACATCGGATACTATTACTCTCATCAATAATGATGCTCTGATACTAATATATAAACCCACATTGCAGCAAATTGCCAATTCAGACTGTTTCATGTATTTAACAGGAGCTGACTAGCCTATGATGTAATTGGTCAATGTGCTTTTAGTGCCCCTGTTACACCTCTATATACAGTGTCTACACTATCTATAAGTCAGTAGATACCATATGAAGCTCCCCAGTTTGGATAATAATTATGACCATGTATTCATTATGATCACATATTTGTCTACATATACAAGCGAGGCTTTATTGTTTGTTGGACTCACTTATCACTATTCTGGGACACGTCTGCTTTTACTCTTGGGGGATGAATCATCATGAAATTGCACTTGCTACCCTTTTAAACGTTAATTCATTCCAGTGGTCAGACTACTTGTCTTGTTAGTGCTAGGATTCACACCTTCACTGACACTATTTGCAGTGTACTTTTTTGTGTATCAGTTTCTCTGTAAAAAGGCTTGCTTGCACATGGTTAGCCTTTTGCATTCATTTGTAATATACGTAACAATGACTGCATTATTTTAATACAATGAAGACGCCTCTATAGGCTTTAAGCTTTCTGCATGTGTCCGAACACGTCACTTCTCACATTTCTGCCACTAATCCAACGAGGCAAGGATGAAGGAAGCAACACTGACAATGTTGGATCGATGGTCACACCTGTCCACCTTCTGACAGGGGGAAATAAAGATGAGAGACAGGCGCTACTGGATGAAATTGGAAGCAAGGGGGTAGCACTGGTACATAATGGGAAGAGAAACTAATTGATTCAAGGGAGGGATCTGTTATGACTCTCAAAGGTGTATGAATTGGAAACAATCAGGGGCGGGTATTTTCCTTCTCTTATATGACGACATGCAGCACAACTAGGAAGTGGAGAGGGGAGGAGAAGGGGAATACATACAATCTTTGAGCAGAGGTGTAATCTTCTGCCTAAAGGCTATCAACATGCACTTTTGGGATTTTCTAGGCTGCTCCAATAGAGGTAAGTAGGTGGAAATATGGCGTGGTAAAGCCAGTTTTGGCTGGTGTGTGGGTGCTCAGTTGAAGGTGGGTTGAAAAACTCTGACTGGCTAAGGGCTGGAAAGGAATTTGTGATACTTACCACCATGCAAGCAGTTGCATGTGGAAAACTTGCACACAGCTAGTGTGTGCAGCGCAAACAAGGACACACACGCTTCAGATATGTCAACCTACGCTTTTTTCTTGGATAAAGTTTGTTCGTTTTTTGACAAAGGAATAATTGCCTTGAGATTTCTCAGTGTCGTAGGACCTTTGGAAAAGATAGTGTAGAGCCTTGTTACGTTACTGCTTTATGTCTTGTAAAATATGAATGCAGTATTATATAAATCAGTGATACTCAGGCATCCAATTGGATTGCACATTCCAAATAGTCATTTTTCTTTAATCCTTTTGTGTTTCAGATATTTCTGGAATATCCCACTATGCTGGTGAGTCCAAACTTGTGCTCTGTTCGTCATATTATTTATGTGTCCAGAAATTGTAAATGACACCCCTTTACCCCCCCAGAGAAGATACACACTAATACATACACAAAAAGTGTAATGATTTTAAATGACATTTTATTTATAAACTAATATGAAGAGAAACAGCAAAACAAAACAGGTAGTGATATTTTTACTTAGAGATAAACCGAATGTGCTGCAAACAAGCCTTGCTACACCTTCAATAATAAATCAAATCAGTGTCTTTGACTCACACACTGCCACTGTGTATATATTACACATTTAACTTTTCCTGAAATATCTCCATGTACGTAGACCCAAACAAAGTGGTGACATAATAGCTACTAGCACTATGGATAGAGACCTTAGTTAACTACGTCCTTCCTTAGGACTTGTTGATGCAGAATCCATCACATAAACTCCTCTTCACTCGACACTTTAGAAAATTGTCCTGTTCAGGTGATACTGAATCTTTAAAGAAACAGCTTCACTCCGATCACTGCCAAGTGGCCCTCGCTGAGCAGGGGAAAGGAAGGAGGAGAAGGTGGCAGCAAACCAGTTCAAACTCAAATGTGTCAGAGGGATAAGGCAGGTCATTATGCCATTTATTTCAGTGAAGGAATTCTTTGTGGGCATGTCTTTACTGTGTGTTCAAAAACTCTTGAAAATTAAATAATAATAATCTTGTTTGTGATGTAAAACATTTAAAGTATCTCCGTTACCTGGCCAAAAAAACCCTGTGTCATTTTTTCAGTGTTGGTTTAGAAATTTTCTTAGAAACTATTTGGTCACAATTTATGTTACCAGTTATTAAAGTACATTGCTGCATATTTATTTTAAAAAAATGTGGGCGCTTCAAAATCACAACAAACATTGTTATCTGGATGATGTTTTTTTAATGTGGTAAGGTAGCCATGAAATGCTAATGACATCTTAGAAGTAAAACAACTGATGTACAAGAGAACAGAACCATAAACTGGTTCAATTGTTTAAGAGACCAAATTGAATTGCATCCAAACAATGGCATATAAAATGACAAACAACCACTAATGTGCTTCTACATGGTGAAGGCTATGCCCAGTCTGTTTGTAATCACACACAAAGTGTGCATGCCATCCATCTACTGACTAACTTCTTCCAGGCAACAATAACCTACAACAATAAATCTGCAATGAATTAATCATCCCTGAGACCATTTCTTTTAAACTCAGGCTCCAAGGATCAATTCGTATACATGCCTAGAAAATTCCTACCAAAAGTCATTTTGATCCATCCACGAATAATGGCTGAGTAGAACAGCTTGTTTTTTTTAATTCCTCAATTAGTTAATCTAATTAATCGGGCTCTGAGGTATGAATGCATATGCATGCCTAAAATATACCTACATCATTGTCAGATGAATGAAACCCAACCCGATTCAACCAGAAAAGACAGTGTAAACCTAAAAATGGTCAGAATGAACTTTATGTACAAAACTGTATGTTTTAAGGTTTTCAGTGATAATATTCAGGCCTGTTCCGGCTCCCCTAAAATCACCTCTTACCTTCACCTACGTTTATCTGCAGTCACACACTGTCGCTTTTGCATACATAAACCCATTTTCTCAGGCTTAAACACGCACACCCACGCACGCACACTGTTCTGCCCTCACAGCTGAAGCACTGCACTGCATACATTCTGCGTTCTTGATCAGCTGCAGCAGCCTGTGAGGCGATGTTGGGATTTCAGCTGCTACAGAACAGCGCTTGACTTGGAAACGGACTTCCCGAATCATTTCCCTTCAATACACTCCTTGTACATTTTCTTGGATACTCTTTTATTCTGGATTGGTTGCTATCACCTTAGTTTTGCTTCACCTTATCCGTCCGCTCTCGATCAAGTTGATGTTCGGTGTCCGTTTTCTGTCCTGCTCATCCTGAAGTCAGCCACAGCGTACCACTTTTACCTCATTGTACTCAGCTTTTTATTTGCTCTACTTTCATTTTTTTTCCAATGGCAGTTCTCTTTTCTCTATTCCCCAACTGTCTGCTTGCGATAACGCATCGAAAAGGCAGCACAAAACCAGCTACCTGTTATGGACCCTGAAGAAGACTCAGTGTATTCTAACATGGATGCCTTGATCCTGGATTCTATTTATTTATGACTGCTTGGAACCTGAACTCATTGGAATTCACATAAAGGATTGATTATATGGATAAGTGGCAGCTACATGAAGATCAGAGTCTGAAATGTGGGAGACTTAAGACCTCATGAAGGAAATCTGTTTCAGCTTTGTTAATGTTGTTGTTTTTTTATACAAGGATCGTTTAATATCAGGATGGAGTTTTCCAGGTTGACGATAATAATGTGTCGCACCTGCTGATGTACCAAAATATGTTTCACTACATGAAACATGTCTCGCGCCTGACCATTTGATTGTTACTACTGGATCCAAAGCTGATTTACCTGCTTCACCAGTATGACACACCACACATTTGACAGTTTTGTCAAAAATCCTGTTGCATCTCAGAAGTGCTTATTTTCTCAAGGATGAGGGAAACACAATGATCTTTGGATTCCTACTTTTATTTTTCTTGGCTGCATTTTTTCATGCATAAATCTTTTAAAAACATGACTCATTTAGTAGTTGTCAAGTGCTGAGAGCACCACTCTGCTTAAGACTTTATGCTGATATTGCTGCCTTGCAATATCATTTTGGTGTTGTGGCCAGGATTGGAACAACGCTTCCTAACCAAAAATGGATAGCAATGGCTGCATCCCACTCTGCTGGAGCAAAGGGGTGTGCATCTATGCACAGCATGGTTTACCAAGTATGTACTGAAGTTTATCCGCCGACCTATGGTTCACATAAAATAAAATCATCTATTATATTAAATTGTTCAAAATGCATCTCACTATCATGCTGTATATATTTATTCGAATTAGTTGGAGCCAGAAGTTTTTTTGCTTTCCAAGGAGTTGGGCTTATGTGAAACACTGATACCTGTTATGAGTGCTAAACAAATTTGATTAACATTTTGTTTTGGTCACCGCCATTCCATAAAATCCCAACTGGAGACACTTACCTTTTAAATTGTATCACATGATTTATATGATTATTTTTATTTGTGCAGCACAACAGTTGGTTCTTTCCGATTTTGAAAGTAAACCTTTCAGACTCTGATGATAACATAAGCATTTTCTGTTTAGTCGCTTTGTGCAGCTGGGGGCCAAATTTCCCAGGCACCTTTATCGCAGCTATTATTGGTTAAAAACTAAGATTGACTAGGGAGGGAATTGAGTTGTTATCCAGTGTGTTTGGTATCTTGGATTTATTTATTTAGGCTGGCACATGGACAAATTACATAGACATTGGCTATACAAATAGTTATTGTACCAGTAGTTTATATTCAGTCTTAGAGTTATGTTTAATTTGAATTTTTATCGTTTATGGATGGAGACATCCTTAGCAGGGAGAACTGAGTAGCTAAGAGGAAAGAAGAGAAATATGAGCCGGAGGAAGGAGGAAGCAAGGTGGTCTATTACAACTGGAGGATTAAATTTAGATATAAAGGAAGGAACTAAAAAGTGTGGGTGGCAAGGGATGATTTCTCAGGGCATTGGGGGTCACAGTTAAAAGGGAGAGGACAGGATGCAGGATTGAGAGAGAAAGCTCAAGAGGAAACGGAGGAACGACCAACTGCTTGGAAATAACATTGATGGTTTATAAAATACATCAAGGCCAAGAAGAGGCTCCCCCAGGATTGTGCTAGTAACCCAGATAGAAATTACTAGATAAGAGAAACCGCCTTGCTGCTGCAGTTATAGGCCAAACCTCAACTCTTTAGCCCTTGGAGGTTTACCGGGCTTACTGTCAGTCAGTGGAACCCCTACAGAGAAAATGGGGCAGTTGCACTGACACCGGACTGCCCCCCTTCTGTCTGCATTTGGTTTCTTTGCCCGAGATCCTTGTTATACAGCTGGTTTTGCAAGCCTTCTGCTCTGATTAGAAAGGAACAAGGTCTCAGTTACATGCAGGTGACAAAAATTGTTCAAAGCTTCATTTTCGGTTTGTTCACAACTGTTTTGGATGTTTTGGTGCTCTGAACAAAAGGCCATGAAGCTGATAAATACCTTAGACAATCCTATTATGCAGGTAAATATTTAACTAATGAGTTGACTACTCTATGGATTTGCACAAAATTAAAACAACAATACCTCTTTTGATAGCTACTTACCCCTGTTCCCCTTTATGATGTAACGATATGCACTACACTGACTAACTAAATATGGCAACTTCAATAGGATTTTAATAAGATGTACTACAAGTAATGATCAAGTATGTATAGTCTACTTTAAAAGCAGCAGAGCATTTAACTGGTTTGATACACTGTAAATTTCAACTACAGTGGTGCCTTTACTTCTTTGAATATTCGTGTCCATTATACCAAGAAAAAAGTGAAGATACTAATACAATCTGAAAAGAGAGAGTTGATTGCATGTTTAAACAAAGGCCGGAAGTTTTGCACCTGTTTGCAATGGACTGACATGTAAAGGTTCATGAACCTGTGAAGTCAATTGCTGTTGATGTTGAGGGAAAGATTTAATGGCTTTACAAATCCTGGGATTTTTTGTGCTTCAGTGAATTGACTCACACATAACTTTCTTTTCTTGAGTGTATATGGATGCATGACTAGCAGAGAATATGTAGATATAGTGTGGATAGAGTTTACAAGATTGAAATATCGGATTTGATTGTACTTCTGTTGCCGAAGGATGCTGAGAATTCAGTGTATTGTTGTGGCCCTCCAGTGACGAACATATTTACTATATGCAAACGTTAAATTTACAATGAAAAGAAATTTAAAAAAATACACACAATAAAATATAGTTTGTGGAAGTGGCTAATCCTTGAATCTTCCTTTCAGAGAATTACAAAATGTGCTTTATAGTGAAGCCCAACAGTATTTTTTCTACTTTAGTTACAGAGAAAGATGTTTGGGGAGGTCTTTGAGCACCAGAATGTGCTCGACCTTTCTATTATGTCCTTCGAGCCCATCGAGCTGTCAAAGCACTGTTTGAAGTGCCACCTTACCTGTCGCGCGGGTGTCAGCAAAGGAAATGCTTAAAAAAAAAAACACAGCGCTCCCTTTACTCATGAAACACACCAACTCTGTCTTAGTTTTTGGAAAGAAGTGTTTCCTCGTGGTTAAGAATTCATTTACTTAAAATCACCTGATTTATGTATGTTGAACTGTGTCTCTCTAAAAGGACCTTGTGTCAGTGTTTTTTTCCGAGTTGCTGTTGACTCATTTGCTGACGTGCCATCTCATAGCTTATATAACACACACATGTAGTCGCCCAGTGTTTGTTCTATATGTTTAGGTTCTTTTCCAAACGCATATGCCTACCTCTACGACTAAACTAGTAAAACTACTACTATGTAATGAATCAGGATATTTGCGTCTGGCATTTTGTCAGTGCTGCAAACTCATTACAATTTATTGCATGAAACATTACCTTCAACCTCCAGTGACATTAAAGTCTGCTGTGGATAACCATACCTAGTAATTTAACATTCTTCATATTTTAAATTAGGGGATTTGATCACTTTTTCCTCTTTAACTCCAACCTATCTGTTTAAAATATTGTATTATTTCACATTCTGCAATTTAAGTAAACTGTTTTCTTTGTTTTTAAAAGAACATGAAGTACAGGCAGTGAGCGTAAATTGTCAATATTACCAGGAGTATTCTTTCATAGTGATCTCAGTCATCCAGGCAGCTGAAACTCCAGCCAGCACTGTTATTTCAGTGTAATTGGATTATGTCATACAGTTCCTTTCATTTTTTAAGGCTTAATTGATTCACCAATCCATCGTTGATTTATGTATCACAAGCCTTTCTAATTTCTAAAATCGCATATGCAATCCAAGATTATACTTTATACCTGAAGTTAACAATGCAGCACATCCAGATGTTTATATTTTATAAAATTTCATCCGATGTTCTCTTTACATTTCTTCTCCATTTTCCCACAGAATATGACGGCCGGCTAGCCCCAGTAAGAACATCTGACTCAGGCATGGCAACGTCTTCCTACTTGGAGCCCAATCTCAATCACTCCACAACAGCTGGGTGTGGAGTGAAATCCCGCTCTGGGGTTTCTGGTGGTACTGGTATTGGTACCAGTGGATCTTCTAGTGGTCTTGAGCGGACTCCAGGTTCTATGGACAGGGTTCTTAAGATCTTCCACTACTTTGAGACAAATAGTGAACCAAGCACCTGGGCGAGTAACATCAGACATGGAGATGCCACTGATGTCAGGGTAAGTTATAGTTGGTATTTTCGGGCAGTCATCATATCAATCTCCCCCTCACGGTTTTCCTTTATATTTCAACAGGGAGTCATTCAGAAGATAGCTGAAATACACAAATTGCGCTGTGTCACTTCACTTGGCCTACGTTTAACCCATCTGCTCACAGATGCACGACATTGGTTACATCCTGATTTGGGAGTCTGTCATGTCAGAGAGAAATATGAGAGACAGCACCCACAGGAGGAGTGGAGGTACAATTTTTGTAAATTCTTCTGTACAGTGAACCTCTCTATTCGCAACACAGAGAAAAAAAATGTATGACTTATGGGTACAATATTTTAGAATTATGACTAATGGGTATACTAGTAAATATTTAAAAGGCCCCCATGACATGGAGGGGTACTTCACTGAATTTGATGGACTTTGCTGAGACACAACTTATATTCCTTTTCCTTTGTATGTTAAAGCAAAAAATACTTTTAATGACTTGAACACAGAAAGAAGAACTAGAAACCCAGTAAGTAGTAGTATATTCTGTTGTTTCACTCTAAATATTTTCCTCAAGACTGCTATGACCAATGACAAATGACGTGTGGCCAATGAGTTGGGTTGTATTTTGAGCTAAACTTCAGTCAAATATACCGGTGTTAGATGGACTGTGTCTCTCCTTTTCTGACTCATGGTGGTCCTGTTATTGTGCTTCAAAAACACACAAAGATTGTTTTGGCTGACAAATTTCAAAAAAAATGTCCAGTTTTTCCAGTCAGAGGTTTTGTCATTTTCATTTTCTTAAAAGTGATAAAACAGTATATCCTCGTTTCATTATTGTGGACCAAATATTGTGTACAGTCTGGCCTTGGTAGATGAGTGTGCAATCACACCCCTAGGTATTTTTTCCTCTTATTGCCTCTCTCTTTATACAATGGAGATACTGTGAGGATTAGCAGCTTTGTCCCACTGCCTCAAAGGCCTAAAACACGTTACAGTACTTTTATATTTAAGCTTTGTTTTAAATTAAATGTTTTAAAGAAAAATGGCCCATTGTATGGGTGCTAATGAACAGATGTCCTCTCTGATTTTCAAGGATGAAACCTGTTTGACATTATCTTTCACTGAATGGCATTGCAGACATTGTTGGAATTAATTTTATATGGGGAAGTTACCAACATGAAGCAGAAGAGTCGTGCCTCAGAGGGTAGCTGTTGCAAACCCAAAGGAGCTGCTTCTGCTGAGCTATTGTTAGAACGGAGGCAGCAGCAGCAGCCTAGGGGATAGACTGACTGTATCACACTCCCCTCTATCTCCCTTCGCTTACTTTTTCCCAACTGTCTCATGTGGCCGCGCTGCTTACCATTTTGTACTTTGATCTCACTCTTCATTTTTTTCCCCTCATACTTTGTTTTTCTCTGGCTCTCAGCTTTTCCACATGTTCATTTTATCTTCCTTTTCATGGCATATCTTTCTACATTCATTATTGAATAAGGTTTTCTTATTCATTTTGCTTTCAGCCTTCATTTTCTCTCCCATCAGTTTGCATGCTTGGGGCATCCCCACCCGCAACTCTCCTGACCCAATTGTCCTCCATTGTAGTTGCTGTTTTGTGTCAGTTGCAGTACGACTGTAGATTATGATCGACACTGCCAGCTGAGCTTCATATATGTGGGTTTTGATGTCAGTAAACTGTCATAAAAATATTAAACTAGGTTCTCGTCGAGATTTTTGTGCATATTTGAGAAGTATGCATTGTTAAATATAATAAAATGAGTCTATTGCTTTGAGATTAGGATACTCACTAAGAAGGGACTGCATATGATTTCCTTTTTTGTCATTAAGAGACAATGAAGAAGACTTAAAGGGCTAGACAAGACCTAGTATAAACCGATCATGTGAAAGATGCCTGCTCAAAGAACCTACATTTGCAAATGTGAAATTTCTTAGAACTAAAATAAAAGAGAGAATAATGTTAAAACACAGAAAATGACACAGCCCATAGGTGCTGCCATTTTGTAATAAATGCGACATCTGTTACACCTATGCCCATTTGTACTAGTGGTAATTTACGGGCTGTTAGTCAGAGCAGGAACATTTTATTCTTTTTTTCAAAATCTTGTCTTGGCCTTCAAATCAAAAAGGATTTTTTTATTAGACTTTGAAACGCTACTGTTATATATAAGGGTAGTGTCAAGTGTTTTCCACATTAAATGTTTTTGCAAAATGCTGCTGTATTTGTTCTGTAGTCAAAAGACAATATGGTACCCAAGGAAGGCCTTTGCCTGAGTCATGGTGTTGCAGTCATTTATTCTCTTTGTGAAAGTCTGCCAGGGATTTACAGTCATTAATTTTATCTTTTCAATTTTTAGGTATGAGCTGCGGATGCGCTATTTCCCCAAAGGTTACCTTAGTCATTTCTCAGAAGACAAACCCTCGCTCAACTATCTCTATCATCAGGTACGGTATCATAATATAATAATGAGTAAATATTAGATAAACAAAAATACAGGGTTTTAAATTCCTCACGTCTAAACTCCACCAAACAACACAATTCCTCCTGTCTTAAATCCTAAACTTTAATACAGACCTATCCAATTTGAACAATGTGCTTTCACACTTGGTTTCATTAGGTAAAGAGTGACTACATGCAACATATCGCCGACCAAGTGGATCAAGAGGTTGCTTTGAAACTAGGCTGTCTAGAAATAAGGTGAGACAACAGTGTTGATTGACACAAATAGTACATTTTCACCTTGAGCTGGATATTTTCTACTTGGTTGCTGATGATTCTAACCACTATCATCTCTCAACTATGCAGGCGGTTCTTCAGAGATATGCCAGGAAATGCTCTTGACAAGAAGTCCAACTATGAACTACTAGAGTAAAATTTATTTAATTATATTGTCTGATATTCATAAATATTTAGTTAAATAGTCTAGTCAATTTGAAAATATTTTTTGTGGCATTGTTCTTTGTTTCAGGAAAGATGTTGGTTTGAGAAGGTTCTTCCCTAAAAGCCTGCTAGACTCTCTGAAGGTAAGATCAACACTCTGCGTTCCACAGCAGAAATGTCCTTGGTCAATGCCACATAACCTTCTGTTTAGTTGAATTAATGTTGGCACAAAGGATATTTTACTTGATGTTTGGATACCGCATTATCTAGGATCAAGCTGAACACATTCTTAGTCACACAAGGACAGCCTGTGTTGAGATGTTTACTTATCTAAATTACGTGCCATCAATATGGTTTCAGATTGTCTGAAGACCATTCCAGTTTCTAGCTCCCCTTCAGTTCCTCATGAGATATGTGCAATAAAATATATGAAGGGGTAAATTTTGAACACAAGTCTGTTAGTCTTCATCATTCGTTTTCAGTGCCGCTTATCCTTGTCAGGCGGGTGCTGGAGCCTATCCCAGCTGACTACGGGCAAAAGGCGGACTACACCCAAAACTGACAGAAAACCATCCGCACCCTCAAACACACCACCACCAAGTGGGAATTGAACACATGCTGCCTGCACCAAAGTCAGGCAAAAGAACCGCTGCAGCATTGGGTGGCTAGTCTGCAGCAGTCAACTGTATTTTAAGGGGTTTCATATAATTATTCCATTTTTACTTCAAAATTCTCTCTTTTACCATTTTCATTACCAGGCAAAGACTCTTCGTAAGCATATCCAGCAGACATTTAAGCAGTTTGCCAACCTCAACGATGAGCAGAGCATCCACAAGTTTTTTGAAATCATCTCTCCCATTTATCACTTTGACAAGGAGTGCTTCAAATGTGCATTGGGGGTAGGGCAAACTTTCATTTTATAAATGCTCACTGTTCAGAAGTGTGAAGGTCATTCCCAGTTTTCCCAGTTGTATCATGTCAGTCTGGTGGAATTTATTTAGCTTACAAATTGGAATGCTATTATGTTAATGACTTACTAGAACCAAACAAAAAGTCAAGGTAAACGATTTCCATTTGTCCTACTTCTCATAAAGGGCTGTTATTCAACCATGTACTTATTTATTGTGTAACTTTACATTGATATAATGGAAAAAAAAACCTTCTTAAAAATACACAGAATTTGGTAATGCATTGATGAACAGTACAGCCAATATATACATACATATATAGTGTATATATATATGTATATATAGATATATATTTATATATATATATATATATGTATATATAGATATATATATATTTATATTTATTTATATATATATATATATATATATATATATATATATATATATATATATATATATATATATATATATATATAAATTATTGGCAGTGTCAAACTAATCAGAACAATTTTATGTATAGACTGTATTCAAAATCTTCAGACAATAGAGTGGAGAAAAAAAAGAAATGTAGAAAAAAATGGAAATGTTATACGTACTTTGTATTTTTTTCCTCTCTGTTTTTTCAGTCAAGCTGGGTAATATCAGTTGAGTTAGCAATTGGACCAGAGGAAGGAATCAGCTACCTCACAGACAAGGGCTCAACGGTAAGGATGAACAACAGCTTTTACATGACTCTGGACTCAGAGTCAATAATATTTAATACTATGTGCCATGTACTTTACATGTTGTTAAATTCAAGGTCAGTGTAAATGTATTACTGCTAGTTTTTCAGCTGTTGAGCTAAAACTGCCCTCTACTGGTTTGTCTAAAATGTAAAGGTAGCATTTTCTTTTTAATGTTGATGTTTCAAAAGATACTTGCTCACAATTAGTTTGAATTTTTTTATGTTCACATCTCCAGCCTACCCACTTAGCCAACTTCAACCAGGTTCAATCCATCCAGTATTCACCTTTAGAGGAAAAGGACAGGAAAGGAATGTTGCAGCTCAACGTAGCAGGGGCCCCAGAGGTGACAATATGTTTTAACTCGTGTATACAAACACGCACACAATAACGTGATTGACTTTGTCATAATGAGAGGTTTTAATATAGGGGCAAAAAATAATTAGAATTGTTGTGTAACCTATGTGTGTAAGCTCTATCACATGCCAGTGAATCCTTATTATTATTATTATTATTTTTCTTCAAATTTAACTCATAGTGAGGGTTTTCTGTAAAGATGTAGGCAATGTCAGCATGTGTATGTCAATACTGAACGTGTTGCATAACAATGTGCGATTGGAAATACATTTCCTTATCACATACCTAGTTTTTAGTGGTATATTATAAAATTGTACTGCTTGTCAGATTGTTTTTCTTTGTGTCTGGATGTGCAGCCTCTCACAGTCACTACAGTATCGCTGACAACAGCAGAAAACATGGCTGACTTGATTGATGGTTACTGTCGACTCTTCTCCTCAACGAATCGCTCCTTCATCATTAGAGTACATAAAGGTAGGGCACAATGCCTATTCCATCATTGCCAATGCAGTAATTTTCTTGTGTTTGGATGAATTAAGAATTTGTGTCGATATGTTTAATCATATCAATATAATACAACAATGCAGTCATCCAAATAGTTAATGCAACCTTTGACTGGGAATGCCTGTCACTTTGAGTACCCGTCTTGTGTTTGGATTTTTCTAAAAATAAGTTTCCAGCACTGCTATCTGTCAAAGTTTTTTTTTTTTGCAGAGGGTGACAGAGCGCTACCATCCATCCCAAAGTAAGTATGGCACCGAGTGTACCACACTTGATTTAAATACAGCTTCTGTGCAAAATATTGCTAACATTTATAACAAACTAGGTATTCATTAAAAAATGTTCATTTTGATACGATACTACCATTCTCCTATGGAACATCTAAAAACTATATTCAGATTCCCATTCGACATGGCAGGTTTTAACTTTATTTTGCAGAGTATCAAATCATGAGAGACGGATGGAGAAACGGATGGAAGGAGTACGAACCAGAGCAGTTTGTGTGTCAGGTAGAAAACATCATCTTCTCTAGCTGTAACCCCCCTGCCAAGTTTAATGTTCTGAATAGACTGTTGAGTGTGTGTCCTTTTGCTCCCCTACAAAGCCTCCACTGTGTGCACAGTGAAGAGTCTCTCTCTCACCATATGTTTGGATGAAGAGCTTTAGTCACTGCCACTTAGCTTTGACAGGGTTTTTTTTCTTCAGTTTCTTCACCTCTGACTATCTCCCAGTAACATACCTTATTGTGAAAATGACCACAAGAATAGAATCTGTGCCAAACAAGATATTGGATCTTACTGCTCATGTATTCTAATCTTATGAATTCTCTTCTTTCTTCTTTTTATGCATTTCTCGGTGCATGCGGGCTCTACAGGGCATAATAGTGGCGATGGTAAAACATCATTTCTTTTACATTCCTACTTAATTTGATAGTACCTCGTGTTTTTAAAGATTCCTTCCTGTGCATATGTAACATGTTACTGATGGCATTTTTCTCCATGACGCAACCTGTTTTTGTGACACATTCTGGAAAGAACAAGTGTTTCCATCCCTCCCTTTTCCTCTGTGTCTGCCTCTCAGGCACCGCACATCACTCTTTTGTGTCCTCTTTACTAGTGTGCACTTTAATTTGATGGTAATTGTTGCACATGTGCTCCCAGTTGGATATGGTGGCATTCTTTTGGACAGGTAAATCTGTCCAATCATGAAAAAAAAATATTGGATTTTAGAAAATGTGTGCTTTAATTAACATTTATAGTTACACCTGTTATTTTTTGCAACATTTTTGCATTATTATTTAGGACATTATTGATCATTTTTGTACTTTTTGCCTCTACAGAAACAGACGACTACGCTGAGATCATAGATGAAGAAGATACATATACAATGCCTTCAAGTAAGTAGTCCATTCATTATTAGTACTATCTGATATATGGTTATATAATAATTTATAAATTAAGATATGGAAAGTATAGTACAAATGTGGTCAAAGGTTTTGAGAATCTTTACCATTCAATAGTTTGAGAAAGTCTCAAAACATTTGAATGTGGGTGTATTGGAGCCGGATAGATATCTATGATTGACTTCAGCTTTTTATCTGTTTGTTGCTCTCCAGGTAAATAACTCCTTAATCTTATCTTTAAATTAATAAAGAAAAGTTGGAAGAAACCTCCGTTTGTCGGATGAAGTAATCTTGTCTAGTAATGGGAAGTGCCAAAAACTCATGGTCTCTGTATATTTATAGACATACATTGTATTTTTATATTGGTTGGGTGTCACAAGACCTAAGAGGAATCTTTCTCAAGTTAACTTAACCCATAAGACAATGTACAAAACATAATACGTATAACATAAATTACTTCAAGTAAACAAAAGTTAATTTAACTGAGAAGAACTGATTTTGTTTTAAATAAACTGGACTTTGTACAGTACATGAGTGTAACCCAAATGTGAGTAAGTTTTGTCTTATAATTTTATAAATGAAGTGCGGATTTTTTTTTTTTTTTTACAAAGTAAAAGTGTTAATATGATATGAGTTACAAATACTCCCAAAAAGTTACAAAGAAGACTTGAAATCTGAAATGGGGCAACTTTTTAAAGGTTTCATTTTTTTATAGTGTAGGACAGGTTAGATTAATGTGTTGTTTGTTGGTAACCATAATTAATGCATTAGTCAAGTCTTACATTGTGAAGACTTTTGGAAGCACTCCTAGGGGAGCTTTTTAAAATTAATTTACCGATAATTTCTGTCAAATCAAAAATCACAGAAATATTCCAAGTATGGTGTTCAATGTACTCACGGATAGTTGTTTTTTCTCTTATCAAAAAACCAATTTCCCCAGAATACTATGGACTAGATCAAGGTAATGATTTGAACATACAATATGACTAGTTATATTGTGGTGGCATTTTTGATTTGGTGGTTGTTGTGATCCTCGTTTAACGTCTGCCTGCAATTTTAAATTAATATCTGAACGTACTGTAGTATGTCCAAACCCAGCCCTCTTTGTCTTCACATTTTTGTTGTTACTTTGTGGCCACATTGGTGAAAAAAAAATTAACTTGTGGATGTTACAGTTATAATTTTGCAATGAATTTTCTCGAAACAAATTAAGTATCTATGGATCAGTTACTTTGACATTAATAAACTCAGCCCAAGCATTCCCATCTGAGTTAAACTCATAGAATTATTTGTCACATCATACTCTTACTCCTAAATTTAAACTTTGCTATATGGCATGCTCGGCATGAATTGCTGAAGCGGTTGTTGCATGCAAATTGTTACCAAGCTTGCCAGAGTAGATGGATACATTCATTCAATACCTTATCCATTTATCCATTATTAAACTTACCAGCAAATAATGTACATTTGCTGATGCTACAGTGCAAAACCTATTGCACCCTGCATAGACTACAATGGTTTATGCGAATAATGTGCTCACATAAACACATGCAAATGACCACTCTTTGTGCTGTGCTCTGACAAGCTTAGTGAATGTGTGTGGGTCTTGTAATATTTGTTGGTAGTTAATTGTCTTTTCCTGTCTGTGTGTGCTTGTGTTTATGTGTATATTGTATATTCAGCGCAGGATTATGAAATTCAACGGGATCGTATAGAACTGGGCCGCTGCATAGGTGAAGGTCAATTTGGGGATGTCCACCAAGGAGTTTACATCAGCCCAGTAAGTACACACAGAGAATATATGGGAAAATATATTTTTAGCATCTGGCTTGAGCTCATCTTTCAGGTTGTGTCGACCACAGAGGTGTCTATCCTACAAAAGGGCTTGGTGCCAGATCACTTCTGTTTGAATAATGACATACAAAAGAGAACAAAAGGACATGATTTTTTTGTGTGACATCACGTTCAAAAGCTTTCAGTGCATGGTGACTTCAAGAAGCTTAAATCCAAATCTCTTTATTTAGATAGACTCCACTTCTAATGGTCCCATGGCTACAGTTACTGTCAATTTTCTAATTTGAGAATAAATTCAAATCCCTAAACAATTCTAATGAGTATTACTCTCATTTAGCTTAGATCCTCTTTTCCTTAGCTTTGGATTGCATGTATACGCCATTAATTATCGGAGCCTCGTTTGATCCTCTTATTCTTTTTATACAACAAACAAATCAAAACACATTCTGACAGTATGTTAATTTTATCCATTTGAAAGGAACAGTGTTAATTAATTTGAAGTCTTCAAACATCCATAACAATAAAAATGAACCAATCTTTTAATTATGGAACTGTTTGGTTGCCTACAGCAGTGTTTTGTATATTTGGTCTTAATGTTCGAAATGTGTCTGTTCTCCAGGAAAATCCAGCATTGTCTGTGGCCGTAAAGACGTGTAAAAATTCAACGTCAGACAGTGTCAGAGAGAAATTTCTCCAAGAAGCTTGTAAGCATTTGTGTGGCGAAGACAAGGAAAATGTTTATCTTTAGAAGCTTGCAGAGTTCTAATGCAATCTCGTCCCGCCTGTAGTAACCATGCGTCAGTTTGACCACCCTCACATTGTGAAGCTGATGGGTGTCATTACAGAAAATCCAGTCTGGATAATCATGGAGCTGTGCACACTGGGAGAGGTAAGATCATTGTTACATATAGAAAGATGTTAAAGAGAATTATGGTCTCTAGTGGTCTAGTGTGCTCCTCGCTAATGCTTTTTTGTGCCCTCCCTAGTTACGTTCTTTCTTGCAAGTGAGAAAGTACAGTCTAGACCTGGCCACTCTCATCTTGTTCTCCCACCAGCTCAGCACAGCATTGGCCTACCTGGAGAGCAAACGCTTTGTGCACAGGTGTGTTGACTTTATTTATTTATTCCATCGTGACTTTATTCCTGGAAAAAAATAGTAGTGTGTACCTTGAATTACACTAAATGAAACTTCTGTACATTTTTACTATGCGCATACTGAACAATTTGAACTACAATTGTTATTGCTGTTCATAGATTTGCACATTTAATTACATAGTTTCTGGCCTCTGTATGACAATGACTTAATTATTATTGCTACATAGTACCTGGGATCAGGTCTGTTTCTTGTTTTCAGGGATATAGCAGCACGGAATGTCCTGGTATCTACTGTTGACTGTGCGAAGCTGGGTGACTTTGGTCTGTCAAGGTACATGGAAGACAGTTCTTACTACAAAGGTTAGAGCAGCACCTCCATTCGTTTTTTATTTTTTGCGAGATGCCTAACTGGCAACATATTCATGTTAAACAGTTCTTCTACTTTCACAGCATCAAAGGGTAAGCTGCCCATTAAATGGATGGCTCCTGAGTCAATCAACTTTAGAAGATTTACTACAGCCAGCGATGTCTGGATGTTTGGTAAGTATCGCATTAAGTACTAACAGTACTGGATGTGAAATTGATATAAATTTGAATGATAGTTGATGCTAGTCACCTTTTATCTGTGCCAATTCTCTATTCGTGTCATGGTTTCTTTTTGGCTTTCCGTAGGTGTTTGCATGTGGGAAATTCTGATGTATGGAATCAAGCCTTTCCAAGGTGTAAAAAACAACGACGTCATTGGGAGGATAGAGAATGGCGAACGTCTGGCTATGCCTCCTCAGTGCCCCCCTACACTGTACAGCTTGATGACAAAGTGTTGGTCGTATGACCCTAGCAAGAGACCACGTTTCAATGAACTGAAAACACAACTCAGGTATGTTTTTCCTGATATGTTTGCCTTTGATTGGTGCCCCAAAAAAATCATGCTTCAAGTTTTTTTTTAATTTCATTCATAGACGTCAAAATAAATTTTGTTTAGCGTTTTATCTGTTTATCTTTTCTCTATATTGAAATAAATTACTGTATCGGCCGCATTGACTTGTGCCATGGCATCATGACGTTATGGTGTTATGGCGTTGTCAACTTGCAGTTTTGTACAGTTGTGCAGTTTCGACTTTTTATACGCATATAAGCTGTACCTTCAATTCAGTCATCCTTTTTTGTCCGAAAAAAAATGGCTTATATGCGATTAAATACGGTAGTTAAATGTTATTACATGTTTTAAACAGCAGGTGCCACTGCGGGTTAATGTAGTCACGCTGAGTATTGAATTGAACCCCAATTATAACTAATATCTATTCATTCACTTGCCAGAATCGCTTTCTTTTTCATTTAATCACAGTGATTTTTACATTTATTCATGATACCAACAGTGACAGATTATGCCGTATAGCAATAACAAAATGTTTCTACTTTGGCATTAATGGGAGTTTTTGCACAATTACATTATATTTAAAAGAAAAAAGTACAGTATAGCGCAACACCAAATGCGTTTACATCTTTTCTTTCTCACTTCCATGCACAAAAGTAAGAAAATATGCATGCATATTGGACTGCTGTGGTTTTGAGTTTATCCAAACTAGCATGACAAGTAAATACTCAGCGTAATAACTCTTGTTTTATTTGCGAACGTTTTTTCTTACTCTATTACGCCCATTTCTTCCAAATTGTGGTTAAATCCTGTGTCATCGTGGTCTAACAGTTTTCATTCATTTCTGCCAAACTTTAAGGAAGTTAAGTTAGCTCCATTACTCTTGAACAAATACCGATGGTCTTTGATAGCTTGTCCTAATACCCTGAAAGCAGTGTGAAATAGCCCAAATCTCCAATCCTTCATTTTGTTGGCATTGTTGTTTTTGTTTGAGGCAGTCATTTATTCTTGTGCAAGTTATTGGCTGCATTTCCTAGGAAAATTATGCTTTTAAAGGTTGAGGCGGGTTATGTTCTCAATTGGTCTGGAAAGCATTTATATCATATTATCAATTATAGGTCGTGTCTGCCAAATATGCTGTGCTCAGCTTCCATGACAGTTTTCCTAGACAGAGGAGCGCATGTGTGTGTGGGGGGGTGTGAGCGCACTCCTGTATGCATGTGTGCGTGTTTACACAGTGGGCAGCTGCCAGGGTCTAAAGCTTGCCAACAAAAACAGACACACAGAAAAGTGAGAGAGAATGAGTTCAAGAAAGAACGGAGTAAGCGGGTCTTTAGTAGAGTTCTTCTCTGATAGTAAAAGGCTTCTTTTACTTGTACAGTGAGATGCATGATCTTTTTACTACTGCATTATAGCATTTTCCAGTCAACTTGCCAGAACATACTAGCTGTCGTGTTCGTGATCCTGGGTTTGTGTTTTTTTTTCTTTGCTTAGTACTTCATTTGTGGATTTTATTGGCTGTAAATGTTGATATTGTCTGCTGCGATTATGTTGTCCTGCTCTTGAGGTAATGCCTTGGCTTTTTTGCCTGCCTTTCAAAGATTAACAAATTCAAATACTGTGAGAAATATTTTCCCAATTTGCTTGTTTCTAACATATTCAGTGCCTACTGAAGTTAGTTAAGTATGACACAATATATCAGGATGTCCTGTCTTTGGGGTTGTACAATATTAATGAATAATACTGAATTTTTTTGGTTTAGAAATGGTCTTGAAACTAATGCATATTTGCCCTTCTTCCGTCTCCTTTGACTATACCTAACAACATAAGGCATTCAAACTAGTAGGAGTTGATTAAACATTAAGAGCATCTGCAATGCAGCAGGGATTTTCCTTTTCATATTTAAATAATGTCGAAAAGTGACAAATGCAAGACTCAGCTGTCTTCCTGATCAATGTTGATAAATAGAACTTGTTTTTTAAGATGGTAGTGGGGTGTTGGTGATGATGGGGTGTTAATGTGCTCCAAAATGATAAACCATTTACTCTTGAAAGGCAGCCCGGTGGACGAGTGTTTAGCGCGTCAGCCTTACGTACAGTAATGGGGTTGAGGCTTCAATCCCAGGTCGTTCCTCACTGTGTAGAGTTTGTTCTCTCCGGGCTTGCGTGGGTTTTCTCTGGGTACTCCGCAGTTGAAAAAGGCAAATGGCACACCACAGTACATATGCATTGAAATGATAAATTCCAATGCCTGATTTGGCTCTTATACCTAACTGGGAATGCCCAACTGACACGTGTAAAAGGGTGTATTTAAAAAATAAGTGACATGACTTACAAAGAGACAAACTTGAACAGGTGGGAGGTCACACAAAAACACAGGGTGGTGGGAGACAGCAGAATAGGCGGTGATGATTGTGTATCTCAAAATAGCAGTTAGTCTTGTTGAAGGCATGGGAGTAGAACATGTGCCGAATTGTCCAACAGCTGTTTTTGGCCCTCAAGTGCCCATTTGTTTTGTGAATCTTTCTGATTTAATTTGTAGTTTTTTTCCTAAGTCAGTATGAACGCATGTAACAAGGAAACGAAGGAAATTTGAGTGCACTGTTAACAGTTGTTAAAGCTGGTGCAGAGGGATTTCTTTGAACTGGTTGACCTTTGCTCTCAACATATTAATTATTATGGCACTTGGCACAGTGGAACAGGATTTTTTTAACCATTCTATGATTGTAAATGTGTATATCATAGACTGTACTCCTGAGGAATTTATTGCTTCTGTTGAATTCAGATGCTATTCTGCTTTTAGTTACAATTGTTAATTTGAACTTTTGATCAAGAAAGAGAATTTTGAAGGGACTTCATCACCACCAGACTAAATCTCTAGTGTGATTAATACCACTTTTAGAGGTAAGAGATGGCATCACCATAGAGAACAGGGTGTTCTTTCAGCTACCTGACTGCAGCAGTTATCAGGCAGCAGAAACACTGTTGTTATCTTGTCTTTTCTCCCTTCTTGCAGTACCATACTAGAAGAGGAAAAGGCCCAGCAGAAAGAAAGGAATAGGATGGAAATGAGGAGGCAGGTCACTGTATCTTGGGACTCAGGGGGGTCTGATGAAGCACCACCAAAGGTAAAATAACTACTAATACTACTACTCAAACTATAAGACACACCTGACTTTAAGGGCCACCCACAGAATTTTCCAAGATTTTTTTCTTTAAAATTCAAACTGCACTTCACTGAGTATTAATTAGTCTGTAAACATATATTTTTTTAAAAGAGTACTGAAATATAAACCACATGTTCGAAGTAAAACGGCAAACAAAGCAGAGGCTTATAGTCCAAAAGTCACGGTACTCTCTTCTCTTTTCCTGATTTTTGACTACCGTGTCCACTTTACCTGTCAATTTTCAGCATTTATCTGCCTTCCTTGGATTAATGATGCTTGCTCTTTATCATAATGCTCCCATACAATTTACTACTCAAAGCACCACTGAGGAGGAGATTCCTATTAGACCGCAGATATTCCAAAGTACTGTGACTGGAAAATGTGACATTACCACTTGCAATTCATGAGTCAGAAACCCTAACCCAAACCTTCCACAAACCCTTTCCCTACTTGTTGCTCAGCTGCTGGCTACTTAATCCCTCCTTAAAGCCGTTCCCCTGCTGTTAACATCTGCTAACTCATACTCGTGGTTTGAAAGAAGAACCCATGATGCAAATTCATAAAAACAATACATCATATTGAGAAGATTGGAAGGCATTATAATGCATATTTTAGTATCAAGGAGTACTGCAGTTGTCTATTTATCAAATTCTTTGACTGAACATATCCTATACTATTTAAACAATAGGATTTTTTCCCAAAACACTGGTTGGAAGTCCCTCTTTTCCTTGGTGGTTCTCTCACACACCTTTATCATTTCATAGGCTTTTTTTGCTCCTCTACCTTTTTCCTTTCTATTGTATTTGCAGCCCAGTCATCATCCTTCCCTGCAGCCCACCTTGAGTCTGGATTCTCTGTCTGCTTCCTCTCCTCACCATTGCCACCAATATCAGCACTTTGCCTCACAGCTATCACTCTGCTTTGGAAACTCTCCTGCCTCATCGACCTACCACACCTCTCCCATTCCTCCTCCTATGTCATCCCATGTATTTTCTCATCATTGT
Organism: Stigmatopora argus; assembly: GCF_051989625.1. Classification (NCBI taxonomy): domain Eukaryota; kingdom Metazoa; phylum Chordata; class Actinopteri; order Syngnathiformes; family Syngnathidae; genus Stigmatopora; species Stigmatopora argus. Next base: position 11,812,175 of record NC_135390.1, read on the forward strand.
TTCACTTTTCCTTCTGAGTTACCTCTTTTTTACGACAAAACCTATACCAGTTGCTGCCTTTACAAGAACCATTCAGTCCCCCACTTTCCCATGCCGTCTTATACTAGCTTTTGCCCTCAACATAAAAATTCAGGAACCCCGCCCAATGGCAGATGCGCCCTCAAATCAAACCCCACTATTGACAATCACTTGCTTTGTTCATCCTTTTCTAAAACAAACGACTCTCAATCCTTCATAGGACACTTAACTCAACTCCCTTTGCTTTCCAGTCCTACTAAACAGAGCTGCATCTTATCAGATCCTTGGGCCTTCAACCTCCAGAACGCCAAGCATAAAATCAATTCCCAACATGGAACTGATTTGTTGCCCGGCTTCCCAACTAATCCTATGACTCACTTCAATCTTGCCTCAAAACTCCAGCTGCAATGTGGGAGGTCCCTGTCACTCCCTATTCAACACTCTGACAAAATAATCTCAATGCCCTCTGATTGTACTCTGTTTACCAATCAGCCACCCAAGCCAAGGCCAGACCCTTTCTTAACTACTCATGCATCTTGTCTCGCGTCCTGCACGCCAGCCAATCACAGACAATTACAGGCAGGTGATGCAGATTTACAATTAACACGCACAGAACAATTAGTTGCTTGTGGAAATGACAGTTAAAGGCTCACATTTCCATGAAATCTGGGCAAGTTTTGCTGCATGCTTAGCATGGGCATATTCTATTCCGTTTAACCGTAACGTCATCCGGCTCTTTAATTATTCATATTTTATTGGATTGACTTTGAAAGTTTCTTGCCAAAACCAGAATCACTGAGCATTCAGCATTATTATACGCAGCCTGCCAGCGTGTACTTGATTGACCTTCATGGCGTTTCATCTCAGGATAGTTTGTTTTTGTCTGTGTCAGGCTTTGTGCTGATGTGTCCTCAGATTATCACTCTCTATGTTTAGCTTACTCGGAATGTCTGTCTAAATCTGTGTTCCACTTGCTCTATATAAATGCAAACAATTTCATAATGTTACTCTTAATCCAAGGGACCAAATGTTAATAGAGTTATGGATAATTTTTGTGCTCGATGGCGAAGTCTTAACTCAAATCAAATAATCTTTTGAATTCAGAATCACCATCCGTGTTTAATTTTAGCGGGCTATGTGGACACATTTAAAATCTTTGTTAGTTATCAGTCATTTTAAACAGCCTTTTAATACATCTAACGTTGCAGAAGGGTGTGGGGAAACAACATTGAATAATATCATCATACATATCATACATATTTACAACCCACACTCTAGACTGGTTCTGTCGTGATTGTGGCAATAGTGTTTCAGTGTGTCAGCACAGCACTTTCAACTTTATGATGATCAATGTGTCTGTGTGGAAGCAATCAACGGTGTCACAAATCTTCAGTTCTACAACCCAACCCATTTGTTTTCTTCTCTTTTTAAGTTATTGGAAGGCACGGAAACAATTTGAGCACGTTTATAGTATCTAAAATGGTCATCATTTCATGATGTTTGAGTCCCAACAATTTTTTTTATCAGTTTACTAGTAACATAACATTTTTTTCCAAAATTGCATCATATAGGTTGCTGTCCGAAATATATTGCCATAATATATTGTCACCTAGTTTGAAGCCTCTACAATCATCCACCAGTAGATGGTGTTCTTAGCAAAAAGAAAATTGTCTGGTAAAAGGGTTGAAACTATTTAGGCTAGTAGTTTATGGTTTTGACAGCTGATGTCATTGTCTTCCAACACTCCCTGTTATAATGTTACATAGGCGTAACATTATAATGCATCTAACTAGTAGTGTTTTTGATACGCTTGTTGCTAAAACTAACAGCCCGCTGTAATTCTATCCATTCTTTGTTCTTATTCCTTTGGCAGTTAAAACCGAGACAAAACGGGAATGTCTTTGTTTGTGTGCATGGCTCATATTTTTGGGCTCTCACAATTATTCCAGTTAAAAGAAACTCAATGTACGAACTGTGTCGTCTTTCTCTGACCACAGCCTAGTAGACCCGGTTACCCCAGTCCACGCTCCAGCGAAGGCTATTACCCTAGTGCTCAGCACCCTGGACATTACCAGGTATACTAATCAGCTTCATCCTCAAGTCAACTATGTAGAAAATGTAATTTGCTTATTAAAATATGAAACTATGAGCATTTTGTCTTAACTCATGGCAGTATCCCTGTTCTTCCTACTTATCAGATGGCAGGTTACCCTGGCCCCCACACGCTCCCATCAGTGCCAAGTGCTCTTTACCCCCCACAGTCTACAATGTTGGAGACGCATCATGCTCACACGCATCCACGCCACCATGTCCATGCACACTCGCATGTACAACACCTTCCTCAGGCACATGGACAGGACATGGCACATTGGAGTTCGGGTATGGAGGTGAGAGACCCATTTGACTTTGAGTTTTTGTCTTTTCTGATGTTTGACAAAGCAAGTTACTCCACACAAGTTACAAGGCAAAATCTACAATTCAATGCAGAAACAAATACACTACCCCCAAAAGTTATCGTTATGCCTTGCCTAGCATATACCCAACTATTCTCCAACATAGTTTAACCTCCTACGATCTGGCGTCCACATGTGTGGTTGTCACAAGAGTACAATGTTAAAATTTGGCCTACAAGGGCCTGGCATCCACTTATGATGTGGACATCATTTTTCTCAGGAACCACAGCATTTAAAAAGATAATTCTTTGTTTTTACACTCATCAGGTCCAATGTTCCCTCTAATTTTTCGTTGGTCTGAGCAGAAAGTCAACCTCCCTGAGCGCACTGAGTACCAGTGTGAGCGACATCATCGGTACTCGGATGATTCGCCTAAAGACGTTTCGCCGACGGACGTTTCGCCGACGGACGTTTCGCCGACGGACGTTTGACAGACGGGCAGGTCGCCGAATGAACGTTCGGCGGAACGTCCATTCGGCGACCTGTCCATTTTTCATGTAAAACATGCTGTAAAACACGAAAAACATAAGTGGACAGAGCTACTGCCACTTGCTGCCGCTTAAACGGCGCCATCATGGGGAAAGGGGTAAAAAAAAAAAAAAAAAAAAAAAAAAAAAAAAAAAAAAAAAAAAAAAAAAAAAAAAAAATCCGATTTTTTTTTTTTTTTTTACTGCGCGCCATATGATTGCTGCTGCGCAGCGAGGACGAGAGTAGTGCGCAATTGCGCACGCGCGCAGCTTAGAGGGAACACTGATCAGGTCCCAATTAGCCTAAATATCAAAGAGAAAATAAAAATGCAGGCCTTCCAAGAGTTTGGGTCTTAGGAGAAAAAGTCGGTTTGTTATATAAATTTTTTCAAATTTGAACTATAGTCAGTAGTTGGACATGCATTTAAAAGAGTCAAGGTCATATTAACCCTTTCATGAACAGGTGACAGCAGAGTTATAAATACACTACCCCCAAAAGTATATAGATATACTTGAGAAAAGAATAATGTTTTTCGCTCATGTTAACCGAAATCCCGGTATTTCCTCTATGTTCATTAAACATGCAGGTAAACGTCACACAACCCATACGCATCCATTTTTTTCCATTGTCGTAGCCCACTGTGTTCCTGCTGTTTCTCATCAGTTCACGTTTTGTGTTTGTGTCTGTGCCCATGTTTGTCTTCATCTGTGTCTCTATGCTGCATGTTGGCTGTGTGCTGTCTTTTATTTTGTTTGTCTTTTGCATGCCTGTGGCATCTTTGTGCGTATGTCTGGTTTGTGTGTAGGACAGGGAAATAGACATGCAGCAGTGTGTAGGCCAGCAGTGCCTGTTAATGGAGGAACAGCTGATGATACAGCAGCAGCAGATGGTGGAGGATCAGAGGTGGCTGGAGCAGGAGGAAAGGCTGCTGGTAACACACAATACTATACTACACAGTAGCCCAACAGAATGGAAATATAGATATAGATAAACAAAAAATGTTGTTTTTATTCACCTAATGCGTCACATAAGAGTATTGTTTTAAATAACCTCATTTTACAATGGTATGTTAATTATGACACCCATTTGAGTGTGAACTTGATCAGTGTTATTGTTACCTGAGTGGTTCTAACTTTCATTTTGATTACAACTGCTGTTGTTGTTTTGGCTGAAGAACACAATCACATCTAAACAGAAGTACTGTAATGTGATTACTTTGGATTGCAATTTTGGCCAATAGCTTCTTCCCTTAGCTCTTCTATTTCTCATAGCTCACAATTGTTCCTAATTTGAGGTTTTAAATTAATGTCAGCATTAATATTTGGATTTTTATGGTCAAACTCATGGCCCAAAACTGTCAAATTCCACTGTTTTTTTCCCTCAACATTACTCACTTTGTAGAATCCATGTGTGCCTAGGCCTCTTGTTATCGTGGATAAAAAGGGAAAAAAATGCAGGACTGCCTGAGCTAGTTTAAAAAGTACTTACACATAAATCATAATGAAACAAGGATCTTCGTTGCTACGATACGAGGCAAACCCTTTAATGCATATTTCTACAAACCTGCGTGTTTGTGAATGTGTGTGAATGTGTTTGCAGGCAGGTGGGGCCTATGTGAATTCCAAGCTAATGATAGTCTTTGAGAATCTGACAGCTCAGTCAACATACATGCACACCCACTAAGCGATGACACACGTGTTCACTGAAAAAGATTGTGTAGTTTGCAGTCTGGATTTAAAATGCAGTGCACCTTCAGGGAGGGGCTGGTGTGAGGAGGAGGAGGAGGAGAGAGCTGGACTTTAGGGGAGAAAGTGGTCGACGTGACTGCTCATTGGCAGCGTACTCCATCCCTCCTCTCTTTTAAAAGCTAGTTTCCCCTTCTCATATAAGTGTGCTGAAAGTTTGGATGCATTCTGCACCACATTAACCTGCTGGCAAGAAGAAGCAGTGCTAGACACATTACCAAAGAAAACATATATGAATTCCATTGCTATGCTGGTCTTCAAGTCCTGCCTTGGACAGCTGGTAGGCAGAAGGGAAGGGATTTTACGTGTATATTTTGGGGGTATTTTTCTTTGTTGAACTTGGAATTAATTTGAAAATGTGTTCTAAAATGGATCGAATATTCGTGTGTGAAAGCAGTTCTATTACAAATCATGTGCTTGAGTTTTTGTAAGTGATATCATGTTTTTGCATCAAACATCATTTTGTTGTTGCTCTCATTTATCTGATTATATTGTACTAAAGATTGACTACTGTATATTTCATCGCTACCATTATTTTTCTCTTTCCTTTTTAGTGTTGTATTTATTTTTATTCGTTTCATTTTTATGTCCTTTTTTTTAGAAACCAGAAACCAGAAGTTCTCGAGGGAGTCTGGAACGAGATGATGGAGTACTCCAGCCACCAGTAAGTCCCTCCCCTTTTCTGTCCCCATCATATTGTGTGTTTTTTTTTGCTGTCACCAGCAATAAAACAAAACGGGAGTGTTGTAAAAGAAACATGTTCATTGAGTATGACTCATTACTAATCCTTATGTGCATATTTTCAGTGGTGGTGTGAATATTATTCAACACTATATTTTAGTGAAAACCATGTTTACATATTCCACGTTAACAAAATAACAAAAAAAATCTGGTCATACTATCAATAACATTACAAACTGTATTGTATTTTTACTGAGATAATGAAAATGTTGTCTCAACTCACAAATTTATGGTTTTGAAATATGTAATTTTACAAAAGGAAAAAAAATCAATCTGCAACGAGAGTGACATAGTCAATATTGATATTTATTCATTTATAGCTGCAAGGTTTTTAGTTTTTCACAATAATTTGAGTAAAATAGTTCTAACATAATTATTGCATTCATTTATTTCATGGCGATTTTCGGTTGTTTTTTTAGTTCCAGCAGAAAAACAACTTGAATGCAGCGAAATCAAAACTCGCTGTCTGTGGTTTCAAGATTGTTTAATGTGAAATCAACGCTTTTTCTATGCAGATTGCCATGGGCACTATTTTATATTGCTGAAGTAGATAGATTAACAAAGAGGCAACTATGGTATATGAGCATTTCCCTTGAATGAAATTTGATAATTTCTTTGATCAAACCTGACTCTCTCATGACATCCTTGTGCTGCAGAAAAGTGGTGGGAAATCACTGGTAAAAACACAAACATGTCAGAAATGAATGAATCCAGGTTCTGGTTGGTCTCGTTGGAAATTGGTAGTAGCACGCGTTTATTTTGATTTCAGCAGAGGTTTGTGATCCTGGAGCAGGAAGTAACCCATTTGTGCAAGGTCAGCAATGTGGGGTCAGTGGATTCCCACATCACAGCTGGTTATTAATAGAAAAGCATTGCGTGAACACAAACAGTCATTTTTGTGCTTCTCTCTGCCTCTGCGTGCCACTGCACTTTGTTCATGTGGAGTTTACTGTGTTCGAGCCAAATGTAGCCACCTGTAATTACTTCCAGAAAAACGCAGTTAAACTATTCTGAGTAAAAGTATAGCGTCACAGGAAAATCCCACGTAGGTAGCCATGTTCAAGCCTGGAATTAACATGCTTTCTTGGTTGTGAGCTCACTATTAAACAGTTCTTAATTCGGGTGTGATGAAGGACGCACTGATTTTAATGAGTACAATTTTTATAGCAACCGATGCCTTATCTACATTTTTGTATCCTACTGGGGGTTCGTTGGATTTGTGTCGGTTTTTAGCAAGAGGCTCAGTTTTTGTAACATTCCTATTTTCTATTATTTATAACTGCGTTTGAGAATTCATCTTTTTTATCCCTTTAGAGCAGGGCTGGGCAGTTTATTAGTCTCTAAAAATCTGCACTGGATTTATAAAGCAAAGTCAGTGGAGGAAGTAGTTTATAGTTTGAAAATGTTGTTATTTGTTTTTTTATTATGCATTTTTATTGTATTTGTTACTTTTTATATATACTGTAAATACATTTATACATTTTATAAATAAAAAACTAAATTTATGACATTAAAATAAACAGAAATGTACTTGTGTTATGCTCCCAATAACACTTAAGTTTTTTTTGTAGTATTTACATCAATTTAGTGTTGCTTGAGATTGGTGGCACTGTCCAATCCATTTTGATTGTCAGAACCTGGCTGTCTCGCGCTGTAATTAGAGTGCTGTATAAGAAGTCAAGAGTATGAGGCAACTAGTCTTGTTTTTTGTTTTTTTTAAACGTGGAATTACCATGGGCCAATCTAGTAATGTAACATGAGCACTGTTGATATTTGATTCACTCTGACTTGGTCCTAAGACACAAAGCTGTTGTTGAAAAAACATTTTGAGATGTTTCGTTTTCCGCAATTTGAATTAAACAATAATACCGTACATGAATGTTCACATAGCTTACCAGTGAGAAGAATTTTCTATGCCACAAAACTTTGGCCTTGCAGCTTAATGTTGCCCTTGGCAACAGGGATATTTCTATCTATGTAATTCATTACACAGCCTGAACTCCTCCTCCCATAGAATGTGGTTTGTGGTGGGAAAAATCTCCCTCTTATATGTGGGGGGATGTGTTAGTATAGTCAAATATTTTGGGGTGTCTGTGGTTAAGAACCCACAAGTCTCCTGCTGCACAGACTTTTCGGCCATTGCTTCTGTTTTCTCTCATTGAGAAGCCAAATAATTCATCTGCCAATTAAAAGCTGAACTTGACTGATATGAAACTGCATTATTTTTGTGTGCAACCAACAATTAGTCAAGGAATGCTTATTGCCAGTTGTTTTTGTGTGTGTGTGTGGCCTCACAGAGCCTTTTTATCTTCACATAACATGATGATAGATCCTCCACACACATGCACACACCATTGCAAATTACATAATAAAGGTGGATGTGTGATTTGAACATTAAGTTGCATTTTCAACTTTCCTTAGACTTCCAGTCTCGCCTGCAAATTTGTTTAATTTACTCTCAGGTTTCTACTTATGTGCACATACTCACTAACCCCAAATATTGTTGATGTGTTTGTTTATGCAGACGGGAAACCAACACATCTACCAGCCTGTTGGCAAAGCAGGTAATAGACAGGCCTGTAACCCTTAAATTACAGTCGTGCAACCACAGTTTTTTTCCTCTTTCCATTCAAACCTCTGAAGCGTGCATTTAAGTGCATAGCAGCGATTTGGCTTGCTTGAAACAGATATAGAATTGTCTCCATACAGCAGACAGTATTTTTATTCTAAAGCATATTATGCATTTTGTTTTGTTTTGACAGTGTAAAAGCAATGTTTTGTGGCAATAAGGAATACCCTCCATCATAAACTTTTGTCTCTACATGCTAATGTTGACTCCTGTGAGATTCTGGAGCATAAATAACAAAATACAACGATCGTAGCTTGCCTTTCTAGAACTAAAACGATGTTTCTTGTAGAGCTTGTGGCCCCCCCAAAGAAACCACCACGACCTGGCGCCCAGAGCCAAGGGTGCAGTCTGGCCGGACTAAATGCTGCAGACAGCTACAATGATGGAGTGAAGGTACAAAAGACAGTTTACATAATGCAAAAAGCCTTTTAAAAAGTTGAACATATTAATATGCAGTACACAATCTATTTATCTATGTAATTTTTTTCATCAAACTAAGGCAACAAACTATGATCTACCTTCTCCAATACAGTACAGTGCATGTTTTACTGCTTTTCCAATAATAAATTGTCTTTTTTTTCTTTGCCTGCTGCCGCTGTCCTTCCCCCTTCTCCCGCTCTGCCTTACTATTGACCCCCCAGCCTTGGCGGGTGAGCAGCCCACTGTTTGTCAGTCTCCTTGTTCACCTCGTCTTCATTTCATGACTGTTCTATTAATGACTTATTTCTTTATCGCCCTTCCCTTTTATTGCAGTGCTAAAGTAGGACCATTTCCCCCCTTAAGCAAACATGAATTTTCACTAACAATATTAACTTATTTGCCTCAATGAAAATGTAATGCTGAAGCTTTGGGTTTAAAACAAAACAAAAAAACAAAAACAAAAATATATATATTTATATATATAGATCCTTTGTATTATGAGCATTTTCTTTTTCTTTCCTAATTGTCTTCTGTGCCCTTTGTTGATCCTTTAATTGTATGGTTTGTTTGGTTTTTTTCATCAAGAAACTAAGACACACGCAAACATAGAATCAACAACATGATATTTTAGTACAAAAAGGATGTGTTAACCTGCCTTTGCGAATTGTTTAATCTACATACATTCATAAATAGTACATTCATTCTCGCCTTAGTGCCATCTCGTGGCCATTAAAAAGACTAGTGCATAACAAAGTGGAGAATGGGAGTTGGTTAGTTTGACAATCACGTGTATAATTTGGTTAAATTAACTTTAATTTTATGTGATTCCAAAGAAACTTGGCAAATGGGTCAAAGAATAGAAAATACAGTGTTTATATGTGTTTGTGTAGATTAGAGTGGAATTATCACTTAGATCTCAGTCATCTCCCAACTGGAACGATTATCCTCACTATGGATACGGGACTATCCCAGTCAAGTATGTTCAGTACTCGGTGTACACATCAAATTATTTTCCAGCCAATCAGAGCGTACACGGGGAAAAATAGCCATTACACATTGAACGAGTATGATGGTCATTTTAAGAAGTGTTCAGCCTTGACCTAAATCTGCACATCCTGAGTTCACTCATTTAGTTTCTTCGACCTAGTTTATTGTTTTTGGAACATTTATATTGTATAGCTCATCTGTATTGTCTCAACATTCGTTTTGGTTCTAGGTGAATTTACTTACATAGAAGATGCTCATTAATGTTTTTATTTGACTTGGCTCAGCTACAACCCCAAGAAATCAGCCCCCCACCCACCGCCAACCTGGACCGCTCCAACGACAAGGTGTACGAGAACGTGACAGGATTGGTTAAAGCTGTGATTGAGATGTCGAGCAAGATTCAGCCAGCTCCCCCTGAGGAGTATGTGCCCATGGTCAAGGTAACAGAGATAAACTATGTTGGTTTCATATATATATATGATTTACCTACATCCCAAATTGCGGGCACTAAATTACATGTTCACTCACTTAAGCAGATGATGTACGGTGTAGTTATTTACTGTATTTAAACAGTGTTACGGTTACAGTGGTTAACATTAATCATTTTTTAAGATTAGGGTTATGTTGATTATTGTTTTTATGTACAGTTCAACCTTATGCATTGCTGTATTTTATTATTGGCAGTCAGAGTAGCCCTTGGGGAGCTAGAGCTTTTGAAGTGGTATTTGGTTTAAAAAGAAAAAAAATAAGAAAGACTACTTATTAATAAATAAGATATGAATTTAAACATCTCCAAAATTGCCCTTTTTGATATGTTGGAATACATTTTTATAATTTTGCAGAAAAAAATGTTTCAAAAAGTGTAACATAGGTCTCCTTTTCCCCACACTGGATTCTCTGAATTTGTCTCAGATTTTTGCATGGGCAATCAGGTTTTTGCCTGCACGAACCACAAATCACGCCATCTGCATCTTGTCAAATTCACTTATAAATAAGAGTTGTCAGTTGTTTGGATACTATTGACATCATCGGGGGTCAATGGTCTATCGGGCTGTGTGGCTCATAATTGAAAAGATATTGTGGTTTCCTGTTTTCAGGATGTGGGCCTCGCATTGAGGACGTTGTTGGCCACAGTAGATGAGACACTACCGCAACTGCCAGCCAGCACACACAGAGAGGTAACAACATGCTCTCTCTTCATAGAAACATGCTCATATACAGTGTCTGTATACGTTCAGTATTACTGCATATCTTCATTAATTTTATCATTGTACAATAAATCTTTCTTTTGCAGATTGAGATGGCACAAAAGCTTTTAAATTCTGATTTGGCAGAGCTGATTGGGAAAATGAAGTTAGCCCAGCAGTATGTGATGACCAGGTAGATCCCAAACTCACTGTGCATGATTTTATATTCATATATATTCAATATATACAAATATGGCAAAACAAAAATTGCATCGAAAATGCACTGATGCAAATATCCATAGACAACCCATTGATTTGTACCTTCTTCCATCTAGTAGAAGAGCATTTAATTGTTCTCCCAATTACTAAATGTCTTGTGTGAACAATCACCATCCTAAATTAACAGTTTATTGGACATTCAGAATGTTACAATTTTATTCTCATAGATTTACATGGTTTTAGTCAATTTTGCAGCATCATTTTCACTAGAAAAAAAGTGAAGAAACAAAAATTATTCTCTGAAAATAGTTGCCCTTAAATGACTTGAGGTATTTGAAGAGTGACTTCAAAGTAATGTTCTGCCATGAGTACTTTATTTTCTTTCAGGATGGGATGGTGTTTTATGGCTTTTCCTTCCTGCAATAACTCATGTCTATTTCGTAATGTATTCTATTCAGTCTTCAGCAAGATTATAAGAAGCAGATGCTAACCGCAGCTCACGCACTCGCTGTGGATGCCAAAAATCTGCTGGATGTCATTGACCAATCCCGGCTCAAGATGATGGCCCAGTCCCGCCCACACTAGTCGCACACCCGGATCCGTATACTTCCTTATCAGTAAGAGCTGTTGGAACTTTTCATCCAGAAGTGACGAGTGGGGCGCCCCCCTCCTCGATGTAACCACCAAGCTGATCCCTTATTTACTTCTTCACCACTGTGAGATCTTTTAAAGAACTGAGCAAAAACAATTCCTGAATCAGGGATTTGTCAATGTTGCTCGTTGTGGACTAAACTGGGAGAAAGAGGAATAGTGGATTTCAAGTAGAACACCATGAGCCCAGCGCTGCTGATGTTGTTGGGTCCAATCCGGATGTGGTTGTTGGATTAAACCAAGCCATCAAAACTTCTTGAAGAAAGAGATTGCAGCATAGCAGCAGTTTTGCTGTGGTCATGTGAAACACAAACTGTTTTTTCCCCTTCTTCCTTCGTCTCACCTTTTTTATTTATAGCATCACAACACTAAGGAGAGACGATACGTGACGCTAAATGGGGGAAAAAAACTTTATTTTCTCTTTCTTTGCTTCTCACTGACATCCTTCCTGTTGTCTTCCTCATTCAGCTCCAGTCTGAGGAGTATGAAAGATTTAAAAGATGCTACCTCAGACCTCACTGAGTTGCTCTTCACTGACTGCGCTTCTGTGGGTGTTTTTGTTTCTTTCCTTTTTGACTTGCAGTCTTCTTCATCAACATAACTACACATTTCCATCACAGTGGAGGAAAATGACAAAGGTTTGTGAAGGAATGACCGACGTTTGTTTCCGAACAAGGTCTTGTCTCTGTCACAATTTCACTATCTCCCACACACCATCATGTCTGCCAATGAAAATGAACTTGACCAGGGAAACTTTGATGCCACATGCAGAGGTTTCCCCGGCCTGACGTGCTGAGCCACTTAACTGGAACGTCATCTCGCAAACTCACGAAATGAACACAAAAGCTCACGTGTGTGTCGTGACAAAATAGTATGGAGGAGAGCATATTTGCACAGCACCAAAATGAATCAAGAGTAGTTTGACCCAGGTTTGGTGATCATGTCTAACCAGCCAATCAACCTGTGGGCAAGTAGGGTTACAAATGTAAAATAAACTATTTTATCTCTTTATTGTTGTGTAAATCTGTTCATGTTGGTATAATGTAAACTGTACCGGTGTGCATCACTGGTCAATTGTACAGAAGTCGTACTAGGTGACACTGGTTTTATTTTGTCTTTTGGCCTTAAATGGCCTTCTTGTTAAATAGCAGGAAAAACAATTAAATAAAAATTATGCAGAAATGGAATTAAGACAGTTATCATTATGTTGGTCCGTCTCCTTTTACGTTTAATAAACATTTTTTTTCACCTGAGCCACTCACAACAATGTTGATAAATTGTGCCAACACTTATTATTTAGCTATTCACATATACGTACATTAATATTTCTCAATCGTGGATCGTGTGGTTTTATTGAAAAAAAATCTTCTTTTGCATTTAAATAAAAATATTGCATGATTTTCAATTGACTGCTGTAATAAAGAAGTAAATACATTCCATTCAGGAATCAGTCAGGGTAACAATGTACGTGATATCAAGCTTAATGTCCGTTATGGCATTTTTGCACTGTTTTTTTTTTTTAATCTATTTTTGCATTATACACAGCTTTTGCTGTGTGACTGTATTTTCCCTCTGTCTCTCTTGTCAACAACTCATTAGCATTGCATAATGACTCAGTCAGATGACCCATCTGAACATTGTTTAATCTTCAGGTATATATATACAGACAATCTGTGAGAAAGGTCAGTCAGAGATAGCAAACACCTCTTTTCAAATGAAAAAAAAAATAGACAAGCTTAAAATATTCTTCATATTCAGCCAATTCACATTCACAATATGAATATGGGTCAAAAGAGCATGTTGTACTGTGGGTGTCAATTATCAGGTGATCTCATTGAGCTGCAGTAAAACAATTACCCATTACAGGTGTATTTATGATGCGTTGGCAGGAAATGGAGTTTTAGAAAGGATGCGATGAATGAGGGAAGGATCGGGAGCTGCTGCTCAAATCCAGCATCTGACTCATGATTGGTTGCTTTTGTGCCTGCTCACTGAGTCTTGACTTTCTTGCTGTGTGATCCACACTCTGATCTTTTGGCTTTTGGAGTGAAACACCTGATGTAAAACGGGACACGATAATCAAGGTCTGTCATTATTTCCATCAACATTAAGATAGAGTTGATTGTCACACTAAAATCTGTCCATGTTTATCAGGGACTCAGTCCAACATTTTTAAACAATGTGCAATTTACCTTCTCTGATAGAGGTAGATAAAGAAAAAGATCTCATCTCTGAAACAGGAGAGTTGGTGAGAAGACAAGAAGGCATCAGAGGAGGAGAGGGTGGCAATGCAGGAGCACATGTCTGTCACCAGAGTGTTGACTCCCTGGTACCAAAGGAAAAATAATCCCAATGGTGGAAAAAAATAGATACAGATAAGTGAAGTCTCTTAATATTTGGAAGGAAAAGTAATCCAACTTACTCTATACATCAACACTGCCCCCTGCAGATGGCTCACAGACCTCAGCTGATGAGAAAAGCCACATATAAGATCTAATAGGTGAGTGCTACATTCCAGTTTTAAGATGTTAAGGAACAGACTAAAAAAGATTTTAAGAAAAGGACTCACCTTGTGGTTAATAAATAACTGAGGAACCATAGACAGGAAACCAAATGCGTACACTCCTGTGAAATAAGACACTTATCACAACTCCAAAAATGAACTGTAATATGCATCTTATGTCAGTGTCTTACTGGGTATTGTTATATGTCATGTAATTGCAGTCAAAGTTACTCAAGCATTTTAATTTGATTTATTTGCAAAATGTGGTAACTACAATTTAAGAAATAAACAAAAAATAGCTGATGTTGTTTTCCAACTTCACAAAGTACCACTTTTGTTGAAAATTGTTCTCTCAAAAGTTTAAAAGAAGCATATTTATAATTTAGTAAAACAGGTTATGACCCTCAGTAGTTGTTATTTCATAGGCAAATATTCCAGTGGAAATGTAGCCGATTTATAAATTCACACATTTGGCAGCTGAAGGAAATTGAAAATAGCACAAATAACATGATAAAAAAAATGTATATGAACTGACCTGTGACCAGGCTGTTGATCATCCAGGAGAAATAACTGTAAAAAAAGGAATGCATGAATCTACTCATTTACAAAATATTTTGGATTCTTGATTAGGCTGGAATAAAGAATTTCATCAAACGTGGTGGGAATACATTTCACTACCCTGAACCAACATGAATTCATTTCATCAGTCAACAACATTTATTAATCATGTGTATTTTGAGCTTCATCTTTAAAGTATTTTGTCACCCATTTTACAATAGTTTCATTGATTTATATCAGTGTGTTTAAATACACAATTCAACTAGCTTGATACAATATTCCGGTGGTAAGATTGTGCTCTGAATAAAATTGAGACAGAATAGATATTAAAACAACTGGGAGAAGCTCACCATTTTTGCCGTAAGTAGGCCAGGGAGAAAATAGCCCCACTGACGCACAGGGGATAGATCAAGTAGGACAAGTATGTGGACGCCTGGAGAGAATCACAACACATAAAATAAGAAAGAAAAGAAAAAAAACATTCCATGACATCATCACAATGACAAGAAGAAGCACCTGTTTGTCAAACTCCACTGTACGCTTTTCTTCTTCATCCATCTTGTTTACCTTCATGTAGAGAGTGAGATTTGTTCCCTTGTTAAATTCACACAGATGCTGACATGAATGTGTTTTTTTTTCAGCACTCACCCAGAGTCGTCCCCACTGCACGTTGATCCGAAATACTTTAAACACTTTCCATACCTGATGAGACAGGAAGCCAGGTGCCCACTTCAATTTCCATATGGTGTTTTTTTGTTATCCTCCCTCCATTTCTGACAAGATATACCTCCACACATGCTGCCACCCCAACAGGAAGTAGCACCAACAGGCTGGTCTCCTCGAGCAGGCGCAGGAAAATCAGCAAAGTGCCAAAACTTCGCCACAACACTTTTTTTTGAAAGTGGATAAAACACACTGCTTTGCAATCTCAAATTGTTTCATATATAAAACACAGTTTTTACTTTGGGAAAGCCTCTTACCGGATTTCCTGGACATTCCAGCCATGCTCTTCTTTTTCCTCCAAGAGCCGACGTCATTTTTCAGAGCCAGAAATTCACAGATGAGCTGTAAACATTTGAGGACAGCCCTCTTTTTAAACTATACCGTGATCTCCATTTTCAATAGCACTTTAACATAAGAGTATGCTGCAGCACCATGGAATGGTCAAAGTATTTCCAATCATATCTGTGAACAATTTTGAATATTTAATAAATGTTCATGAGTTTGTGTCCCTCCATTCTTACTTGCAAAGCTGTGATGAAGGCAGTAAGGACTAGGAGGTACAGATTAGAACCCACCAGGGTCCCTTTAATCTCATCAATGTACTCCTCTGAGAACCCTGCACGAAGGAGAAGAAGGTAATCGATTTTGGGTTAATGTTTACGCCCTAATTGCAAAGAATTTCTGTTGAAGGGTTACTCCATTCATCCTCACCAAACTGCCGAAGGGAGTAAACCACATCCTGGAGATGGACCCAGAATCGGAACCGTGTCAGAGAAATGCCCTCATAGGACACAGTGAGGGGAAGATGGGTAGTGCTTCTGTTGATCTCCTGAGAAAAAAAATGAAATAAAGAGGTAAATGTACTGCACTAGCACTACCTACACTAAATGAAAAGTCACAGTGGAAATAGACGTGCTGGGGAATTTAAAAAGACAAACCCTGTTTACGAATTTTGCCATTTAACTCAATGTTAAGTAATGAAAATAATGGCTGCCTTTAGATTCATCCTGAAATTCTCAGTTGTGTATTCTTTACCATGAGATCTCTGACTCTGAAGCTGAGCTCGTCAATCAGCAGTAGAGGAAGGTAGAGGATCCGTCTTCCTTCCTGTGAGCTGACAGAGAATATTAAGTTTAAATGGATGCATTGATGTCGTTACTACATTTCATTATGTTATTTACATTCTAACGTAGCGGCGCATATCACTTGGCATTCCTCCCTTGGTGAATGGGAAGTCCTCTGACATCATTGTGACAGACAGGCGGGGTCTCCAGTGGGCTACCGGTTGCTGTAATTTGGAGCCCTAACAAAGTAGTGATGCCCAGAAAACACAAATGATTTGTTCAAAAATATAAAACTATTTCACTAGATTAAACAAGATTCTTTCCACTTGTGTGCACCTGGTCCAAGTGTTATATGCTCCTTAAGTATCACATCTTTTCATAAAGCAAATGCCTATCGTGCAAAGCCTTTATAGTATTCATTTAAATAGTACAATAATTAAAATCCCTCCATGAAATAAGTAGATATTTTTAACTCATCCCCAATGCAGGTTTTTCTTTCTTTTAAGTTTCCATAATGCAGATGAATAATTTAATAAAAGTTAGTGTACCTTCTGTGTGTCTCTGTGCCCTTCTGCTTTTGCAGGGCTGATGTGGGTTGTAAGCAGAGCAGCGTGGTGGACCTCTCGGCTGTCATCCAAAGGGGAAACGCCAGACTTGTGAACGTACACCACCGCATACAAGCTGCCATTGGCTCGAGTCTCTTCTGGCAGGGGTATGTTCACCTGCCTACACGGATAGAAGAATGCAACATAGTAGGCAAGTGGGAGTAAAAATAGATATTATGTTCAGAGGCTTGTCTGAATCAATTACATTTACATAATACAAAAAAGTTAATACATAATACATACATGCTACAAAAAAATGTTTTCAATTAGAATTAGGATTTAAACGAGCTTGGATTCCAAATTTCAAACACTTAACAGTGACAACAATTTTTCTTAACAGAGGATCATAAAAGCCAAAATTGCGCCCCCCATATTGATGACTGATTCAGTTTAACTCTTATTACAGAAATGTTTACGTAGTTTGTTTTCACTGGCTGGCACATACAATACAAACAAAAACGACATATTTACAGAATCATCCTAATTGTTTGTTAACAAGAATTCAAAATTAAAGCCCAATTTCAATTTGTTTTTAGAATACGTGTAGTTTATGTTTAAAAAAAAAAAATCTGTATACCAATTAGAGTATACACAAACATCCGTGCATTAGGTGAGGGTAAAACTCACCTCTCAAATGTAGACTGAGGATCAAATGAATCAATTCTTAGAGCCAGGTTAAGCTGACTGTTGTCTGGAAGGAGGCAGGTGAACAGACTCAACTGGACGGAAAACAAAAACATAACACAAGTTCTTAGTTCATCAGTAGATTTGGGATTGAGCACCAGGAGCTACCTGCAGTCTGGGTTTGGCCGACAGATACGAAGCGATGCAACCCATCCCTCGGTCCTCTTCACAGGGTTTGGTATTGAGGAATCCGTATAGTAGCCATGCGGTGTGGGCCATGTACACCACAAACACCCCCAGAAGGAGCTTGGCCATGGAGCTCCTCCTCCCCCCGCTGTCCGCAGGCTTGGTGCAGCACGATGGGAACATGATGCAGGGTCTTGAAAACAACAAGAAAAAGCAAACAATGGGCTGAAACGGGAATTGGGTTGCAATCGAGGTGGATTAAGATCGCCTCCGGCCGCGTTTCGGCACGCCTTCTCTGCGCCGCAGCATCTTCCTTCTCTCGATGCTGATGCTGATGCTGATGCTGATGGAGCTCCGCGACTGCGTGTGGAACTTGAACGCATCATCATACAAGGGCATTGATGTTTCAGTATCTATTCGTTTAAAATGCTAATGTATACAAATAAATAAATGATTTAGATGAACATTCTAAAAAACATTGATTATAATTACAAGTTGTGATGCCTGTTTCAACAACACTTGCATGCATGAAGAGTGAAGCTCCTCTCGTTAAGATCTTTGTCGTCTTCGCGTTGCTTTATGGGTAAGACGCATCTTGTCTCCAAAGTTTTCAGTGGCTAAAAGCGCGACATTTATTGCCTGTTGTGTCCATGACTCATTTTATGTTTAGCGACGTGAAGCTCTCTTGTGCTCCCCGTATGTGAGCGTACTGTCAGTAAGTTTTAAAATTGATAATTCGATATAGAGTACAGAATGTCACCTGTTAGCTTCTATGCTAACTAGCATAACACGAATAACAGGATGACGGTCGCTTACAGAACGCTACATCATTTGGACGGTATTTTAAATATACCAGCAAAAAATGAATACCTCATACTATTGTCTTTCCCTGCCGTTATGTAATAGATCCTTCCTACCCGAGGTTCAAAACACAAGTCCATTCTTTATTAATTCATCCTACCCTAGCTATTGTTGATACTACAGTGATGTTTCTGCCAAACAGAGGACACGTGCATTCGAAACACCTGTTAAGATTAGTTAGTGCTCTTTCATGGATGGGTGGGAATCAAACCCTCGATCCTTTTGTTGGTCGTGCCATGTTTTGCTGCACAAGATACACAGTACCACCACTGCACAACAGTCAAGGTGCTCTCAAGGCACTTTGCAGTCATTTCGTGTTTCATTCAAGAAGAAGAGGTCCAAATTGCTTGAAGAGAAACAGGAATCTGTTGCAGAATGCATGGCCTGGTAAGTAATAATGGCAATACGTTTCTGAACATATTTTTCTTCATTCCTCAGATATTTGCTTGTTTTTCTTAAATGTAAAAAATAAAGTGACAACTGTAGCAGAGGAACGGTAGAATTAATTCATTCATGTTCTGAACTGCTTATCCTCACCATGGCCCTGGGGGGTGCTGGAGCCTATCCCAGCTAAGGTGGGTAGGTGGGAGACACCCTGAATTGCTGGCCAGCCAATCACAGGGCACAAAGAGACAGATGACCATTCATGCTCACACTCATAACTATGGGCAATTTAGAGTGTTCAACCGGCCTACCATGCAAGTTTTTTTGGATGTGGGAGGAAACCGGAGTACCTGGAGAAAACCCACTCAAGCCTGGGGAGAACATGTAAACTCCACACAGTGAGGACTGAACTGGGATCGAACCCACGACCCCAGAATTGTGATGCTGATGTGCTAACCACTCATCCGCCAGGCTGCCAATGGTAGAATTTCTGTTCCCAATTAGAGTATTACCAGTGGGTTTTTTTTCTTTTTACAGTGACCTTTGTCCGCAGCAGAATGACCGAAACTCCCCTTTCCACTGTGCCACCACCTTTTGTCGTGGTGAGCACTATTTTAATAGATATGGAGGAGAGTGAATTACACTACATCTTTTCACAATAAATTGAAATTATATTTCTTGAAATGTTGATACTTTGCTCAATTTGCCTCCATTTGCATGTCACATTGTTTTTTTTGTATTGTTACAGATGAGATTTGACCAAGAAGGAAATGTCACATCATTCGGTAAGTGTTAAAAACAGCAGTATCTCATTCACAACAGCCACCTGAAGGTGGTTCATGTGAAAATAATTTTTGTTAAAGTTCACCGACTATTTTTGGTTGGTTTGGTTTTCTCTTAGAGAAAAAGAAAACAGAGCTTTGTCAAGAGCTAAGTCTTCAGGCTAGGGATCTTCGCTTTCAACACAGTACCAGCCTCAGCACCAGGAACAACTGCATTATCCTACGAATGGAGGTAAGCCAATAATTGATCAGAGTTCCTCAGGCCAGCAAAACGTAGCAATCCCATTTAACATGACACATTTAATAATCACACTATTTATTTATTAATTTTGTATAACACTGAAGCATGCAGCAAAAGCACATTTTTACTCTAATAATCATGTTAAATGAAATATAACACCGGATTTGTGCACAAGTTTGAGAAGGCCAAAATCAGTGTAAATGTTGCTTGAGCCTCTTGCATCATTTCCCCTGCGGACATTCTTTCACAGCTGCCACTTTGCAGTATGTCCCTTCGCGGGTTTGGGTAATGCTGAAATAGAAGTAACAGGAGTCTTTGCGGCTTTCCATTTTACAGGGTGCGTGAATATCCTCCTTGCTCGCCACTTTTGTCAAAATGAGGTGGTTGCATTCGTCTTCACACCTGAAAACCAGATGATACGTTCAGTTAGAATGGAAAATTTAAACATTAAAAAAATGACCTATGAAGTTAATAACCTCGAAGATCTGACCTGTCTTTTTTGGGTCCAGTCCCAAACGCCCGGCAGTCCACACATTCTGCATGATTCTCACAAGGGCTTAAACACGAGGGGCAACTCTCACAGGTCGGGCCCCCGTAAGGCGGATCACAACGACAACTCCCACATTGACACATTCCTTTATTGTTACATAGCATCTGATTTGCTGCCATGCATGTGGTTGTGTCAAAGGTGCAGGTGCAATCTTCACTAGTCCAGTCATTGTCGCAAATGCACTGTCCGCATTCGCACCTGCCATGCCCACCACATATCCTGCAGACAAAAAATGTATTAAAAGATGCCGATTAGCAGCAAGTAAGAATAGATTGTGTTTTGATACCTGTTGTTGTGGTAAGGACAATCAAAATTGCTACACTCACAGAACATTCCGCTATATTGTTCATTTGGGTTTTCTCGAGACTGACATTCGCAGTAGCCATCAACACACGTGCCCCTATTGCTGCATAATGGAGAATTTGGTCCCTGGCGGCAATGTTTATCATCTCTGTCAAAGCCTGACTCTAGGTTGATCTGGCAGTGTTCTCCAAGGTAGGGTTGGTAGCATTCACAAGAGCCGCACACCAGAGTTCCGTGGCCCTCACAAGTTGGGCTGTTTTCTTCACGGTTTCCTTTGCAGTCGCATTCACCTGGAGAATATTATTTGTATGTGCCTTAATTTGACTTTTGGAATACCATTTTTTTTCCTTCTCTCTCTCCAAAGCGTATGTCATACTCACAATCTAAAATTATTTCCATCTTGAGACTTTGTGAAAAGCCTCTGGGTGTAATGTGGACTAACCAGGGTTCTGTCCTGTTCTGAGTTGAGTTCTCACTAGTTGGGTAACAATGGGAAGCATCCATATTCACCTAGGCAAAAAGGGTACCATCATTATTATGATTTTTTTTAACATTCTCACAAAGAGAAACAAATTAAAGAGACTTAAGAGCAGATTTGTGGATGTAATAAAGAAGAGTTGCTGGAGATAAATCAGAAGACAAGAGGTGGACGAGGATGTCATGTACTAAGGCACGTGTGTCAAAGTGGTGGCCCGGGGGCCAAATCTGGCCCGTCGCATCATTTTGTGTGACCCGGGAAAGTAAAACATGAGTGTCGACTTACTGTTTTAGGATCAAATTAATATGAAGAGTATAGATGTATATTAAATTTCCTGATTTTCCCCCTTTTAAATCAATAATTGTAATTTTTTAATCATTTTTTTCTGTGTTTTTAGTTCAAAAATCATTTTGTAAAATCTAAAAATATATTTTAAAAAAAGCTAACATAAACAATGTTTTAGATCTATGAAAAACTGAATATTCAGGGCTTCTAATCCAGTTCTTTTAATCCATTAATTTAAAAAAAAAATCTAAATTTTATATCTAAAATAGTCCGGCCCACGTGAAATCAAGTTGACGTTAAAGCGGCCCACGAACAACCCGAGTGTGACACCCTTGTACTAAGGCAATCTCATTAGGTAGGTTTAAACTGAAAGGAAAGGAGTATTTTTAAGCATACATTTTGCATAAGCCACTAATGTTCCATTTGCAAGCACTTCCCCTAAACCCGCCTCAAATTTGCTAACCTCCACCAGCATGTTCCCATGCCGAATGTTGCTGAATGTGATGTTGACTTTAGCCGGCAAGTGGTTGGTGTCAATATCCATCTCTGGAGTTAGAGGGTTTCTCGCCATGGTGTCGTAGTAAAGTGCAAAGGACTGTCTTACAGCAGGCCGCAAATGGACGCTCACTTCCTGGGGATGCAGGAACAGAGTGCCTCCCTGTTTGGGGTTCTTTGCTGTAAAAGACCATTGGCGATTTCACATTGAAATTTCATGTCAACATTTTTTTGCAGCCTTTCCTCGATACATATATATATAGTTAGAGGCACCACAGAGTAATCCTGTTTTACCTACTCTCATTCCTGGTGACATGAACACTGCCTTGAGGGTTATACATGTGACGTGTGTCACAGCCTGACTTCTTTAGCCCACGCAAGGTATTACATCGATGTTTCAAATGAGGGCCAGTGCACCACACACACTGTGGGTCCAATCTGATGCACTGGCTGCAGTTGGACGCAGTCAGACACTTTTGTTTTTTAGCCCAACTGGATGACAGAAGTGGCAACAGCAACAGGAGAAGACAACCCATCTTGACAGCCATTCTAAGGGCATAGAATTGAGTTGTAGCCCAAACATTTATACCTTGTAGATAGGATAATGTATTGATATATTCTCCATTATTACAAATACTTCATTGTTTATTTCCTGGTCAATGTTTTTTTAATCATATTTACTTTTGGGATTACTATTACTGTAGTCAAGTTTTCTTTTTCACAGTACAAATTTTGTATCCTAGGATAATTGGTTAAAAGCTGGCCTGTATCATTGACAAAACACACTCTAAATTGTTATACACTGTGGCTACTTCAAAATATATATATATATATATATATATATATATATATATATATATATATATATATTTTTATATATATATATATATATATATATATATATATATATATATATATATATATATATATATATATATATATATACATATATATATATATATATATATATTTATATATATATATATATATATATATATATATATATATATATATATATTTCAAATTTGTTTTCTGTAAGTCAACCATAAGTACAAGTAACTTACTTGATTTCCTGATTGCTTTTTCTTGGCTCTTCAATTAGCAACACTTGAATAACTTTAACATGAAATTACTTTTTGCCCCTTTCGCAATACAGCTACCCGTATATTGCATGTAAAATTTGTAGCGTATTGTAACTCGAGGGAAGAATTATGAATCTGAGGGGTCAGCTTTGTCAGGTTGCAGCCCATTTATCGATGTACTTGTTCCCTCCAAATATTTACTGTTCAGACAATTGGACCTTAGACTCTTGGATTGCATGCTTTAAAAATGATGTGAGGGAAAAATTGAAAGCAATTCGATCGGAAAAACAGTGCTACCCTTGCAAATGTTGGAACCCATGACCTCTATGTGCCAATATTTGCTTCTCCACAGTCGCTGAAAGCAATTGTGACTCCCAATTGCCTTTTGGTGTTGGATTTCCGTGGTCTGGGATTAGAGCGCTGGCTGGTTCTAGAGCTTGCCCCACAACTGGCTTCACAGACTCACTCCCTCCCTTTTGAGTTCAGGGCTCTGGAGGCCATATTGCAGCACAGGGTGAGGCTAATCAGTTATTTTTCCAAGCTCCTTTGAACTACTTGTCAAGACAGGGCTGAAGCGTGTTTTCAACAGGTAAACAATCTTCAAACCCGATTGAACGAAGTTGAACCAGTAATATTGGATATTTTGGAATCACTTGTGGATCCCAAAATCCTGTCTGCCGATAGAAGTAAACTACACATACTGTTACAGAACAGTAAGAGGTAACCAAACTAATATGAGCAGATTTGAAAGAGCCTCTGTGGATAACACTTAAAGACTAAGCAGAACAATTATTTTATTATGAGTAGTAGTAGTATTGAATTGATATGAATTATGTATGTCACATTTGTTTCAAATCGCCCACAGTGGTTCTAATGGTTATTTTGTTAAAATTTTTATTTCTTCAAAATCTTAACAGTTTATCAGAGTTGGAAACGGACATTAAGGTTTTTAAGGATTCCCTGCTGAAGATTTTGGATGAGGATGAAATCATTGAAGAACTTTGTCTCACAAAGTGGACAGATCCAAGAGTTTTGTGAGTCTTTGGATGTACAGTTGTGAATTAGCACATTGCATTTGGCAGAACATTTTCCCCCAATCAAAAATCATCCTATTATGAGCTACTAATTGCATTAGAATCATGCTAAAGATCATCATTCCTCAATTTTGTCAAGGACAATAATGGTTTTCTTAGTGTGAAGAAAAATTGTGGACCTTGTAGCTATAACATTCTATAAACAAAACTTTCCACCCAGAAAGTGAGGTGTACTTTTAACTCAAAATATGTACAGGTCACCGATTTTATTTTCACTGTACAAGTGCTTTTGATTGTACACAAGTAATTTTGATTTTACATTTCAGACCGTATTTGTTATAAATTTCTGCATATATTACCGTACATACCGTACTTTTTTCAAATTATTCTTATGTGAGATTTTTTCTTCACAGTAAATCTTTGTCTTTCCAGTGAAGAGAGCAATTTAGGGATTGATCATGCGGAGGAGATGGAACTTTTATTGGATAATTACTACATGCAGGTAATAGAGTTTATCTGAACCATTAATTGAATTGAATGCTTTTATTGTCATACAAGTATAATAAGATTTAAAGCTTTCACCACGCAGTGCACAAAAAAAATAGACAATAAATAACTAAGCCAAAGGGAGAATGTCCCTCCCTTATACTTTTACTTTTGCTTTCTTTCACTGCTCTGGGTTTGAAGCTACCTACTTTTTACTTATGCCGTTTTTTGTTTTTTCACTTTGGGCTGTTTAGGCTGAAGAGTTGGGGAACAAAGCCAGGGAACTGAAAGGCCTGATTGATGACTCGGAGAGTGTGATCTTTATTAATCTGGACAGGTTTGTATTACTCTTGAAGAATCTGATCCAAATGACGCAAAAGGTAACTGTTTTCTGTTTTAGCCATCGAAATGTGATGATGCGTTTGAACCTGCAACTGACCATGGGTACATTCTCACTTTCCTTATTCGGTCTGATTGGGGTTGCTTTCGGCATGAATTTGGAATCGTCTTTCGAAGAGGTGAAACGTTTTTGTTTTTCTGGCAATAACAACCAAAATGATATCTGCTGACACGCTATTGTGTATTTCCAGGATCCTCGCGTTTTCTGGCTTGTTACAGGATTCATGTTCCTTGGAAGCGGCTTGATTTGGAGGCGCCTGCTGTCTTTTTTGGGACGACACTTAGAGCCAGCATTACTTCCACCAGTAATATTGTCTTCTTATACTTCTGATTTTAGGCTCACAAATAGTTGACAGAATTGATGACTATTTTTTTTGTTAGATCCCTCCAGTTTGGAAGAGAAATCTGAAAACATCAGACATGAAAGCTGGGGTGAGATGATGGTCCCCACTTTATACAGCCTGTTGGACTGACCTCATATTTTCTCCAAAGAAGGCGCAAGTCTTTGCTCATCAGGGTCCTCTTGAACTCTTGTTTGTATGTTTATACGCACGCAGTGTGTTTATTTTGGTCCATTGTTGCAAATGCCACTTCACAGTGTGATATCTCATAGAAACAGAAGGGTAAAGTCATGTGTCGTTTCCTAATTTTATATGATACCGAAATGTATATTATGTACTGTAAATGTCCTTATTGTTATTTTGTTGCTTAACAATTTATGATCACATTTTAATCATAGGTTTCCAGTCTCACTAGAGACTTATTTTTATTTAAATATATTGTACTTTAGATACTTTAAATAATTAATTGTCACTCCATTGATTAAACAGTCCACGGTGTTGACACTCTTGATATAACGACTATTGTCATCAAATATAATGACAATGTAACTAGTGCTCTCTGCCAAGGTAAATTGAATGCCAATATTAGCAGCATTAGTTTGGGAGATCCATCTTTTTCATTGTAGTTGCCACTGTCCCTGAAAGAGTTAATGCGCGGTTTGATGCAACCGCTAGTCGGCAACGTGCAGCCTGAGTCCCCGCTGCAGGGGGGCTGTCAAGCGGCATCACTGTGGGTTGAGAAGAAGAAGAGGAGAAGGAGGAAGGGGGGTGATGCATCAGCCCGCCACCCCCGTGCATCTATCTCCATCCAGCCAGGGCGGGTAGGCTGTCCCGGGTGGGCGATGGCGGCGCCCCCTGCCCGTTTGGACGATGGCTGCCCGCTGAAAGGAGCTGAGACGCTTCTGTGTAATGTTCTCAGCGGTGGTACTAATGAGGATGATGATAAAGATGGGGGGCTTTGGGGTTTACGCAGGGGGAGCAGCGATCTAGCGCCCACGGAGGACCTGATGAGGGATTCTGACCGGACTTTGTCTTTGTGCTTCGGGCTATGGAGTCCCACGAAGGTCAGCAGCGAAGCCCTGACCACGATCGCCGAGGATACGTTGCTACAGTCGGATGAGTAAATCGCCTTGTCGTTGTTTTTGTTTATGTTTATGCTGCTGCTCTTGTTGGCCTGTACTGTGCTGTGAATTCGGAGGATGCTTCACACGTTAAAAGCTGGCTTTGGTATTTAAATGTCTCTCACAGTCATCCATTTCTTTTTTAAAGTGCTGATCTAGATATGCTCGGGAGCAATCGCTAATCATAATAGCTCGTATGTCAAAGCCTCCTAAACAGTCTTTCGATTTTGGTTTTAACCATTTTATCTTAATGCTGTTTCAAACACAAAAGAAAATAGATTAAAATTGGATGGACAGAGAGAGGGAGGCCACATTCAGTTGAAGATTTGGCTCAAAATTTAATTGACTACATATTTATTAGGTTCACAACTTATTTATTTATGATTTGTTTATTATTTATTGATTGTTTATTATTATTATTTACTGTCATTATACTTGTATAATGACAATAAAAGCATTCAATTCAATTATGAAAATAGTGCTTATTTATTAGTACCTCCTTATTGAAATATTAATAGCCATCTTTAATAATGACGAGCTTGAATAAGTCTGAATTTCTTCTCATGTCCCCACAGGATCTGGAATGCTTTAACCAAAAGCAACAAGCAGATGACGGCTGTAGATTGGAAGCATTCGAGAGCCCGCTCCCTCCTTCGCCCTGCATTGAACTCGGAGGAGAAAATGGTTAGTGACTCCCATTTCTCCCTCCCTCCCTCCCTCCCCCCCTCCGGCCTTCCCGGAGTGTCCCACTTTTACTACCCACTAAATCTCTCCTCCATTCATCTGAAAAAACTCAGACATCTTTAGAGCCGGAGATGCTTTTAATCCCTCCTCCCCTGTTGTGGCGTCTACTTAGAGTCCGTCGAAGGAGGTCGCGGCGGATGCGTCTGAAGTCGAGGAGCTCCGGGAACAGCTCGACATGCACTCCATCATTGTCTCGTGCATCGTTGAGGAACCGCTCTTCACAGCAGAGCAGGTAAGTGACGAGTTACCGTTAGTTTATTTTATTAAATAGAGATGTTGCAACAGCTTCAGTTGGTTTTGGGGGCGATATAAAGGTGATTGTCACTGGGGTCATTGCAGGCGTGTATGTGTGTTTACTGACTATGTAGGTGATTGAAGAGATCGAGGAGATGATGCAGGAGTCGTTTGACCCTGAAGCACAGCACTATCCTGCACAGTCTAAGCTGTCCGTGCTCTCTGTTGATGTTCAACATCCCACAAGAAGTCCCAGCTATGAAGAAAGTGAGTGTGTATACAATTCGCTGTCATCCAGGTCTCAGAGGAAATGAGGAGAGTGTTGAAGATGTTTTACCTTTTAATCCAAATATGAGATACAATGATTAATCAATTAATTGACAGGTAATTGCTTTTTGGGATTTAACCTTACAGCTGTAACTATTTTTATATTTCTGCAGTCCTCCTTTAAAGCAGTCAGATTTTCTTTGAGGTTGATCAAAATAAGACATTTCCAAACGTCTGCTTTTACTTAAGAAAACTAGTTTTATTTATCATTTGTCGGTGCATTTTTGGCATTATAAATATTCTGTGTATTAATAATTTGGAATGTATATTTTTGTATTCAATTTCATAGATTTCATGATTTAAATAAAACTAATCTATATTTGGAGGCTGACAAAATCAAACAATGTGAATTCAGTTATGTTATATTGACTATAACTAAATATACTGTATATCTTACTCAGTGTTTCAATTTGTGTGTACAGGATTGCATAAACTCAGTAAGATGGAGCTGAATGAGCGTCTGGAGGAGGCAGAGAGTGCTATCAAGAATCTCTCAGAAGAGCTGGTGCAGCACCTAGCTCTCAGGGATGAGCTGCTCTTCGAGAAGGAGGTGAAAAACACGTTCATCTCGGCGCTCATCGATGTGCAAAACCGACAGAAGGAGCACCGGGAGGAGCTGAAGAAGAAAAAGAAGCATAAAGCGGCAGCGATTTCGCAGAGCCACACGGAAAAGTCACTTGGATCTGTGAGTTTTTTTTACTTCAGGACCAACCAGATGATATATGCTGATTTGGTATTTTAGCTTTTTTGGCACGTCATGTGACATTTCTTGTTATTCTTGTCTCTTATATTTTTCTGATGTTCTTCATCCTCAGCGTTTCAGCATGGAGGGGCTCTCCGCCGTTATTCAAAACAGCTTTCGGCAAACATTCGGGACTGGATGCAGTGAAAGACAGGTTCATTTCTATTGTTCATTTTCGGGACTCACCGTAGATTTTTGGGTAAAATTTCAGAATTTAATATTAATTGTACACAGTGGATCAAAGGTTTAAAAGTATATTTTTTGACAATTTACTCAGTGGATATTAAACTTCCCATCAGTTTTGATCCATGCTATTATTTATATTTTCGGGAGTGCAATTTTATTCCAAGCAATAAACAACGTATGGTGTATGAGTCTTGATTTGACCAAGTTTCATAGGAAAGACGTATAATTAATTTTGCATTTTAATTTCTCATGCCATGAAAGTATTTGACCACCATCATACCGTATGAAAAAAAGGGACTCCCTCCTTCCATTGAGGACCTCCAGATCTTGATCAAAAGTAAATTTCTTTCCTATTGCATCATTAAGTTTGACTCCGTAGGATCACCATTAAGTGATGGATCTGTTACATTTCAGTCCTACATGCAATGAGAGACGACAGTGACAAGGTTCCAGCACTCCTAACAGATTACATTCTCAAAGGTAGGCTCTTCACCAAATGGCTTATGCGTGCAATGCAAATGTTGCTAGAAATACTCATTTAACTGTGTGTTAAGATAAGTAATTAGGTAAGCTTGCTAGTAATATTTGACATTCCAGTGTCCACATTTGTGAGGCATATTTGCCCACCAAGTTCAAATGTTTTATAATTGGAATATTTATTCAGGTTTACACACATTCTTTTTAGTAGTTGAAATGTTTCCGGTTGGCTCGACTTTTTCCCCATTCTTTGTGTTCTAATTTATGGTTTAATGCTGTCTTCTATTTGCTAGCTTTGGTTTAAGCCACACTCAGGGAGGTTTGTGACATTCTTCAAATGACCTGCACTTTTGTGGTGTTGTTACTCACTGTGGCACCCTTTTCCACACTGTAACTGTGGTGCACTTTGACCCCTGGCTTCACTAACCAAACTGCACTTGCACACTTTGTTGTTTAATGATTGGTTGTCTAGTTTTTGTCCATCTATGGCATTAGGTAACTAAATTTAAATATACACTGCCACAACATTACCTAAAATTTAAACTATTTTCAGATCAATAATAATTTCACTATGTTTAATAACAAAAATTATAACAATTACAGAATAGTCAAGAGTTGTCTTTTTTTTTTTTGCTTTTGTATCAGATATTATATGAATGTTCTTAGTGTTGTGGTTGATAAATGTGTATTGTAATTTCCCCATTGCTTTTTCTACTTAGTGATTATAAACATGACTCTATTCTGCAGCCTCACACACATTTATTTGCTAAACTATATCTCTGTGTGTTGTTTCAGTGCTTTGCCCAACATAACCAGGAGGAATTGAGCATGACACTTGGGAGAGCCTTCAGATGAGGATTGTTTATCCCCAAACCTAAAGCACAATTATAAGTTGAATGCTTCATTTTTGCATGTTATTTCTTCAAGATGTGTTTTGTTGAATTGTGTTTCCGGTGATTTTCACAACCATGTAAGTTTGGATCTTTAACTATTTGGATTCATTTTCTGTCAAAGGAATCTGCCCGAGTCGCAATGTGAGCTTCGTAGCTGCTCTGCTTGTGCGATGCAAAGGGCTTTGCATTAATCCAAAGTGCTTACGACCTGCTGAGCAATGATCAAATGTGCACAAAGCACAACGGGGCTCCCGGCTAATCTACACAGAGGTCAACTCGTATTAGCGACCCAGCTGCTGCTACTTGACGGTGAGAAATAAACACCCGAACAAAGAGTTCGCAGGGGTAAGATGTTCATGACATCAGGGATCATAACACACAATCACTAATTCAGGCAAGCTTCATATATTTCAAAAGATTTGCGTTATGTAACATCAGTATTCCACTGACTAGAGATTACAGCCACTGTGAAAGTTTGCACTGATTTAAATTAACTAATTGACTGACTATGCATTTTAGTGATGGTGTATACTGTGGACTGAAGCACACTGTCACTACTATTTGAGTGTACTGTACCAGACACGCACGTGTCAATGTGCCCACTGTGCACTGAGCAGTAAAATTACTGCTGGACTTTTCATCGTGGATGTATTGCATACATGCTGCCTTTTCAACTTTTGTACTTCAAGGTAAAGGATGTATTTTTAATGAATGTTTTGTTACTAGGCAATGTGGTATTTGCTTCATTGTTCATTAATTTGACGAATGTTCCTTTTCAATATATTTATATTTTAGATCACAATGCTGTTTTGTGTTTGTGATTTTGTGGGATTGTGGTTAAAAAATGTTTTTGTTTTGTTTTTACCATTTAGAAGGTAATTATTTAGATCTGGAAAAGAATGAAATTGGCAATCAATTTCTGAAATTAAATTGGTAGGTTAAGGTTCTCAAAACTTTTCAGATTGGGTTTCTTCCTAGGAGTCATGAACTCAGTTTTTAGAGATATTTTTGGCTGTCTTATAAAAGAACTGAGGTAAACTAGCCAACTACTCTCAAATAAGTGCAAAGTACAGCCACTAAACATTAGTATTATAAATTATGATAAAGCATTGTACAAATATGGATAAAATAGTGACTTATCTATGATTTCATACAACAGATATTCTTTGAATACAGCGATTGAGAACATATTGTTTTTTTCACAGGTGGTACAAGAATCTCTACATGTTGCAATTTGGTTATATGGGCTAAGCGATTCTGCGCCACTGATTGATTACGATTTTGTAGCTGCAAAAAAGAAATATTCCCGATGGACTGCTATGACTAATGAGAAGGCTGACGACATTTCGAAAGGAAATAGTCTTGCTTTGCCAAAACTGGCTGAATTCTGTGTCCACCTCCCTTTGCGCTTAACATAACAACACAAACATCTGCAAAACATTTGTGCCGTGAGATAAGAGGTCTTGGTTTGAACACAGAACGCTCAACAGCGTGGCTCCAACAGGCACGAGAAGCTGTCGCTGTCTTCTACTTTTCCAAACGGTCATCATGGAACAAATGCAAGGTCTTTTCTTGGGATTGTGCCTTCTGCTGCTTACCCATTGCACATGCCCACAGGAGCCAGAAAAAAAGAGGACCACAAAGAAAGGTAAGGTTAATTTTAACATTTAACCTAAGGGTATGACTTTAACTTCTGGTCAATGTTCCTTACCCTTATGGCAGAATCTACAAATGCTGCAATTGAGGAACTAAAGAAACAAATTGAAGATATTATTTACGACTTGAACTTGTTGAAAGAGAAACAAGCTCTGCAATCAAGTAAGTTTGTTTACGAAATACTAACGACCTATGCACAAGGTATTTTGTTATATACTTACGCAGGGCAGAGCGAGGGTTTTCCAATTGGCTGTTTTTATAAATTCTGAGTATTGGCTAGTTCCTTTTTATTTTTCATCTTTACATATGTATATGCAAGTTTATTTACCTTGTTTATTTTCTTTTTTTAAGTATATGACTAGTGATATGATGGACTGATTGTGAATTCGGAACTGTAGAATGGGTAGGTTTAAATACACATGCCTTACCGGTTGTCATTGGCCAGAAAACAATTATTCAAACGTATTCATATTGGAACCAAAGCATAGCCCATTGTGGACAATCTAAATGTGTTTGAGAATTCATAAGAAAATCTGTTACTCCAAAGCATACCATATTTAATCATGTTTCTTAATGGCAATTCTAGTTCCAAAGCATACGACATCACGCGTACTCTAATTTTCTCTGTCAATCCATAATCCACCGTTAGTGTGTCTGCGTGGAACAAAGGTCCCCGGCAAGTGTTTCCTCGCCGATCCGGTCAAGAAGAATTTCCACGCAGCCAGTGATGACTGCATGGCCAAGGGAGGCAGCCTCAGCACCCCCGTGACAGGGGATGAAAACGACCGGCTTTTCTCTTACGTACGACAGAGCATCGGTCCCGAGGAGCCCATCTGGCTGGGCGTCAACGACATGGTGACCGAAGGCCAGTGGTTGGACCAGTCGGGGTCCAATTTGCGCTTCAAGAACTGGGAGACAGAGATTACTACACAGCCAGACGGCGGGCGTGGCCAGAACTGCGGCGTCTTGGCCACGACAGCCAACGGCAAGTGGTTTGACGAGAGCTGTCGGTCTGAAAGAGCTTCTGTATGTGAGTTTAACATTGTCTGACCTTACTAACAAGTCATCTTTTTTGCATAACATTTGATCAGCTCTTACTGTCTAAGCAGAAAATAAATGTTGCCTACAGTTGCAATTTGTTTAGGGGAAAAAATGACACAGAGTTTAAATACCTTAGATTTTGATCCTTATATTTGATCACTAACCTAAATAAACTTCATAGTATTTTTCTGCAAATGTTCCTCTGTGGCATTTCTTTTCAAGACCAAGCAGATCAAATAAAGCATTTATCCTCCAGAGCAAAGTCACTGATGAACGGCAGTTCAACAAGCTTTTATACATGATGTTAACCCGAAGCCCGACTGCTCAGAGAGGCTAAACAATCCAAGGAAGAAGTATTTGAAGGGAAAAAACTAAATCAATAAGAGGTGAGATCATATTTACTCTCTTTTAGGTATTCACAATCTACTATAAGCTACTTTTCAGATGAAAGTTCAAAACAAAATATTCCTGTAGAGCAGATAGGGGTAGTTGAGTTCAGATTTGAGCTAAGACCTTCACCTAAACTCTGAAAATTCCCCTGGTGGTATAATTTGCTGCGATACATCACCGAGTCAGGATTCTGAGTCATTCGAGCAAAGGTCTTGCAGAGGGAAATTGCGCAAACGCTTCTCCTTCCAAATAAAATGACCTCATAAGGGTTTATTCATCCAAAAGTGGCTTACATTAGATTACCATCCCTTGTCAGAACTGTGTTTTTTTAATGATTTTCAATTTCTCTTTTATATGGTATAAAGACTATTACTATATGCTGTATATAGCCATATATTTCCACAAACTAGTGACACCTGAGCTTAAATTGGAATTCAAATGGATATAATTAATATGAAAATGACTAAAGGTGACATTCAATCAACAACTAAGCATTTATCAAATCAATGTTTGCACTGAATCAACAATTAAATTTTTAAAAACTCATTCTTTACATTTCTTAGTTGCTGATTGAAAATCTGCCTTTAGTTTTTTTTTCTGTATGCTTTGGTTTATCATTTAAAAAATCCTAAACATAAAAATGATGCATAGACAAAGTTTTAAAAACATTGCTATAGAGCAGCACATGCTGATCTCCTATTCTGCAAAAATATGAATATTAAATAAATATATGGGTCTGTGTGCTTTAGCTGAGTGAGCATTTTTTTCAATATATATCTTTTAACCTACAACTCGCATGCTCTGTAAATACGATACATATAAACAGTAGTTTTGTTGAAGTTACTATTACTATTATATATTTCTGGTGACATTAAATATAATACGCACATGTGAGAAGTTTTAAAAGTTCTGAAAGGAAAGCATCTTTTCACACTACTTTATTAGCATTATTAAAAATTGCTAAAAGACATTTAAATAACAATTGAAAACAAGTCTTTTTTTTAGGAACAATAGTTCCATTTCTCCCAAGTAGAACATTTCAATTCTGATTTGACAAGAGAACCTCTGCCGCTGGTGAAGAAAAAGCAGGCTGCAGCAATCAGGCAAGTGTGAACACGTCTAGTTTGTGAATTGTTTGCCACAACGCGTGTAGAAAAAAAATAAAAATACCGTTTGATGAGCCTTATTAGTCCCACAGCCATCTGAAACGAAGCCCTCCAAAGTCAAGTGGAAATCCCACATCCAATCAGTTCCCTCCCTCCGGCTCCAGCCTGGGCCCTATCTTTGCCGATTGGCCGTCCGGAGAAAGCTGGGCCTGATAGATCACATTCTCCACAAGCGCGTGGCTGTGACTCAGGGGCCTTTTGGGAAGCGGGGGAGCCTGAGGTGACGCTGGGTACTCTTGATAAACTCCCGTCTCCACGTCGCCGACATCTTTTGTCACTTTGGTGTCCGTTTGGCCCGTAAAGGATTGGTATGTGTCCGACTCCGTGTAGATTCCCATCTCGGCCCCTTTTCTCAGCAGGTGCGTGTAGACAAGCGAGTCCTCAATGGAGGCGTACACGTGGGACTCGTTGTCTTCCCGTGTTTTGGGGAAGACGGGTCTCGGCTGGAAGCTGGTGCCATTGGGATTGTAGATGGACACTTCATGCTCAAGCTTCTTCTTCTTTTTCCTGTTTGGAAGCAAGCCATTAGATCAATGCAAGCACTCACAAGTCTACTTTTTTAAAACTCAGTCCAGGTATAATGTGTGTACTTCTCTATATATTCTTTAATCTTCACAAATCTTTCACTCATATCGACAAGAATGTTCACCTCAAACCGACTGATTCCACTAGTAAATTTGAAAAAAAAAGCCTACTTAAAAGTAGGGTAGCCATGATTGAGCAACTAATTGACGATTAATATGTTATCAAATTAGTAGACAACTCTTTTGACAGTTGATGAATCATTTAAGAGAACTTATAACACCAAATTGTTCAAATCCGCTCTTCATAGTAAATATTTTATTTCTATTTATTTATTTATTTATTTATTTAAATAAAGGTTGTTTATTAATTAATGAAATAAAAAATGAATTATTTTTTCTCTTAATTTATCTAGAAAAAAATATTTTTTAAATAAAAAGGGAAATATTCTCTATTTTTTATTGGATTTAACTACTGAGGGAAACAATAAGTTTTCAGATTTCTGTACTCCTTGATGAATATTCCATGTTCATACTTCAACGTTCCTCAGTGCGTAGTTTTTAGGGTTTAATGCTCTCCAATTTCCAACTAAAAGGCCATAACAATACATAACGTTTACATGAACCAGTGATCAATCCGCTATGCATATGCTCGTTAGTGGCAGCACCACTGAAGAAGATAACAAATAGAAAGCACTTACTTGATTACAAAACAGACCACCACCAGCACGGCGATGAAAAGCAAAACCAGGGCAGCAACCACACTCACTATAATAATCAACAGCGGGTCTGAATGAGACAAAACAGGAGACTTCACTGTAATCAATATGTAAACTAAATCTTTCACTTAATAGGTGTGTCAAATATAGGTACTTTTTTGGACGGTTATCTCCGTGATGACCTTGAAGTCTCCCCTCTCAGGCATGCAGTTGGACATGTTGAGGTAAAAGTTCTCCGAGACGCTGATCTCGTCTGCCATCTCGTCCTCCCTGCGGCTGTAGTCCTCCTCCAGACTGTCGAACCTCTGCACCCGGATGTTGGTGTGGCGGTAGGTGCACTTGGGCTGACTGAGGTTGACGAACTTCAAGTGCGCCTCCATCTTCGGGGGGAGCGAGACGATCCAGGAGACGGTGGCGTAGGATTCCATCCCCATGGGCCACCCGGGGGTCGCCAAAAAGAGGGGCTCATCTCTTTTGGGGGATACTGTGAATATATATCTTTCTGTGTCGGAGGGGGGAAACAAACATGATCTATATGGTTCTTAAATCATTCTTAGAATGAAATCGAGCTGGCTTTTTGTTACCTGTTATCTCCCCTTTCAAGCTAACAGTCAACACGGGCTTTGCAGACCCTCTCAGCGATTGGCCGCCCACTCTGGTGACGGTGACCGATACGTTGGTGTGGATTTGCATCTTTTGAATGGCCCCCTGCGGACAGAAACGGCCCAGGGTGGAGCCGTTATCCTCCGTCAGGGTGATGATGCTGTCGTTGCACGGCTGACCCGGCAGGGACTGCTTCAGGGGTCCGACTGATGAGCTCAACTCCACGGTGCCGTGCGGGGGAGCACGGAGGGTCCAAGACACGGCGCTCAGAGGGGATGGCAAGCAGCTTGGCAGGGTAGGCACCACAAGAGGGAACTTTGGGCAGTCTTTAAGTTGAGTGCAAGCTGGACAAAAAAATTCAATGATGGCATTGTAATCCTAGATTCATCATCAAGTAGAAGGCATGCTTCACTTTTTACACATTTTTCTACATGAACATGTATTATGCGTTATTCCAAAAAATGAATGAATAAACAAATTCTGCTTACACCCATCAGAACAACAGGAAAAATGTAAGAAAGTGAAGCACTCTGGATACAAATAAAAGTTCCATTCAACAGCTACAATGATCAAAATTCAAAAGTTAAGAAACATAGACTACACTGAAGCATGAATAATGGCAATGAATTAAAGCCCATTACTTAAACAGGCATGAGTCAAACGTGGCTTTACCGATGACTCCACTGGCAGTGACGTTGACGTGTAGAGGAAGACAGTCCTGGAAAGACAGCTGAGAAACACTCCCAGATGGGACTGTGATCTTCTCCATTGTCACAGAATTCATCTTCATCTCGCATTCAGAAGCTGACTTCAGCCTCTCCAGATGCAGAGAAAGTCCCTTGATTTTCCTCAAGTCCACATTACACAACACTGCAGGTAAGAGTTTATAAACAGTTACATCACATTCTCATCCTCCTCACAGATATTTCAAATGCAGAAGGAAACTTTTAGGGGGATTTCAACTGAGGAACTGTCATTTGTGACTCATGGGTGACGCAACACTAGAGCTTCCCAACCCCTCAAACCCGGGGGCAACTACAAATCACATTTTCCAAGTTATCACTACACCTGCCTTGTCTCAAAATGTGTTTCAGTTTGTTTTTTTTACATTTAGGAGTTAAAATATGTGATGCACTGAACTACATCTACCTGTTACAACATGTCAAATCATAATCAGTCTGCCAAAGTATGAGTACTGAAACTAAAAAGGCAAAATTCATATTTTTTAAATGTTAGGATTTACAATATTGGTCATTTGAAACAGTCAAATAGTCAATGGGCATGCAATGTAAAATGCTTACAGTGTAGGACCCCACTAATTGGAACGATAATTTCATTATGACTATGCTTTTTACTGTGGGGAAAAAAATGGATTTCCACTAGGGATTTTGGTTAGTTTTTACTTGGATGGTATCTTATTAGTTCTTAAATGGAATAGAATTTCAATGTAAATGCTGTTTACATACCTGGTGAATTCACCCTTGAAGATGTCACCCTAAGTTTCAGGGACAGGCCCGGAGAACCAGCTCGTCTTCTGTCCATTTCACAGTTCCTCAGAATCAGAGAAAAATCTCCTTGATTTTGGACTGGCTGGTTGTCCGTCAAGGCCGTGACCACAGCACGCCTGCCTTTGCTGTGATACTCGGCCGCAATTTCCTTCTTCATACAACGTGGCTCTGTGAGGTTGAGGAATTCAATCGCTGCCCCATGTCTATCCGTGATCTCAAAGTACCATTCCATGACATCGTCATCGGGAAAACTCTCAGGAAAGTTGGGAGACAACAACTCAAGGGGAGACGTCATTCGTGGCAAAGACACTGTGATTTTGGCAAGAGCTAAAAAAAAAAAAAAAAAAAAAAAAAGAAATGGACAAAAAAATAAAAGCACTCAACTCAACTCAAGATATATCTAAGCCTATTTGATGAAAACATTAACTTACATTTGATGTCCTCCGCTACAGATACAGCAAACTGCTCCCTTCGGACCTCTACTTCTGGTGGGACGTCCAGAGAAAAGCTGCCTTGCTTTAGAATTTGAGCGCTGCTTATTGAGCCCATCTTGCAAAACGTGCCAATGGCCACAGTCCCTGTATCCTGGAAGGCATTGAAGGTGTATGTATGCATATCTGGACAGTTTTCAGATGGAGGAATTTGTCTCAAGCTTGTCCTGCTAAAGTCCACTTGGACAGACTTTGGTCCCAAAGATCTTAGCTTCCACGTGAACCTGCGGTGAAACACCAACCACGGATCCAAGTTTGATTCCCCCTGACTGATGTCATCATTGCATGATTTAGTGGTGCATTCTAAATAGAGATACAGAATAGTATAGTGAGAAACAATGACTCACTAATGGATAGACAAAGTTTATCAACATTATTAAATTATTGTAAAATGGACAAGGGCTTAAATTGTAGCAATTTAAAATATGAAAAACACTTTCTTTTACATAAAATAGGATAACCAATCCATTTGAACTAGGATGGTTCCTGCTGAAATGGATTTTCAGAAGCTAAGTCCATCGTCTAACATTGGGTACACAAAAGTATTTATGAGTATAGTGATACTGAAATTACCTATGTTTCGTGTGATCTCCACTGTGAATACACGTCCAGGTTGGGGGCAATTGAATTCCACTGATACTGGGGTGCCGCCTTTTAACAATAGGGAATTGTCACACCTTCGCCCCGCCCCGGTGCACACTTTGCATAATGACCCTTTGGCCGTATTGCTGATGTTGACGGTGCTGCCTTGGTCAGGCGTGAGACTCAGTGTCAGGAAACCTAGAAATAATTCAAGTCTTACATTTTAATCCCATTGCAACAGATTGTATTTTTTTCCATTTTCCAAACCCTCTGTAATCATTTCTAAAACATTCTGCTCCGACTGCTACGATTTTTAGACATGGTTCTTTCTTTTGCCAAAAGACAGCCTTCCAAAAAAAAAAATAACAGTTGTCCAATCCATTTGCAGGGAAAAAGGAACACTGGTTGCCATTTCCAAAATGATGACCAATCAGGTGCTGTCCAATCATCATCATCATAATCATCATCATCATTATCAATCACCACCCAACATTTCACATGGATTGGACGTTTAGCAACGTCAATGGCAGGTGAATAAAAAACAAATTGTTCTTGCTCTGAGCAAGATGTTATTTCTTCTCGCCAATACCAGTATGCCGATATTAATATCCGTGCAATACTATATTAAAGTTGCTCACTGCCCTTTTCACGTTTTAATTTGATTCAAACTAGACATGTGAAAGTTGTGTCTATGCTTATATTTCAATTATTTTTTTTTATTATTTATTAGAGATTATATTAGGGTCAAATCTTGCTTTTCAAATTTTGCATGACTTATCTAGATCACCATTTTCTTTTTTTAAATAAGGTGCTTAATCGATATAAAATAGGTACTCGACTGTAGAAAAACCCAGAAACCCAGTTTTACCTGATAGTTTTCATAATAAAGGCCACACCAATACCAACAATAACATTTCATAATGAGACTCTTTTATGATTATTTTTAATTATTATAGCCCTGCTTGGTTTCTTTTGGCTCATAAAAGCAACTCGTACACTCCTTAAAGCAAAGCAACGGTTGTATACAAATAATAAAAATAATAATAACAATGTAAAAGGCGTAGTTAGCAAATAACAGTGTTTTATCAATATCGAGCGATTACTACTATTTGGGCTTTTGACTTACCTGAAACGGGGAAGAAGAAACAGCAAAGTAGTAAACAGGCTCGGAGTCTGAAAAGCGGCATGCTGTCCACAACAATTCACAAAAACAGTGCGACAGTGTTCCCGATTGAAATTTTTGGACCTTGGAGCATGGTGAACTAACTCGTCGTGTCGTCTTAGGGGGAAGAAGTGTTGGTCCACCGCCGTTCGTTTATCATGTCGACTTCCTCGAAGTATAGGTGAGTGCGGTAGGGCGTGGCCAACTCTCAACTCGCAGGTAAGTGAGAGAGGCATTGCTTCTCGACTGACGCACTAAATTTGAATTTTGCGTTTGTATTTAGGAAAACTAAAGGTGATTAAAGTAGAGTGTCTGCTTCATCAACCCTATTCTGGTTGAAGTAACTTTCAAATATAATAATCATGGTTAATTCCTTCATTTTCTGAAGCGCTTATCCTCACAAGGGGGTGCTGGAGCCTATCCCAGCACGCTTCGGGGACCAGGGGGCGGGGGCAGGGCACAAGGAGACAATGTACAACCAACCATTCATGCTCACACTCATACAAGGGCACAGGTGTCAAAGCGGCGGCCCGCGGGCCAAATTTGGCCCGTCGCATCATTTTCTGTGGCCCGAGAAAGTAAATGATGAGTGCCAACTTTCTGTTTTATGATGAAATTCAAATGGAGATTGTAGATTATTTCCTGTGTTTCCTCATTTTAAATCAATAATTGCAAACAATTTGTACTAATTTGAATGTCCAAAAATGATCTATTGATTAGCATGATCGAGAAAGCTGTCAATTTATTAATCGATTAATTTTGGCAGCCTAGTTGGAAGACATAACGGCCCTCCGGATGTAATCGAAACTACCACGTGGCCCGTGACAAAAAATGAGTTTGACAGCCCTGTACTAGAGGCAATTTAGAGTGTCCAACCAGCCTGCCATGCATGTTGTTTTAATGTGGGAGGAAACTGGAGTACCCAAAGAAAACCCACAAAAGCCCAGGGAGAACATGCAAACTCCACGCTGTGAGGATGGACCTGGAATTGAACCCTCCATCCCAGAACTGTGAGGCCAACATTCTAACCACTCTTCCACCACTTTTCTGGTGAAATTTAAAGAATGAAGCAAAACAAAATAGAACACAATGAGAAATATTATTGTCAGCAACAATTTCAATGATTCTGACTTTGATGATTGAATTTTGTCATCTTAATCCAAGATTAATGAATATGAATGAATAGATTAAAAAAACGTGTTACTTTATGACATATAATATCACAAATCATCGGCCATTCATCCTTTTCTCAAGATGTTTTCAGACACAATCAGAAAGCCAAAATATGTATTTATTTTACCAAATAAACAATATATAGTTATAAATATACCATATCATATTTTATTGTTAAGTATATTGTTTCTATTGACAGATACAAATAAAGCACACATTGTACATGGAGCTCGATATTATCAATCTAGCTTTATAAACACTGACACCCCTTTAAACAAGTTTTTGCCAAAAACGGCATACATGTAGATTATTATAGAAGTAGATGTCCAGTGCAAAAAATCTACGTGAGGAATAAGGCAAACATTCTAGAAAGATTCCAAACTACAAAGACGGTTTCAAGAGAAAATTGTGCACATTTTACGGCGACACACACTAGGCTGTATTAGGCCTACAGTTTTACAAAAACACATTGGTCCCAGTAGAGTTCCCCCATACCTTGAACCTCCGTGGAGGTTCTTTGACATTCCAAGTGACCCCCATTTCAGTAAACCAGGGGTGGCGAACAAGTTAGACACAAAGGGACAACATTTTCAACTGTGAGGTTCACAGTCACTTACGTCAGAAGCAGCATAAAACAATCCAATCTGCCAAATTATTTTTTAATCATTCATTTGCTGAACTGCTTCATCCTCACGAAGGTCACGGGGGTGCTGGAGCTTATCCTAGCTCACTTTGGGCAAGAATCGGTGTATAGCCGATCGCAGGGCACGAGGAGACAGATAACCATTCACGCTCACACAGACACGTAGGGGCAATTTAGAGTGTCCAATCAGCCTACCTTGCATGTTTTTGGAATGTGGGAGGAAAACGGAGTACCGGGAGAAAACCCACACAGGTTCGGGTAGAACATACAAACTCCACACAGGTGCACCGACCTATATTTGAACCCAGGACCCTAGAGCCGTTAGGCCGACGCACTAAACACTCAGCCGGCGGACTTCCCCTCTTTTTAAAAATATAATTATTTTTTTGTTTTTAATAGGCCCTGACTGAATTTGAGTGTTTTTCAAGAGAGAATACAAATAAGAGAAACATGAAACGAGGCAAAGAGCCACAGTATATACAAAATATAATAAGAAGGAAAGAGCCGCCTGCATTTATTTTGGCCGGGAGCCGCATGCGGCTCGAGAGCGGCGTGTTCGCCACCCCTGCAGTAAACAGTCCTCCATTCCCAGTGGCAAAGATTATAATGGCTACAATTAATAGATATAGGCAGTACGGGCGGTCAGGTCACCGATCAGGTCACCAATCAGGTCAGTCATCTGGGTCTTCTCTGCTCCATCCCATTGGGCAAGTAGCCTGCAATGATGGGAACCGGCCATATGAGAGCAGCAACACTCCATACGATGATGACCAGAGTCATGAAACAAGCCACAAGTGTGGACTCGATGGGCTTTCTGTTCAGCCTCCAACTTTTGTCACCCTTCAGCTCGTCCAGGCTGAAATCCACGCAGCAGAAGGCGACCTGCTCGGCGGTCTGCTGACCCCTGGCCCTGCCGGGAACCAGCCTCCTGTAGCGGGACATGCCGCAGCCCACGCACAGCCTCAAATCCTGCTGACCCCCGGTGGTGCCCAGGTGCTCGATGATCACGGGCGAGATGGCCCGGTTGAAGGAGGCGGAGAAAAAAGCTCGCCCGTGGTTGTTGGTGGTGTACACGAGAACGTCGCACTGGAAGCCGAAGCTGCTGTCCCAGCGAGCCACCAGCGAGGCGGGCAGCAGTCTCTGGACGCTCACGTTGCACCGAGACGACGTCTGCAGGGTGGACGCGTCCGGGGAGGCTTCGCTCGACCTCTTGGACAGACGCGCGTCCAGGCCCGGGTCGGACAAGAACCTGTTGGAGGAGTTGACGGGTGGCAGCAGCAGCATGTCTTCGTCGCTCCAGCCCCGGCATCGCTGCGCAAGTCCGGCCACCGCGATCAGTGCCAACAGCAGGGGCGGATAGGAATTCAGCATGGCCCGGGGCGCGTCGCTCCTGCTCGCATGGTGCGTGGGAAGAACCGCTGGCGATTTTTAACCACGCCGATCCGGATGGAGAGATTCTCCTCGCTGCCCGACTGCTGCGAATGGGAACGTCCAATGGCTGTCACATGCGCGCGCGCGCACCCTCCCTTTTGAGACTCTCCTCATCCTCATCCAACTGTGTCCTCCTGCTCCCTTCCCATATTTTCTACCCAAAAGC
Source organism: Stigmatopora argus (assembly GCF_051989625.1). NCBI lineage: Eukaryota > Metazoa > Chordata > Actinopteri > Syngnathiformes > Syngnathidae > Stigmatopora > Stigmatopora argus. The sequence goes on from NC_135390.1 coordinate 11,855,653, forward strand.
CATTCAGCCGAATCAAAACGAAAAAAAGGGTCGAGGAACATACAATAGGTTTCCTTTCCTAAACATTTCTTGGCCCTCTTTCACAAACGTGGAACTTTCTTTTTTGAGTTGAACACTGGTCAGAATTAAGGAGAACCAATGTGTTATCAAGCACAAATTGTTTTGCATTTTGCAGGTAAATTTGGACATTACATTTTGCTCGTTGATTGTTGACAGAAAAGAAAAACTGCCAAACTTTTCATTCATTTTCTGAACCGCTGATCCTCACAAGGGTCGTGGGGGGTGCACTCCACCTCAGCTGACTGACTTTTGCAGGTCAATTTGGACATTACATTTAGCTTATTGATTGTTGACAGAAAACAAAAACTGCCAAACTTTTCATTCATTTTCTGAACTGCTTATCCTCACAAGGTTCGCGGGGGGTGCACTCCACCTCAACTGACTGACCTTAGCCAAGGAGGATGAACAACCATTCACGTTCACATACAGCAAAACTTTCATTGTTTAATTTATAATTCATTATGTACACATCATCATGGTAGTCTATAGTTTCCAGTCTCAAGACATTTGTGCAAAAGACTTGTTGGGAAATAATAGGGGGGAAAGGTTTAGAGCAAGATTAATGCCAACTCGATCCGATGGGGGCCGGATGATTTTATTTTTTGGCGCAAAAAAGTCAAGTTACTTGCCGACATTAACGACACTAGACGTCCAATCCATTTGACTGGTACGCCCATTGACCAAACATCAATGGCACTGGAAGATGAGCATCCACAGCCAGTTTGAGCGAATTGTACATCTATCATGGTCAATAGCAGCCAATGAATCAATTTTGTGTCAGACTGACCTACTCTAAAGTTTAGAGTATCTCAAAGCCTAACAGAATGTATACCTTGAGTTTAATAGTTGGATATAAAAGGAGCATCCCGTAAAGTTGTTCACCAACTTTGCAAACGACTGTGTATGAAAAACAAAGACAAACTGGTTAAAAAGTTTGCATTTCAGTTCCATTTAGTACCATTAAGAAATGTCAAACTACTTTAATTATGTTTACAAGGCAACTCTAGATGTGACAAATTTGACACTCTTTCTGCAAATTATATTATGGTCGCTTATTTAGAAGACCAAAATATCAATCAATTGTTTTCAAAATGTCACATCATTTTTACATCCCTGGAGTGTAACCCTAAACACAACATACCGTAACTACAATAAATCAAATAAGTAAATAATTAAATTAATAAGCCACTACATTGTTCATTTAAGAGAGGCAGTGCTATCTTTGTGAAGTATTACATAAATGATGAAATTGCACCCGAGAACTGCTGTCTTTGTTTAAAAGGCAAACGACCAGTTGAGTCTTTATTGTTTGTTCTGGGTGATTACATTTCTTAAAAAAAAGGGATCCCCCATTTTTCTCTCATACAATATTCTAATTGTTCTTATGCGTTACCTTGTTGAACGGCGGGGGAGGGGGTAATAATGACACAGAATTATATTCATAATTATGTCAAATGTGTCACCAAAGACAATGGCAGAGCTGGATTGTCATGCTCGAATAACAAAGAGATTGATTATTCTTTGGTGCGTGGTTTTCTTTGTAGCTGATGAAGCCAACAAACATCACATGATGGAACTGTTTGCTTTTCAATGATATACTTCGATGTCCTCGCTATAGTGTATTTGATGTGGCGGTCATCTGAAGTGAAGGACACTTTGGCCCCATTTTGCACCTGAAAGCAATTGTCTTTTTGTTGTGTTTTAATTATGACAGTATATTGTATGCGAGTCAACCTTTTTCAGCTTGCAGACAATTGTTTAGTGGTGGTTTTGCACACTCAGACATTTCACTCCTTCTAAACACACCTTCTCAGATATGCCATTGTGAACCGAGGAATATGCAAATTTTTTCCCTGTTCATTAATTATGCTATAAAAATGTAAATTGGTTTGGTGACAAAAATTCAAATGGGACTAAGATAAAGTCTCGTGTGCCAAAGGAGAATGCATAAAAGATTCATCGACTCAAAGTGTGGCTCTTTTTCCACAGGAAGCCAAGATGAGCAAGCATTTGTAGCATGTGGCTGGCCGACAAGCACTCTATACTGGATCAGACACCATTAGCCTGAAACGCACTCTGACTTAATAAGAAGCCAACAATTAGGCTCTTTGCATCTTCTTCTGGTGAAACCCTGATTTGTTTCTGTTGGGCCTGTCATACCACCAATCACGGCCAGCACTCATCACCACGGCAACGAAATGGCGCTTTCCCCAGGGGCGCCGGAACAGGGGAGTCCACTGATGAGAAACAATATGGTATGTTCAATGGAGGAAGACAGTCCAAATGATTCAGCATCACTGTTTAGGGCCATGTTCTAGACAATGGTTGTAATGCTGTACAAATGAAAGAAATGTAAATTTGCTAGGGGAGTACATTTCTAAGCCCACACTTTTTACTCTACAAAACCCCAAATAATATTGCCTATTGCGCTAAAAAAATGAAAGAATGGTGGTATTGGCTGAGAGCCTCTAAAAAAAGAAGGCATAACTAGAGCCTTGCATTGGAAACCTCAATAAACTTCAACTATCTGTTGTAGCAAAACACAAGTGAGATCAGGATGATTGATACTACTGCTGTGCCTTCGAAGACCTTGAACCACACAAATGTCCCTCCAACATATCATGTATCCAGCCATGTTTTTTTCCTCCAGGTAAACAGATAAGTGAAAGACACCCTGGGATGTCAACGTGAAATACACCCAGGAAGGAACATCACACTTAGTATCCCACTTTGAGAGTGAGAGTTGGGCTGCTGCTTGCTGTTCTTGAGGAGCCAAACTGGTGCACGATTGCTTCTCTGTGCTGTGAGAAATATCGCCAAGCCACCTCTCATAGAACGGAAAGTACACAGTAGTCCAAAAAAGGTCACCTTGGACAGGTAAAGGGAACCCCTCCCTCAAATACATTCACTGATCAGTTTTGTACATAACGCCCTGCTGCCCTAGCAGCTCTGTGTGGTCATTTGTCTTGTGGTTCTCTCCTTGTGAAACGTAATCGTCCCCAGAAACAGGCAAAGAGAATGATTACTAGTTTTTGTCATGGGGGAACAGTAGGCGGATGTGGGTAGAGTAGGAAGATTGGGTCCTTTCGAAACAGATTTGTTTGAAAAACAACCAACAATCTGCTGAGATCCAAAGGCAACATAGAAATTCGAAAAGCTCAGCTTGAGCACAACCTAAAAAAAGAATCGGATAGAAAGTCTTTTCATTTTGTAGAATTACAACAAGCTATTTTTGGGCCGCTCATTAAATGAAAATGGATCGACCATTGAAAGAGGATGATGGTTTTCTCAGAAGTAATTCCATGCTTTGTTTTTTGTTTTTAATGAGTTGTTGCAGTACAGATTTTCAGCATCAAACATGCCAGTAAAATCAGCATGAAGCCTCCACCAGGCCTTAAATTTTATTTTATTTTTTAATCTCTGTCCCACCTGAAAACTTTAGTCTCGGTTAAAAATACAAAAGAGAAATCCAGTTCTTTTCCATTGGACAGCAGAATGTCGCCTTAACTGGTCTCTCTCCACATTCACTGTTTGCAACCTTCTTGTCACTGTGATTGGCTGGCCACCAATTCATTAATGTTTTTGTGATGTGTGAGGAAACCAAAGTACGTACCCGGAGGAAAATAATTATGTGGGTACAGGGTAAAAAAAAAGCAAAGTCCATCAAGGAAAGACAGAGTTTGAGATTGAACCCTTTATGTTTTGGACGACCGCCGCGCTACGTAAACAGATCCTCGTGCTTATATTCCAGATGTCAGGCTACAAGTATCACTCATTGCATTCCCTCGCATCAGTTTGAACTAGTTGACTCAAAATTGTTTCTGCATTTTAGATCAAAGATTCCCTTGAGGAGCTGTACAAGTGGAGGTGCTCTCTCAGCAAGAAGTCGCTCCACGCTGGCATCAAAAGAAATGTTCCACTCACAAGGAAACCCACCAGAGACAATGCTTACCAGTGGCGGCCCTAAATGAGCATATTCAGTTGTATTTTATGCTCCACATCATATTCGATTGTAGCTCACCTAATTTGTACTTGGTCATTCAAATAAAAAATGGCAAAAAGTGAATTATTCCAGAAATAATAATTAATTATTTATTGAGATTGTTAAAACTATTTTGGATAATTTTTCCCCTCTTGGGTTTTATTTGTATTTTTGGGGGTTCAGCTCCAGACAATTACATCTACTCAACAACTGCATGATTTTTTTCTTTCTAATTTGATTATTGATTATTTAAAATAAGATGGGTGAGACATGATTTTCATTCAATCTTTTATTTATTTTTATGTTTTTTTTTGGCGCGTGGTCTTAAGACGAACAAAAGTACTCAGAAACCTCATGTTTCAGTATATTATATGAGGATTATTTAAAATATGATAGGTGGGACATAAATTGTCCTTCAATTCTGGAATGACGCTTACAAAATACTACATATAAACAATAAAACAAATTATACCACTGCCTTATATAACCAATTTTGGTCGTATTTTGTTACTTAAGAACCATCTATAATAACGGATAATATACAAATATACCAAATAATGTTGTTTTAGCTATTTTCTGAAGAGCTAGGAAGATTGCAACATTGCACCCTTTTCTTTGGATGGCTTAATTTTATCAAGCGCTCCACTGCGTGTCAATTTGTCATTTCAATAAAGTTTGGTTCAATCCAAGATGGCGGCGCTCATGATGTTGTGGTGCGGTATATAAACAGGTCCTTGACATCTACATTTGAAGCAGTGCATCATATTTTTCATTATGGAGTTTTTCATCACGATACAGCTAACGACGCGGTTATAAAAAATGAGGTAAGACGCCCTCGGTTTCCCTGTTTACATTTAAAATCTCAGAAACGTGAGTGAAGAAATCAATGTCAATTTAATAATATAATAATCAAAGTAAACTGCTAATGAATGAGTTGCTGTGACAAATAGATAATGAGGTTGTGGCTGTTGATTGCTTTTTTGGGAGAACACAACTTTGTTACCTATGTTTTTAAAGACAGGTCAATGCCAGGTTTATGTGCATTAGGATATAAATAATCCAACTTTAAGTAAAGTACTGGAATGGCTGTTCATTTAGTACAAATCTATTATCTTGTAACACGTGGACGCTCCCTTTAAACCTGTAAGAATTTCCCCGACAATCTTGTGTAAGTGTGGCTTATTTCTTTTTCTCCAGTTTCTATGGGTCTGGAATGAATCCTTGACTGTGGTACATAAGTAATCAATCAATAACACTAATCGAACAGGTTTGTATTCACTTGTGTTTCTGGAGCATGTTGAGCTGAGTGGTCACCATAGAAACACATTTTTCTTCTGTCACTCAGCCTTGGCTGACTTGCTTCAATGATTCTGAAAGATACGTTCCCACAAGCCTGTTAGCAAGGACATTGCACGTATCAACTTGTGACACAGCTTTGCTTGTTGATAGTCGAATTCAAATGTACCTTATCAAAGACTTTTTCCATCAGATTTTGTTTTGTAGACCCTTTTGCAGTGGGTGTCATTTTCCCAAAATGCATTCATTGTCTTCACTCAAGCTGTTGAAGTAATCATGTTTATTTTCATCATTATTTTCATGGAATTCTGCATGACTTACAAGCAATGAAGATTGCAGATTTAATTCGTATTTTATATATTTCATAAATCACTTCATGTTTCGAAATGTGATTAAAATGTCTATTGTATTAAGTCAGTGTAATAATCTGAAACAGCCGTGGGCAACAACAATTTACAGCATCCGTCTTTTTTTTACTTGGCAGAATCATGAAGGTGTTGATCAGACGGATGGTTCCTTATCCTGAGAGTGTTTTACGGTCTGGCCAAGTCAGGACTGCGCTCCTGAACCTCGTCTACCAGAAGGTCTCCCCTGGTATTCGTACCTTGTTTAGTGAGACTGGTGTGTGGGAGAAGGACTATCGGACAGAGACACGATGCAAAGTGGAGCAATGGTGGCACCCACGAATCATGGCACAGTGGCGCAAGGACTCACTGGAAAAGGTACAGACCCTCATACCGCCCATAAACAACAAAATGTGTTTTAATTTATTTCATTTTTGTTTGCTTTTATAGAATTGGGGAAAACAGTTAAAATCAATAACCTGACTCATATAGAGAAAAAATGAGATGGTGAAAATGCCAAGCCAGTCTTTTTTCAATGTTCAATGCTGTGATATTTATCAGCGTAGTTGAAGGCTGAGTTAATGAAGAACTTTTCAATCAAAGCTGAGGTCCTCATCAATGAACTAAATAAGGAAAGAAAACTATTGTACCTCAAAAATATGTGCACATTTGCACCCTACTGTTCTCCAATAACAATGGAAATAACACAAAATCCTGCCTGTACAGTTCATTGAAGGTTAAATTAAATTACTTGGTTAAAAGATGAATCCGATAATTAGTCATCCATCCAAACGATACTCCTCTATTACCCGTAGTCCCTGTCTGATTATACATCCTAATGGTATAGTGGTGAGAGCGACAGTGATGAAGTACACTGGTGACAGCCCCGGTCCTAATTAATTTATTGAAAAATTTATAGCTCAGGTTTCCTGTAATCATATATAGCTTGATGTATTTGGCACATGCTTGGTTGCCGTGGTAACAGTGTTGTGACTGTAAACCATCCATTAAAAGGTGCAATGGCTCAGACTCTCTTCTGACACTATAATCAGACCGCGTTGGAGCATCATACAGGATAACACAAGTCATTGTTCTTTCTTTACATGTGATGAGTTATTGTCATTTTTCGCACCACCAAGTAAAGCAGCTTTTGTAAAAGATAATTCATGACAAAGACAGTTTTGTTTTATTGTTTATGCTTTACAACAGGTACATTTGAGTTTTATTAGCTCATCATACTATAATATTCGCGACTTTTTCATTTCCAGCATCAAAACCGGGAGAAGTTCTATGTTCTCTCAATGTTCCCATACCCATCTGGAAGACTGCATATGGGCCATGTGCGAGTTTACACGATCAGCGACGTCATCGGCCACTTCCAAAGAATGAAAGGTTACCAGGTTTGTGAACTGTCTAAATTCCTCCCAACCAGGGCTACTTATAAAATAAAGCTGGAAAATGAATACATTTTGTTGGTCAAATATGATCTTTTTCAAAATAAAGGTTAGCGTAAGTTGTATCAGCCCAAACTTAACAAGTGACATATGAGAGTTACAAAACACCTTGCATTTTTAGGGGGATGTTTATTTTATCAAGAACAAACATACATTTTAGTAATTGTAGAATTGTCTCCATATGGATCTTTTAAAGTAACTGATAAATAGGTATTCAGGTAAGTTAAACAATTCAACATAACTTGTTTTGCACACTCTTGAAGCAAACCGTGCTTCACTGCTGGTATTGAGTTCTTTTGGGTATAATCAGTAGTATATTTACTTACTACTAATGATCATTAATATTTAATAATATATTATATATTACAAATCACATACAAATTATGACCAGAAAGAAAAACATTAGTCTTATCTGCCCATGCATGTGTTTTAGATTTGATATGCGTTTTTGAAAAATCTCACTGTTTTTCTTTTTAAAATAATCTTGTAGAAACTTAAACATACACCAGACAAAACAGAAGATTGTTGTCACATGAAATAAGCATCTAATACCACAAATGATTTGTCTACAAACATGAAAAGCTGTCCTTGTTGTGTAATAGCTGTGTGAGACCTTGTATTTAAATGTCAGTTGTATATTATTGGCACAGTTCCATCTCCACTTATATGAGGTTAGGTAAAAATAACTACGCATGCAACCACATGATATTTTTTCTTGCTTGCCCTCTCGAAAAGATTTGCTTTGTACAGTTGAGTTGTACAGGTCATAGGTCACATCCATGGAGGAAATAGGTTTTAAAATAATGTCTTTATTCACCCCACATTTCAAAGACATAGCATGCATAGTCTTTTTAGATTCACTGTATTTTAATGAGCAATGTCACCCTTTTGAATGAGGGGTCTTTTTTCTTCTTTCTGTAGTTATTGTATTTTAGCTTTGTATGAATTGTAATTTTTAGTTACATGTTTAAATGGAAAATAATATTAAGTCTCATTAGCGACATGAGAAGTTTCGCAGGATGATAGTTTAGTCTGACTGAAGCTAGTGCTTGGAAACTGGTAATTTGGATATATACTTCTTGTACTTGGTCAGACTCTTTGTCAGTAAGATGTGTTTTGCTATAGTTCAGGTAAAAGCAAAATCGATTGTTTTGATCTTGAGCTCCCTGCTGAGTCATTGACTCCTGTCTGCTTGAGAGTCATTGACTCCTGTCTGCTTGAGAGTCATTGACTAACTCTCACGCTTGTTTGGATCCACTAAATTGGGGCCGTTTATGAGAGTGTCACTGCATCCCTTGACATGTTGATGACGACCTTTACATGGGTTCCCCCCAGACACACACAAAAGTGTTTTGCTTCCAATGGTGCAGAACAAGCAACTAGGGATTTTTATCCCCCATGGTTTATTTTAGGTTATGTGCTTTTACCTGTAAGGTAGAAAAGCCCTCTGTACGAATAATGTTTCACATGACTGCCACACTACTTCTTGGAGACAAACCCGCATTCTCTAAGCATCTGTCAAAAAAGTGAACCTGATTCTGCTGTATGCACACACTGTCTACCGCCAGTTAATTAATGAAAGTACACGCAGTAGATGGTCACGCACTGTTGCTATTTCCAGCCTGTGGGAAGCAGTTCCCTGTGTGCGCTACATGTCGACAATTTTTCACTCAGGAGAACCGTCTGCTCTTCAGCACTCTCATGATTAACAAACATCTAATGACAACAGGAAGTCCAAATGGAGCAATTACTCTTGCCTCACCTGAATGATAGCGTAAAAGTGGCACGAAAATGTCTATCGGAAAAACACAAGTGGAGGCACAATAAACATAAATAAGTAGTAAAATCATCTTAAGAATTTATAGACTTTATTTTGTTGACTCGGTTGCTCTTTTTTAAAACATCAAAATAAAGGCTAGAAGCCCATCACGACCTATTTTTGCTTTACCTACCTATACAAGCTAAGTATGAGCACCAGGCGGGTGACACCTTCAATTAAACAATTAAACATTACATTTAACACAAATTACTGCACAAAGGTTACTCTTAAATTGACAGCAACCCACTATAAAAATGACTATAATTTAACAGTTCTTTCAATAGCAACCAACTGAAAAAGGCTGTGCGAAGTTGTATTTTTTAATCGAAAATTACAGTATTTTTACTGTAAAAACAAAACAGTACATTTGACCAAGACCATAAGATTAAGGATGAAAGCACATTAACGTTAGTAATTATTGTAGCTAATATATTTTAAAAAGTAATTCATAAAATTACTATTTTATTTAGTAGTTTTTGCATGAACCTTTCATCATTTTTAGAACAACCCATCTATCATTTTTGCCTTCCCATCCATCTCTCTGCTGCCTCTTGACATTTTCTGCTGTGTCTTCTGGATGATGGTTTAGGAAAGCACCAATGAAAATTAGGACAGCTCTAGCATACAAGGGTAAAAAAAAACGTATCTCGTAACCGTTTGAGCAGATGACGGCTTCATGGTAAACAACAATTGAAACATGAAATTAATGAGATTTTTTTTTCAGCTTTATTTAAACAGGTTTTCTTTGTTTGCATTTGGATCAGTGCTCTTCCCTCTGAGCAGCCACACTGGTCCGCTCTCTTAGCATATTACGATATTGTACTTGGCTTTAAAAAGGAGGCCCATGCAGTTACCAAGGATACCAACTGGTGTGAAATATCAGACCTGTTAAAGTCTGCATGGTGATCCTCTCTGGTCCTCGACTCCATGCCTGTCTGTCTCTCTTTACTCATGCCATCCTCTCTTTAGCTTTCATCTCATTTGGCTCTCAGTGAGCAGTAAACCACCCATGAGGAGCTAAATGCAGAAGGAGTGGCAATGCAGAATGATTGGGTTGGGTGGGGGATTGATTGGGGCAGGAGTACCACTTAAGAAAAATATGTTTTTTTTATCAATGTCGTATACAGACTTGGAGTTGTTTAGAGTACTGCTACTTATTTTTTTTTTAGATCTATTCCGAGTTACATCTCACCTTACACCTGCTCTTCATTTATGTAACAGCGGCATAGAAATTACAGTCAGTGTCTACTAACTACACTGTGATGGAGTGGAGCTCTGCAAGTGACTGTTCATTATCATACTGCCTGCTAGGTTATATTGGACTGAAGGACATAAAAGAGCATGAAATATTGCGATCTTACTGACACAGGCACCAAAGCCATTCACACACTACACTTATTAATAGGAATTTATAATAACAACACTATTTTTATGCATGTTATTTCTGTTCTCTCATATACAGAACTTTCCATTTCATCTGAACTGTATTACAGTATTCAGTAACAACCATGAAACCTTTTGTTGGAGGGGATTATGTTTAATTCTTGTTTTAATTTAAAAATGTGTTCCAAGAAGCTCACATAAATCATAGACCAGACATGGGAAAAAGACAGGATTTCTTGTCACATGGATGTATAAATGCAGTAAATGACAAATATTTCTCCCTCCAATATTTTCCAAAGTATTTTTTCCCTCCCACTCTCTGATACATTTCAACAGAGTGATCTGCATGATGCTGGAAAAGCCATACTATTTGGATCATGGCTTATAATATAAAATGTGACCAAATAGGAAATAGCAACTATTAAATCTGCTGGTTATTTGCATTTTTTTTTTACAGTGGTACCTCTACTTATGAATGTCGGCATACAAAATATTCAGGTTATGAAAAGTCTCAATGGGCACATTTTTTTCTCTAGATATAAAAAAAATTGCAAGTTACGAAATGTGAAATCTAAAAAAAAATTCTATATCCTCTTGTAGCAACTCACTGTATATTTCATCAAATTACCTGAACTCTTTGAAATGGAGTAAAAAAAGGCCGTATTAAGACTTGTTGCTCAGTATGGTAATAATTTATTTATTTATTTTCTACGCTCTAGGTATTAAACCCAATGGGCTGGGATGCTTTTGGCCTTCCCGCAGAGAATGCAGCTATTGAGAGACACCTAGATCCAGAAGATTGGACTAAAAGGTACCAAAGGCTTGTTTGCGCGCTAACATCTTCAACCCTCTAATGATTTTTTTTGCTTTTCCACAGAAATATCAAGTCTATGAGGGAGCAGCTTGACAGCCTTGGCCTTTGCTTTAACTGGGACCGGGTCTGTTGTACTAAGAGTAGCTCAACAATATAACTCTTTTTTTTCCTCTTTGCCATTGTTAAACTGACCAGCATTCTTTTTTAATAGGAGGTGACTACTTGTCTTCCCAACTACTACAAGTGGACACAGTATCTTTTTATTAAACTGTTCAAAGCAGGACTGGCTTATCAGAAAGAGGTAGGACTTTTCATCAAAGTACTTAGCGTACTCTAGTTTTCTTTGGAAGGATTATGATTACGTTTAGTCTTTGAAAATGACGGAGATGATTTTCTATGTGTTCTATGGAAAGGCTTTGATAAAGTGTAATGAAGTGTGACAACCTTTAAATAAAGCTTAGTCTGTCTCTTTCAATTGAAGCTACTTCTTAATCACTGCTTTCATTCTTCAGGAGCAAATTTGCTCAAGTGTGTGTGCTTGCCGATGTATGTGCACTATTCAGGCTGTGGTGAACTGGGACCCAGTGGATCAAACAGTACTAGCTGATGAGCAGGTGGATGAAAATGGCCGTTCCTGGAGGTCTGGTGCTGTGGTTGAGCAGAAGTTGCTCACACAATGGTTCATCAAGACCACACATTATGGCAAGGTACAGTTTTATTGTTTCTGCATGGGTGTCTTTGAAGTAGCGCCACTACGATCGGGCCCCAATGTAACTCAACTTGGCAGATCGCCAGGGCTTGCTTGGCTCTTTGGAAAGTAGATTTTGAGCAACCCTGATTTAGAGAAACATTCGCCCATCCTTCCCCATGACAGGGGTATGAATGGAGATTGGTGCAACATACCGAGAAATGTGTTTGCACATTTCTAATTTTCACTCACGAATAGAGAGATGTGAGAAAGAAGGACGGAAGGAAGAAGAAGCTGTTAAAAAAATACAAGTGAGAAAAGCAGATGGAAAAGGGAGGAGGGCTTTGGCAAAAAAGAACGTCCTAAACGGGCCTGTGATTTCCTCTGTGCCCATTTCTCCCACTTGCCTGTTCATGATGTCTCCTCGACAACATTCATTTCAGATCATATACGTGCTGTGCTCTATCTCCTGCTGAAATGTCATTTGTAGCAATGGTGTTTTTCTAAAGTGATATCAGATGTAATGACAATCATTACTAAGATTCATTATTTTGGCACACACTGTGTGAAATTTTAAACTTGCTTACCCTGTGCCCACAGTTCACCCACAGTTCTTTGTGTGACTGAGCATTTACAGTATTGCGAGGTGCGGGTATTTGGCTAATGGCTAATGTGCCATTAGACACCATCAGGGACGCCATGGGATTCTACGGGTTTAAAACCACACCTTGCGAGCACTGCCGTTTGTTGTTTGTAAAGTATGTTATTTACATTTTGAGAATTCAGGTTTTAGTTATTTTGGAGAGACATATTTGATCAAATTGACCTAGACCTGAGTCCACAGCATAAAACAAAAATATACAGCAAACAAAATTTTTATTTTGACAGACTGCTGTTTATATTATTTCCGTACATTGATGCACTAATGTGCCTTACATTCAGTTACTCTGTATGTATGAAAATAAACTTGTTTATTGGTGGGGCAACCTTAATCTGGTGGCCATGATAGTCCCAAAACTACAGAAGAAGAAGAACTAGGCCACAATAGAAATGTCTCCTCATTCAAAAACTCCTTTCCCTTTCATTACTGCAAGCCATTTACATTAATGAAATATTATTCTGAATCAACTTAAATCACCAAGGCTTAACACTCATGGTTCTTTATCAAATACACATTTTCCTGTGCCCTTACCACACACATACAGCCTTTGAATTCTTCTATAGGATGCTTGTCTTGAAGCTTGTATTTGTTGCCATGGAGATAGCCATTGCACAGTTTTGTGACAAACAGTTTTTTTCTTCTTCTGCTTCTCTTCCCAGACAAAGATATAGTAATATCTGGGTTTAGTTTTTGTTCTGCTGGCATGAAAGTAATGACCGTAGTAATGTGTGTTTTCATATTTTAATATAGTTGTGGAAATGAAAGCCGAATGCCATAGTTTGAGTGCTTCTGGGTAATAGATTGTGACAGCCCGAAAGGAAAATACATAGTGAAGTATAACAACACAGGCCTATACCCACCTGTGACATTTTGACTTTGGCCTGGTTGATATGCATTGGTTTTTTTTTAATCATACAGGAAAATCTGTTTGTGATAGTTTGTATTTCAGATGGATCAGAAATGTGGTAAAACAAGTTGGATAACAAGTTGTTTTAAAGTTAGAAATGACACTCTGAGGATATCTCTCTTGACCATTTTCAATGCAATAAAGTCTTATGTATTTTTGTTTGTTTGTTTTATTTGTTTTTCCATCTCCAGCCTCTATTGGATGCATTGTCTGACCTTCCAGAGTGGTACGGGGTCAAAGCCATGCAGGCAAATTGGATTGGAGAGTGCACTGGCTGCTATTTTGATTTCAAACTCAAGGTGGGTCTCTGCTTGTTATTTATTCATTCATCAGTCTTGCTTTTTTTTTAAACTCTTGACCTTTTTTACTAAGCCTTTGTCTGTGCTTTTCCTCTTCAGACAGGTAGGATATTTCATCTCTTTCTACGCTGGCTGATACATATTTGGTTAGATTGTGTGATTCCCCTCTTTTATATTTCTATTAAGAATCCACAAGTACTAAAAATGGAAATATCAAATATTCACAACAGAGCTGAAACTTGAACAAAAAGATTAGTTTATTGAATTCATTCTTCACATGAATACTCCCACAAAGCAAAATTTCACAACACCTATTTTAGTCACAGGCCATATTGTAGTTATGATTTTCCTTTGGCGGGCCATTTAGAGTACAAACGCAGATACAAAATAAATTGCAATCACCTCATGTTATCACATATACAACAATTATTCTGTTTGTTTAAAAAGAGATTGGTAACAAAACATGCCATATCTCAACATTTTAAGAAATGACAAACTGCAAGTTTGGTATTTTAGTACGAAACTGAAGTTAATCAGCCTGATTTGCTTTTGCGCGCGTCACTAAACGATGTGGTGTTTTGACATCAGTCTTCTAAATTGTCCTCAAGTATGATTTCGAAAGCCGCGTTATCGGCTAACAACCTGTCAATGGTACAGTATACCATGCCTCTAGCCTGATATAATGAAATAAAGGCTGTTACCCTCATATAGATCAGATGTATTGAGAGTGTATGAATCTACATTTGATGCAAAGGCTCCTTAACAATGGTTTCTCATTTCCCAGCTCAGTGGGGAGGAGACGGGGGAGATTCTGTCGGCGTACAGCTCCTCCCCAGAGACAGTGTTTGGTGCAGCCTACCTGGAGATCCTGCCCTCCCACAGACTGCTACATGGGAGCAGCTCAGTCCGTTCTGTGCTGGCGAAAGCCTGCCAGTCAGGCAAAGGTGAGCTCTAATCTTGGCTGTTCTCAGAAGTTTGGGCTTTTTTGCCTTATGCCAAAGTCCATGGCTTGTTCAATGTTTAATATACTGTATAAGGCACTTGGCAGTTGCTACACCTAAAAAATAAATATTAAAAAAGCCCCATTGGCATGAGATTAGTATTACCTGTGGAGTTTTGTTAATTTGTAATAATTATGATGCTGGAGAATTTTCAAATTGATAATTTGGAAAGTAAACTGTTACTACTAATTAACCAACAATATTTTGACAAACACGGACCTCTCTTGGTATTGTGATTTCATTAATTTTTTTCTTGCTCATTTCAGTGTTTCTTTCCCCAGTGGTAGCTTTTCAATAGAGGTCCCCAGGGTAGCACACTCATCAGGATTTTAGATAAAGCTGTAGACAACATAAAGATAATTTACATCATTGTTCCGTTGTATATGTTTTACTGTATAAATTGTCTATGGCTTCCATTGTCGACTTTTTGCGTTCATGTTTTTTTTCCTTTTCAAGGTATTCTCAAGTTGCAATTTACCTGATATTTCTTAGTCACCGTTTTGTGTGCCCCTCCAAAAATCTTTTTTTATCACTAGCCTCTACGGCTTTCCACTTTCTTTTCTCTTTCAATCTTTTGTAATGGCATGCATGCCTCTCTGTATCGGTCCTGAGAAATGGAGGCTGCTGTGGAAATTTTCATTAGCGCCGTTGACATCTTTTCAGGGAGAATTTATCATACCGCTCCATATCAGACTACTATCCATGGAGATGCTTTGAACCACCCCTGTGGACATGCAGGAAGAAATCTGCGGGCTGCCTAATCAGTCCAAAAAAAGACCACAATGAGGCCCTCGCTTGGCAGTGATAAAGTCAGTGAACTAGACTTATGTTCAGACTCTGCTCATTTCACGTGAAAGCATTGGAATCAACACCGATTTTAGGTGGTAATTGGGAAATTATCAAAGGTAGACAGGTAATATGAGTGACAGTGACATTAGTACAGTGAGTTCAACCAAATTGATGAGAAAGAATGTGCTAATCACAATGTATCATAGTTGAGAAAAGATCTTTGTTTCAACCTTGGGGTTTAGTATAGTACTGTAATTTTCAGAATATATCCTTGTCCCTTTCTTTGAACACTGCTGTTTATAGTCCATTGTGTTTTACATATGGATTTTTGCAGCCACTAACCTGCATGTCTTTTGGTTTACGTATGCCATAAGGTTGAGACCTGCAATTATTAGTCCAGTGTGGCTTATTAATGAACAAATATAACTTTCTTGTAAAATTTGGTGTGTGCTGCCCATGTTCAGATGTGCTTTAAATCCGGTAGTTGGGATTCTCACAAAATAATCTCACACCCCTGTCCTTTAATTTGCAGACTCTCTCACAGAGGTCACAGCTGTCAATCTGTTCACTGGCCATGAGGTTCCTATAGTCATATCACATAAAGAGGCTTTTGATGGCTATCTGGATACAGTGGTTGGTAAGTTATTATTGTGATCACACTGCCAAAATCAGTTTCTTTTGTTTTTGTTTCTGTATGTGCTTTAACTTAAAATCTGTATTTCATTAGTAATCATCTCTGTATGTTTCTTCTAATTGAATCTTGTCAAAACAATGTAACTATACCAACAACCTTAGTTTCTCATTCAATAAACAAAACTGCATGTCTTTTATGAGGTACTACGGCAATCTTGGGAGTCCAGGACTGATGGGTTGTTTGTCTGGCAGTGAGTGGCGATGGTCTCTAAGGGATTGCTAACAATTAGTGGTGTCAGAGTAAAGCTTAACATTAAGCGCAGAGAGGCTTGTCGGGAAATCTCAAGAGAACAGTAGTAGTGGGTGTTTATCTTTTGTTAAATATGCTTTTTTTGTGTTCATATTCCACGTGTCTACTAGGCACACCTGACTGCAGTGTGGAACATTTGACTTTGGCCAAAAGGCTGAATTTAGCCTGGACCAATGTGCTGGAGAACCATGAAGATGGGACACAGACTGTCATTAATTCTGATGAGGTGACAACAACCACAGCCGTGACGTACACTTTGCTCAGAATGCCAATCATACTAATAATGGGATTTCTTATCGTAAATATTGCACATATCCTATTTACAGTTGTTCGCACCAACTGGTTTTCAAACAGATTGGGGAAGAACCTCAACATACCATTTGCTTAACAGTAACAGACCATTGCATATTTTGATGGGGGATTAATATTAAGGCGATAGTTGGTTTGTCCAAATTAGGCTAATCCATCAACACTGGCTCTGTAGTGTACTTTTACATAGTATTATCGCCACTTTTAATAAAAGAAACTGTCAGATTTATATCTGGTGATTGTTGCATAGTTGATAGAGCATTCCCACTGTCCAATATGAAGGGCAATGGCATTACCACAGCCTACTCTGTATGAGTGTTTATAAATACGCCTTGTAATGGTGTAGATAAAGCACTATTTAAGTCCTTTCCATTTAGCATAGCTGCTATGTCATTGTTGAAAAAAATGTGGGAGGGAGGTTTAATTGATTCGGATGTTGCAATTGGGACAATGTCTGAACAACTCCCTTTACATTCAACAAATCTACTGGTAAATTGATTTTTAAAATTATCGACTTGGGCGGATGGACAGAAATTGAGTAATGTGTTTTTGTTCTTGATATTTTCCTTTGGTTCTCTTTTCATGCTCCTTATCTGTGTCCTTCCTCTACCTCTCCATAAATCATAGTTCTCAGGGCTCACAAGAGAACAGGCTTTTGATGCCATTACCCAGAAGGCCAGGGAACTAAAGGTGGGGGGCCACCTCACCAGCTCAAAGCTCAGGGATTGGTTGATATCAAGACAACGTTACTGGGGCACACCCATTCCTGTGGTGCATTGTGTGTCTTGTGGTCCAGTTGCTGTCCCAGAAGAGGATTTGCCAATTACTCTGCCCAAACTGCCATCACTCACTGGAAAGGGGGCATCGCCTCTGGAAGCTGCCCATGACTGGGTCAATTGCAATTGTCCAAGGTAAGATTATTTTGTTGCCCTTTTGTAATTAAGTTATACATGTATTAAATCCTGCTGTTTTGGGGACATACACTCTTCCCTCGGTTATCGCGACTTCACTTATCGCGAATTCACTTCTTTGTGAAAATCCACACTGAAATCCATAAAAAAGGAAAAGAAAAAATTATAATAGGGGTGACCCTACTTCGCGGCCATGTCTGGTCTACATTAACCATGATATTCGAGGGATTACTGTTGTTAGAAAAAGTGTAAATTGTAGTTTTTTTTTTTTTTTAAACGAAGCGTTAAATACACCAGTGAGTGGGTTCTTTTGACTATAATTTATACAGTAGATAATGTAAAAAGCGAAATCTGCTTGTCAGCTCTGGCTCATTAGCTGAGATCAACACTTGCTAACGTAATGTGGTTCAGTTCTCCAGCTGCAAGGTTCACTATAATTTACTATCGCATTAAACTGTACTAGAGGCACGTATTTTTCCAAGGATAGCTAATTGGTTATTTATTCTGTAAATAACAATTTTGCTTCAATAGGTTTTAAATACATAGTCACACACTTAATGCAGATCCACAACTCTATTTTAATAGAACCTACTCCATTCTAGGTTTACACTTCAGCACATAAACCTTTGCTTTTTTATGCATGGAAATCATTTTGTATAATTGTGCTAAAAGCATGGTTTTTCACCTATTTGCTTCATGCAAGGTTTTTCCCTAGCTTCTTAAAATTTTGCACAGTCTGGAATGTGACCTTTTGCATTTTGACATTATACAGTTTGCACAACTAATGGAAAACAACAAGCTTCCAACCTATAAATCACTGATGTTATAGCATCTTTTAGGTTTATTTTTACACTTATTCATAATCATTAGCTCTTCTAGGATTACCAATAGGAAATTGTAATTATTTTCTAATTACTGCTATCTTTTTATCATTTTTTTCTTCCTTTTGAACTCCCAACATGATTGACTTTTAATTCAAATTAAGACTCTCCGGACCCAGCTGACGTGAAGCTGGCGAGTCATCAAAAAGACTTAAGCAGCCTCTGAATCACTATCAACCCACTGCTTAGAATTACATTATCAGATCAGTGGCTCTACTCAAATGTGTGATGTTGCAAATTGATATTATTGCTTTTGACAGAACATTGCAGAAAGTGAGCCTGTTTTTTTTTTTTTTTTAATGAGAATCCAAACGGTACAAACTGCTGTAAAACTGTATTTCTTTCAAAGGAATACACAATTAGTACTGATAGTCAGTCACCTTATGAGCAAACAGAACTTCAGTTGAGTGCAATCATTCATGTTTTGTTTCTGATTAGGTTTTATGATAATGGGCGTCTAAGGCAAGTACCATGAGATGATGATAATGATGTACTGTAATTTCTTGAGTATGAACTGCTATTTTTTTTTTGCTAAAGAAAATCATTTTAAATTAGGGGTGGGTATAATTACTGAGTGAAATCTAGCAAATCTTTATTGTTGTTTACTGGTACCTCGCACTTTCATTCCAATATATATAATGTCCTATGTGGCTAGTAAATTTTTGCTATTCACCCTGAATCATAGCATTTGAGGGCAGTATTTGTGATTTTGATATTACATAGTTAGTACGTAACACTTATGCTAACAGGGGAGTCTGTAGCTTTTAAGGGGACCGTCGAAACATTAATCCTCATAAACAGAAAAAGCAAACGTCACCAATATTAATGTGACCATTGCGACTCATGCCCACTTCAGCATAAGTACGGTACAAAAAAAAGTCATCTGAAAATGGGAAAAAAATTCTACTTTATAAATTATACCAGTTGATATAGCCAAATAAAAGTTTTCCTTATGAATACAATTTTTCTTGCTGCACACATAGACCTTTTGGCTTTGAACAAACACGTATGCAGGTTGACTTGTAGTGCTTGGATCAGAAGTCCTGCCTTCATAAAGCTAATCATCACATAAGCACCATTTACATAGACATAAACACTGAGTTGTAGATGGCTCTGGTCATCAGATTGAATTCCTTACCTCACACGTGATTGATAGGGGTAATCACAAAGGCGCCGTTATCGCCTCGCTCCCCATCTTCCCTCTGTTGTTAAGTGTCGGTGGAAATTTGTTCCCTTCACTCGTCGAGCATGTCCAATTAAAGTTTGAGTGGAACGCAGAGGAACACGGTGATGAGAGCTGCATGGCAGGGATAGAGCTTCATCTGTCCTTGAGGAAGTCATATCCTGTGTGATCATCATGTCTTCAACTCTGTGTAATGCTGTGAAGTGGCTTGTTGACTGATCCCTGACTCGGCATAGCTTGGCGTGAAATGTTTTTTGTTGTGCCACAATTTCCTAGGTAAAGAGAAGCGATGTTGGTACAACTTTCAGAGATGAGGATGGAACAGATGGACACCCACAGTGTGACTGATGACTCCTTCCTCATCTGTTTTCCAACCTTTTGATTCCCATTCTTATCCGATAAAGAACAATCCACACTAATTCGGATTTTGGAGACTGCTTTAGTCTGATTGACACTCTACTAAGGAGCACTTGCTAGAGCTATAAACCAGCGACGACAAGCTGTTCTCAATGTCCCTTATCTGGATAGATAAAGGTTTCATTAAAAAAAACACAAATAGAAATAATTAAATTGTGTCTGGATACTCAAGAAGGACCTATTTACTTCTACAACACTGCCTTTTGAGTACAAACCGAGAGAAACATTCCTTTGGCTGGAGCTCCCACTTTGTTCACGTAACAAATACTTTATTTTCCCAACCATAAACTGAATCTGCAGGAAGAGCTCTTTTTTTCATGACTCAAACCAATGTCACAAATTTCTGTGACATCTAAGGTCATCTTTAGAAATGTGCAAATGTCCAGTGGCTTTCTGGCCTCAGTTTGTCCAACCAGGTGCCTGCACTCAGAAAACCTTTCTTACATCTGCATTTGTTTAGGTTATTTAGTGATAGCCTTGGCCCTTTTTTGAATTCATGAAATAACACCTGGCTTTCAAATGTTATAACTTAGGATTGTTGCTAGGCAACCTTTTATTTCATCATCATTGCCTAAAATGGTGGATGACAGAAGGAGTTTGCCTTTTAGTAGTCTGTGCAACGTGATTTTTTCTGTAGGAAATCCTGGACAGGGTAGACAGAATCAAGGAATAACATTTTTTATGATCTAGAAAAATATAAGACAGAGCTAAATCTTTATCTGTGCAGTCTGTGACATTTTTAACCTCCATGGAGAAACCATATTTTAAATAAATGAAACACGGTATTCTGGTTTTCCTGTCTGAAATTTTCTCCCCTCCTGCAAATGTGTTTTGGGTGGAGTAAAACAGGGTACAAAGTGACATTTCTACCTCAAATAGATGATCGTTCCCATATTAGTACAGCCTGCTTGTCAGGGCGTCTGAACAATGTTCCAGTGCCAGTTTGCTTTCAACTGTTTGTCTACAGCAGCACCACCAGTACAGCCAGATGGAGACGTCGTCACACCCGCACAATTAGCACATATACTGCATAAATATCACATTTCTCTAGGCATACAAAAAGGGTTCACTCATCTGTTGACTTTCTAATTTGCTTGTCTAATTCTATCATTGTCCCTCATTGCTATCTGTGTTTGTTGCTCTGCTTTCAGATGTGATGGCCCAGCAAAAAGAGAGACTGACACCATGGACACATTTGTGGACTCTGCTTGGTATTACTTTCGTTACATCGACCCTCATAACACAAACAGGTATTGACGGTCTTTGTGACAGCGTTGTTTCTCCTTTTTTTCTCTGTCAAAGTCCCGTTATTTACTATTTGCTATTTTGAGGTTCATTATAGGTTTTTAGATGACACATTTACATGTTCATTAAGAATCAACATTTATGGATATAGATACAAATGTTCTCTTCCTTTAGTGTTCCCCACAATCCAATGAGAAACATCTATTATAGTGAGATAAATGTTTGAATGTAAATTCACAAAATCTTTCAATTATAACTTTTGCATTTCCGAAGGATTTTATGATTGATTAAAATGCCACCAGTTTGTTGTAAAAAAAATTACTCCACAGGTGAGCGATAACAGATTGTTGTGTTGACCTTTCCGGGAGCGGTTTGATTATCTTAGAAACGTCAGTATGTCACAGTAAAACCTTGTATGTGCAACTAGAATCATTTCATGCACATGAAATTCTAACGTGAAACACATGATTGTCTACATAAATTCACCCACTCTGCCACTTATTTATTTTAAGCATGCAAACATGCAGGAGCCTGTTTGGCTATTTTTCCACCCACTTACTGTACTTGTGTACATCCATGCACACACACTCAAATTTTTACTCTCTGCTCATAGAGATAGAGATTATGGACCTACGTTGTCACATGCTGGGATGTCGGTGATACCCAAAGCTTAACAAGAGATTTTATTCCTTCTTCACTTCTTGGCCAAACGGCTAAGCTGCAGTAAAAGGACTTTGAGGGGGACCACCCAGTCCATCATTTTTTTATTTATTTTGCAGGACAGATTATGGTACAAAAGAAAAAGCAATTACTCTATTTGTGCATTTCAGTCGGCTTGCTGAGTCTTATGCGCACAGAAGTGATGAAAAGTAGGATGCTGCGAGTAGCAACCAGTGGAGGGAATTAAATAGAAGTGTGTTCTGATGTATTAGAGAAGTGGGCCCTGATGGCAACTCACAGGCCAAATTATTTTCAGCCTTGCGACTTCATGACTTTATCCCACGGTGCAATTATCACCAGACACCAGTCACCAGAGATGGAAAGAGAGAGGCAGAGAGGTGTGGAGGAGGGTAATTACTTGAGCCATGTGTGACACATGTTGTAGATAGTGCTCTGCTGACCATCAACCTGTAAACCTGACCACATTCAGTCCTCACTCATCTTGTCTACATCTGATCCATCTTTTGCCACTATTGGTGTTCAGCTAATAAAATGGGTGTTGGAAGAGATATCTAAGATGAGGCAAAAAAAAAAAAATCTCAAAGTGACTCCGATTCTGACAGGAAAATAAGTCTACAAAACAGAAGGTTAAGCAATTCTCACTCTATTTTTTCTATCTTCTCTTGTTTTACACAGAATAATGCTTTCTTCGCTGATTAATATCATAGAAATTCCTGCCTAGAAAGGGGCTTTCACACTGCTTTTGGGTGTGTGCAGGGAGAGGAACAAAAACATTTGTGTATGATATTAAAAGAAAATGCAGTTTGTTTTTTTGTAGCCACGTAGATAGTAGTAGTAGATAAGTATACAGCTGTGCAGTGTTTTTCTTAAATTATAAAGGTTATTATTCATTAACCTCTATTACAGTTTTTTATAACAAAATGGCTGTTTTGTGTTTAAATATTATATTTGTAAATATGTAATGTATTATTCCTCATATATATTTTTCAATCTAGTCTTCCATGTGAGTAATTTGCTGTCAAGAACATTTAAATGAAAATAAAGTACTGCTAAATAAGTACTCAATACACTACATTGGTTACATAATTTCAAAAGAGGAGAAAAATATTTTAAAAATGTTTATTAACTTGTAAAAGCCAACATCAATCTCATGCTAGTACTTACAGACATTGCATAGAAAATAAAAATCTCCCTAACCTAACCCATGATTTCAGTTAGTTTTTTTCTTCTTACCTTTTTTAGGCCTTTTGAGCGCCACCTAGTGGATCACTGGCTCCCCGTAGATGTTTACATAGGAGGAAAGGAACACGCTGTCATGCATCTGTACTACGCACGCTTCATTTGTCACTTCTGCAAAGACCAAGAGCTTGTGGCGCACAGGTACTTTTTTGTTCGATATAATCTCTTTCAGTTTGCACATAATTGGTCCATAGATGAATACGTTCTTCATCTCTGTTTTTTTAGGGAGCCATTCAAAAAACTACTTGTCCAGGGTCTGATTAAAGGCCAGACTTTCCGACGAGCAGACAATGGCCAATACTTAAAAAGAGAAGAAATAGACTTTACAGGTAGACATGATCAAAATCTGACACACAGAGAAAGTGATACCGTGTTTTTTTTCTTCCCAGAAACATAACAGATACTAGCTGAAAAGAAGTAGATATGCTCTGTTTCCCTTATTTCATTGTTTGTTGCCATGTTCAATGCTTGAATGTTTCAAAGGTCCAAGGATAAAATAAGACTATAGTGCCTTTATAGAAAGAATCTTGCTTATCTCTTGCACACACTCGCTAATGTTTCTTTCAAATGAGGATTTTTTATCCCATTGGGAATAATGAGAGTCAAGGACCCACACCAATGCTAATGCACATAGTTCTTCTATTAGTATTAGTTGTTTTATTATTATTCTTTTCTTGTCTGAATAATTACATGCTTTACATGTTACAAATTGATATTTACATGCTTTTCCTCCATGTTGGCCAGTATTGTAAAGTTCCATGATTTAGATTTTAAACTTCTCACAAATAATAATGGAGTTAGAATAGTCAGACAAATCATCTTTAACCATTAATAAGGCACACACGTTTTATTGGGGGGCATATTGGGTTTGCATGTTCTCCCCAGGCCTGCATGGTTTTTCCCTGGATACTGGATTTCCTCCCGCATCCCCAAAACACGTATCCAAGGCGAGTTGAACAGTCTAAATTGCCCTAAATTATGAGTGTGAGCATGAATGGTTGTCCAACTCCTTGTGCACTGCAATTGTGACATGCAATCCATTTCCCATGAATTAAAAACTGGGTTATCAGATATACACAATTCAATAAGTAATTAGTTGAAAACTGATACTGACGGAGGAGAAAATGTCACATTGACGTTGACCTTTTGGTTTCTGTTAGGAAAAGAGCCACGAGCAGTGGGAGGCGAAAGTATGGAAGTGACATGGGAGAAAATGAGCAAATCTAAACATAATGGTCTGGACCCCCAAGAGGTGGTGCAGCAGTACGGAGTGGACACTATGCGACTCTACATCCTTTTCGCCGCTCCTCCTGAACAGGACATTCTCTGGGATCTAAAAAGTGAAGTTAAATATCCTTGTTTTTACCATCAGCTGCTGGATATTTGTTTCCCACCGAAAAATCTATAATCCTGATTTAAAATTGTCCCCAACCTAGAGGATGCTCTTCCTGGAGTCCTGCGCTGGCAATCCAGACTCTGGCAACTTGTGACAAAGCTGAGAGGTGCTCGGCAATTGGCTGACATCCCCAATCCCTCTTTGCTGCAAAAGAAGGATTTGGCAGCGTCAAAGAAAATCTGGGAGAACAAGAACTACGCAATTCAAGAGGTAGAGCCTGTAATATTGCAACCATATTCACCAGTAGGGGTCAGTAGCCAGCCTGATTTTCATGTGTTAGCTTTCTCGTTCACTCTATTTCTCCAAAAGATTCACTCACCTTTCAGTCCAAAACAACATAATTTATCATGCTAACATGCTCTGACAAGATAAATGTGCCAATCATTACAGGCCAGTACTGCCTGATCATCTATTCTAAGATGAAGACCCCAGAGTAAAAAGGGAGCAGGCAGATTGGCTAGAAATTGATTCAAAACCTACTCAGTCGCTCCCACACTTTATAAATAGATGTCCATTCCTGACAGGTTGGATTTTCCTTCTCCGCCCCTCAAGGCTGTAACTTTCATAGGGCATCATGTTTGCTGGCCTTAAGCTCTCAAAGTCAGGGTGTGCTTCGATTCGCCCCGAAAAAAAGCCTCAGTAATCTGCCGCTTTCTCCCTAAAACCCTTCCATGAAGGGGTTTCACCTCCCACTGGGCTACGTTAGGAAATATTGACCTACTCAGAGATGAACATCTTCAGCTAGAAATAAATGGCCAGAAGGGGCACCATAAGGGCATGTTGCTTTTTCTTTACAGCCAACACTAATCTACATACAGTAGTAAGTAAATGACTAACAATGTGGCTAATTTAATACAGTAATGTAACAGCATTGACTTAGTGTTTTTTTCTAATTGACTTTTCTGTTGTGATATTTTTGATTGCAGGTCACAACTTACTTCACAGAAGACTTTTTATTCAATGCTGCCATTTCTCGCTTAATGGGACTTACCAATACACTGAATGTGAGTGAACACGCGTATTAGTTTGGTGAGCATCACCCTGACTTGCATTAAATGGGATCTTGTGTACAGAGTGCAACCATTGGAGTGTTGCAGCATAGTGTGGAGTTTGAGGATGCTCTAGCTACACTGATTATGATGACTGCGCCCATGGCACCTCACCTGGCCTCCGAACTTTGGGCAGGTGGGTACATATAAAATGAGACCTCCAACAAAGAAGTTCTCCCTTTGATCGGGTTGCTAAGTTAGTTTGGAAGTTAAGTTCCGATTGACCTAAAACTTGGCGAACTCTGTGATAATAATGCAAATTGTGAACAAAAAAAGAAGGGAACTAACGATGAAATCAAAATGGCACCATCTGTCGAGGGGTGTAATTAAGAAGTAGACTGCTAAATACCAGATTGACAACCACAACACAAATATATTGTCCTTGATAGTGCACAACATAAAATCATGGTTTCATCCTTTAGAAAAGCCTCGTTAAATGTGGGTTGATAAAATAGTCATTTTAAATTTAAGCACGAAAACCTGCAGCTGTGTAGATATAGTAATTGCAAATATTACCAAACAGAACAATGCACCCTGCCTCTTAACGATGTTTAACAGTTAATCTCCATAACAATCAACTTGCTTCATTAGGTACGAATATAGTGTCTCTCCAACTCCGTAGCTCAATAGGACTGGTTGTAGCCTGATTAAAATACACAAGTTTGGACTCCATGCATTTGTTTCGCTTCAGGTAGTGAATACTATACATAAACTATTATGCTATTAGAATTAGTCAAACAGTTTACATATCTTATTTTCCCAAAGGTTCTTTCTCCCAGAGTGCACACATGTCACTGTGTCTTTAATACAAGCAAAAAAGAAAAAAATACAACAAAAACAAAACACATGATGCTCAAATACGTCATTCGACTTCATTACATTGCAAGTCCTTCTAATGAAACCCATGTTGTGATCTCTCGGCTCGTTGTTGGAAACAAACAGTAGGAAGGAAGAGACAGCGTCATCTTTGTGCATCACATGGCGACTCCCTCTCTCTCCCCCTTCAAGGACAACATCCTTTCATTGTTGACGACACACGTACAAAACTGTAGAAAATGTATTCTCCAGCACATCTCTGCATGTTGATAAGGAGTAGCTGGAAGAAAGGCATTCATATCAGTAGATCACATTTGTTCTCGGTTGTGATCTAAAAATATTTGTTCACAAGCATGCAACTTGTAGTGGGACTTTCACTCTCACTTGTTGGAATTTGGAGGAAGTTCATGCCCTTCCTTTGTCTTCCTAAAAAAAGCGTGAAAGGCATTGCGTTAAGTAGTTGAAATCACATTTACTAAAGCATTGTTTTCACCGCTCAATACACACTTATTTGGGTTAAGAAAAAAACAATGCTTAAACAAACCATGACAATTGTGTTGCCTGTTGAAATAGAATTCAATTATTTCATAAATACTCAAAAATAAACAAAACTGTTTTGGCATTACTGTTCAGGTCTTTGCAAGGTGAATAACCCAATCAGCAGAACTCTCCAGCAAGGTGGAGAAGTCCTGTCACAATCCTGGCCTACTGTAGATCCTGAATACTTGCAGACCCCTGACTTTGTGGATTTTTCTGTGCGGGTAAGATGAAACAGATACACGTTTTACAATGTGGCTTTTTATTTCTTGCATGAAGACAGCCAAATGGTTTTAATGAATGCCTGTCTGCTTTAATTGTCTTTTTTGTTTGGCAGATGATGGGTTTCATTTAAGCATCACTACATTTGTTACCTTGTTTAAATTTTCATTTGTTCTCTAATCCACCACCATTTCATTTTTGGAAGCTAAAGTCATAATCCATGAATACATTCATGCCCTGTAATTTTGAAGAGAGCCTATGATTAGCTCGTGCGTGTTCATGTCTGAGTGTGTATGCTTGTGTATTTGTGCGTCTGCAATTTCTGCACGTCAAATCTACTTGAAACCAATAGAGGAATGAGTCAATAAGTAAAGGGGTACTTTACACCTAATGATTTATGCTTCCGTCGTGCCTTTTCCTTTTTTTATACGCACAAATAATGCTTGTGACATTTTATTTTAGCATCCTGTATGAGGGAACATGTGTTAATTGCTTTCACAAACATTTTCACTGTGTGACTCCAAAATTCAGAGAATAACTCAGAAAAAAAAATATATACCGTATTTTCCGGACTATAGGCTGCAGTTTTAGCAGCGTAAGTGCTCCCCTTTCTTTGCCATATCGAGAACTTGCATCTTCCCGACAATTGTCATCATTCTCCGTTACCGTTTAAAAGCTGAGACAACGTGTTTCCGACTCATATTAAGACGATTAATGAGATCATCCATTCGTTGATCCTAACGCTTATGCAAGTTAAAAAAAAATAAAAAATTATATGACTTTGTTTCTTAGGATTTACCTTTCTTGATAAATTATCAGATTCTCTTTCGTTAATTCGTTCATCCTTGATTCCTTTACACAAGTTAAAAGAAAAATAATATTTAATATGACTATGTTTCTCATGATTTACCTTTTATTGATAAATTATCATTTTCTTCTAGAGTAAAAATACCTTGAGCTCTCTGCTACTGATGAAAAGATGGCAGAGATGCGATTTAACTTCCACTGTTATAACAGCTGTTTGTGTTTTTTACTTGACAGTAATATGCTTTGACAGGTTTTCTTTACGGTTGCTCACTTTATGTTTACCACTCTGTATAGTGAATATATTTAGGTTTACAATGCTGGATGGTAAAGATCTGATTCACAAGAGCTGGCTCCCATGGGCTTCCTCGTCCGCTCTGCTCTGCCTGTGTCCTCTAATCACATATTCTGGGAAGCCTTGCTTGAGTGGTCTTCAATACGCACACAGGCAAATGACATTGCCTACTCATTGTGTACACTTACTTCTAGTGCTACAACACTGAGCACGCTTCCTTTCTTTACCACTAACTGCGGGTTGGGAGGGTCAACCGCGTGTGGAAAGGGAAACTTTAATTCGTCGGTCTGAGCATAAGTTTAGCGTTCTCTTTGAATTATAGGTTGAGGGCTGGATTTCATTTGTCTCTCAATTGTCACCTCCAGATTAACAACAAAGTTTGTGGGACAGTAACTGTACCTGGTCTGTTGTCCAAAGACTTGGATCAAGTGCAAAGGCTGGTCCTGGAGAGCCCCCTAGGACGAACACATCTCAAAGATATTCACATAGAGAGAGCCATCCTGTCTCCCCGTACCAACCTCATCAATTTCCTAGTTGTGGGGTGATGTTACACTCCCTGCTTGGGCGACGGTTTGGTGGTGGCAATTCATCGTCTGTCCTTGTCAAATAATGGAACTTTCATACAGTACAAATTAATATTTAGGATTGGATTACTCTTTTAAAGGTGCAGTCTCAATACAAAGGCATCAAGTATTGCTACTACATTTCAAGAGACAAGTGTTTGCTCTTACACGATCAATGAAATGTTTCCATTTTCACCTTCAATTTTCAGCCCTTTTTGTCCTCAGTCAACAAAAAAGATTTTGCTTTTCTGCTATTCAGTCACATCCATTTGTCCTTTTTTTACTTAATATATAATCATGGTTGGAGTAGATTATGGGTGCTTTGTTTTTTTTACCAAACAACAACAACCTTTTTAGGAGATGATTGATAATGATTGGTAATTTTGCAAAACAGAATCAAGGTCACGGAAATGTTCGAATTTGCTCATTTAAATATAAATTATGTGATTTGCTAATCAAGAGAATAAATGTAGCTTCCTGTCTTTGAATGAATAATATAAACTCATATTGATCTAGTCACTCTGAAGATCAAGTCTGTATAAACGTAAAATATTTGTAGTACATGTACATACCAGCCATGTTATTAAGACCAGGTAAAGCAAATAATGTGTGAGTCCTTTGTTTCTTGCTCGAAACTCTACCAAAGTTATGGTTACCTTCCATATTAAGGAATTTTAAGCAATTATTTGTTACTTGCACTCATCTAAAATGATGCATTACTTAAATAACCTATTTCCCTAGACTTATTGGTTTAAAACAAGTTATCCATCATTTTTTTAACTATATAATAATATTATGGGGCTATCATACGTTTATTCATTGTCAAAATAGTGCTGGGAGAAAAAAATTACAATGCGTCCCATGGCCAAAATGATCTTGACATCCCTGAATATAGATTGAGTAAATTAATAATCTGGTACTACATTTTTAGTAAAGTTTGCATTGAATGTATTTTTTCTCTTGATGAACATACTCCTAATGAGAAAGATTTTGGTTGCATTAACATCATATTGTATATACAGCACACTATATATTTTTTACTTCTAATAGTTGCTTTTTACATTGGCAAAACACTGTGATAAAAATAGTTCTCTGGGTCAATGGAGTTTCCCACTCCCAAAATATATGTGTGAAGCAATTTTATTGGGGACCTGGTATTGTATTAACTTGTTGACCAGAAAATGCCTCTTCTTTTATTGAATTAAAAATAAATCAACTTGTATACTCTCACTCTGTCCTCTACAAAAACCCAAATACTAAAGATTCCAATCACTTTTTAGATTCCCCTCAACTCCCATGACACCACTTGCCAGCGTCAACCACAGCAACTCACCTCAATGTCACGTCTTTGGTGAGTTTATTGCCGGAATTCTCTATTTTATTCTTTTCCTGGTATAAGCAATAAATAATTTGTGGTGTTGAGCATGTAACTAAGGAAATAATACATTCGCCATCACTTAGGTCAGCTTTTTGATGAAGAAATACCTCTTTTTTATGACTATTGAAATCAAGCTGTATCAGCATTTTTTCCCCAAGTATGATTTTTGTTGAAGTCACAAACCAAGTGCATGGAGAAGCTGAAGCCAAACATTCCACACTTTTGCTGTGAACTCTATCACATATCCGAGCGCTATTTGTCAGCATCAGGTGACAGGAAATTCAGACAGGCGGGAGAATAACAGGAAGGAGTTATAAGGAGGAGGCAAAGCATCGATAAACTATTGTATTCCTTTGCATTGGCTCACATTCTGCTAATTTAATTAAATGTTATCACAGTGCAGTAGGTGAGAGTAAAAATATGTTATTCCCTTTGGAAATGGCATGTTTTCACACTTTAAAACTGTGAATAATGCATTAGAGACCTTTGGATGTCACTTTTTTTTACCAATGAATTTCCACCTTTGTAGTTCTAAAATGTTTGCAATATCAGTTTCTTTTCCACCGCCTTCCTGGCAATTTAGGTTAACATTAAAGTGGAATGTAGACTGAATTCATATGCCTTGACCATATGTTGACAGCCCAATTAACTTTGAAAAAAATGCCCCGGGATTTTTAATTGGAATCAGACTATAATGCAAAATATGAGGTCACTACATTGGCGATGTCTTCATTAAAATTGACTCTTTAAAATGTCTTTTTAAATGGATTTTATTATGTACAGCCCATGGAGTCAGCTGTACACTTTATATCAGCTCTGCAGTTACCATGACAACTAGATCACTGAACATACCACGGTGACTCATTCGTTTATAGTTAGGCTTTATACTTGGGATGTATAACATGATGAGTTGCTAAAGTCTTCCTGTGGAGGAAAAAGGTTGCATCACTTTATTTACAGGATACCGACATTGAATACTACACAGTTACTGGTTATAACAAATTCATCTTGTAACAAATAATTTTACAGTTTTGAGAAATTGTTACATTTGGTACAATGCTTTAAAGTACTTTTAAGTTTTAATATGTCAGGTCAACATTAGTTGTGCAGGTATGTAATGGATAAAATACTCTATGTTCACAGAGCTAAAAAAAAAAAGTTATTAATTCTAAAGCCCTGTTAGTTACCCAAGACTGAATTTGTTTCTTGTTGGATAACTTTACTGGCTTTGCATTTGAAGTCATTTTCTGAGTTTCCCAAGCCGTAAGGTGGTGAGCATATGGGAAAGAACATTGTTTGCTTGAAGGCATGGTTGCATAACGGCGATTGTTTTCTCCCCATGCATTGCGGATGTAGTGTCCTCTAAAGTCTGTGTTTTTAATTAAAACTGCAACCTGTGAAAGCTTTTTCACATTATCTGAGGTTTAAACTCTATTACGG
This sequence comes from Stigmatopora argus, assembly GCF_051989625.1. Lineage (NCBI taxonomy): Eukaryota > Metazoa > Chordata > Actinopteri > Syngnathiformes > Syngnathidae > Stigmatopora > Stigmatopora argus. The sequence goes on from NC_135390.1 coordinate 11,887,459, forward strand.
TGGCTCATATACTCCAGTGAGCTTTACAAAGCAATGTGGAGGGGTCACCCCATGGAATGTGTGACATCACTCAACCATAACAGACGGACCTATAAAATAGTCTTCAAGTACCAAGTCATACGTAACTGCTTATGCCATGGTTAATCTTTCTTGACATATTTGATAATATTAATCATTTTCACTCACCTTTTCTATATATACTATAGTAATGGAGTACTGGGGAATTCCATACTGTATTGGTGAAAGTATTCACCAAAAGGAAGGATGTTCAAGGGGTCAGGCAGCTTTTTGACAGAGAGAGGCGTAAATAATTTACATTTATAAATCTTATTCCTTTCGATTCATATACTTAGAATTTAAAAGAAAAATACATGAAAATGTGTGCATTTGTAATGTCAACACTTTTAAAGTACAAAAAGGCTCTTTTAACAACATTGTTGTTGCTAATCAATGAGTATCAATGAGAATATGCATGCACAAGGGAGTATATATCTGAACCGCTTATCTTCACAAGGGTCCACGGGGGTGCGGGACCTTATCCCTGCTGCATTTCTGGCCAGCCAATCGCAAGGCACAAGAACACAGACTATTCACGCTCACAGTCATATGTAAGGGCAATTTAGCATTTCCAACCAGCCTACCCTGCAAGTTTTGGGGATGCAGGAGGAAATCGGAGTATCCGAAGAAAACCCACGCAAGCCCGAGGAGAACATGCAAACTCCACACAGTGAGGGCCGACCTCGGATTCAACCCTCGACCACAGAACTGTGAGGCTGCCATGGGAGTGTAATTTAAAAAAATGATTGAAGGGACACAGTGGTGTGGCGACACGACAATGCTTTTGGTGTGTCCGGGACAGTGGGTTCCACATTTTAGCAGAGAGCCATAGTTGGCTCATGAGCCATAGGTTCCCTATCCGAAGATATCCTAATGGTTTAATGGAGGAGGGGGATTTTTTTTCTTTTAACACCAAAGAGCAATCCAATCCGTCTGCACGCAAGATAAGGAACTTAAGTTCGTCTCCCTTTGTTGAAAGAGCGTAAACGGTATAATGCCTCCCAAAGTTGCGTCGTTGTTGTTTATGTCGCTTTAGACGCGTCTGGGTTCTATTCACCATGACCGCATGACCGTTGCAAGTGGTTATGGTCGCAATTTAAAAAGCGGTACTGCCCCTTTAAGGACATTCTGCTCCTCGGTTCCAGTCTTAACCTTTCAGCCGCGGACGCCGGTTGAGCCGCGGCGGACACGTACGACGGTGACGCCACGCCACGCCGGACCGTCCGTTCGAGTCAAGCAAACCACTTGGCGCAAACTTAACGACTCTTTAAAGTACTTTGGGTGACTTTTATTGAGAGAAATTTTGAATGAGTTGCCTCTCGCCTACTTGGGACTGTACTGAGGTAATCGAATCGGGAGGGGAAAAGAGGAGGTGGGGTAGCAAAAGGGGGCCAGTCCAAGCTATCAGAGTCCGACATCTACAAGTTGAAAAGCGGACAGACGGCGATTTGTCCCCGACGAAGCTGAAACAAGTAAGGACGGTCTGGAAGAAGCTTGGATGTAACTGAGAAAAGTTGGAACCGGACTCTGGGAAAGTGTTTTGTTATCAGGAAGGCCATCGGACGGACTGTAAGCTAACACCTCGCTCTACTTTAATACATTTTTTTCCTCTATTTTTTTAATTACTTGTTTCAAGGTTACCACTCACACACCAGCTCTAAAATGGACAAGTACGAGGATTTAGGACTGGAGGCGAGTAAGTTTATAGAGGACTTAAACATGTATGAAGCATCCAGAGATGGTTTATTTAGGACCAGAAGAGATGCAGGAAATAATCCTGATTTTGAGGAGACAAGAAGAGTTTTTGCTTCTAAAATGACGAAAATACACATGCAGAAACATCAGGAGGAAATGGCTAAAAATAATCAGGCCATAAGAATGAATGGGGGCCTCCATAATGCATATTATACTAAGGACAGGCCACCTATCAACAACTCCAGGCAGCCAGGTGAAGCTGCGGCAAAGCCCCCAATACTGTCCGGTCCTTTACCACCTGCCAGTTACTCTTCACATTTTGAAGGTCATAAGATCCATGCTGCCACTCAGCCTGAGCCTCCAGTCGGCAAGGGATATAGCCACGGAAACAATTACGATAATAAGGAACGCTCAGACCTCCATTTGTACCAGGACAACACCCTCACTGCCTCTAGCCCAGGAAACATTTATCACAGTACAGCCATGCACTCTGGTAATCCGGCTCTGTGGACCTCATCCGCAGAGTGCCACAATCCCCCATCTTTGTCTGACCATAACCTTGCATCCTCGACTCTCATCAACCCTCTACTTTTGCAGAATTCAGATGGCCCTCTTTCAACTGACACAAGCCCTCCTTCCTCACTTTTTCTAAAAGAAAAACCAGACCTTATTCCTTCACTGCCTCTCAGTGCCTTCACAGGAGGAGCCAAGTTCCACATACCCTCTGTACAGTCTGTAGCGAACTACGCATCGTCTTCTCCAACTTCAACAATAGCTTCCAGACAGAATGGTCCAGTTGTGGTTTCTTCTCAAGTGCCTACTGAAGCACCTCAAACCAAAGTGCAGGTCACTTCTGCCACCATCAACCCTGGCAATGTCTCTAAAAGCTTCAGCCAGAGTCAAGAGCAAAGGCAAATTCCAAGCTTTGGGAAAGCCATCGGTGCTGAATCATCTTCCTTTAAGCCGATACAACCCCCAAAAGAACAGGGCCCATCGGCTGCCGAAGTAAAATTGGAAGCCCTGACTGATCGCTTGGAAAAGGAGATGACAACTCCTACAAAAGTTGACTACTTTGGTAAGATATCAGCATCAATTTTAATACTGCAAGTTTATTTCCAATGGTAAAATAGCCCAGCCAGCAGTTTTTTTTTTATTTCTTATGCAGTCACAATTTTCAAAGGAGTCATCAATCTCAAACATTTCATTCACCACAAGTTTTAGGGATCGCAACAATCTACTGTCTCTTTTTGATCTTCTCTCAAATGCCTTGAACCACCCATTTTTTTTTATTAAATTTGATGGAAGGCAGAGGTGATGCATCTTTTAATTGGATTTTTTTCAAGTTTCTCTTAACATTGTTAATTAGTCTTTTGCTTTGCAGAAACAACCTAACCTAACAAAAGAATAAGAGGAAAGTTCTTCTCACTGCCAAAATATGTTGTAGTCATATCAGTAACATAAAAGTGGAAACTTATGAAAAGCACTGACTAATATTGACTTTGTAGTTATACTATGAAGAAATTACATAGTCATGTATTTTTCTCCCCTCTCACTATCTGCTTGGCTTGTCATTGTGAGCCAAATTTACAAAACATCCAAGCCTGATACACCATATATGACCACTTCTCCTTGCTCAAGCAGCTTTGTTACTATAACATTGGATTGGATTGGATAACTTTATTCATCCCGTATTCGGGAAATTTCGTTGTCACAGTAGCATGGGGGTAAGGATGCAGAAATAGGAAAGGCATTTAGACATTAAACATTAGACTACATACAGAACTGGAAACCACCAAAATACTGACCTTCTGTGGTAATTTTTATTTTCAGAGTTTTGGATATTTAGCTCATCATAGCAAATGTATTGGAAAATAACCAATTCATTTTTTTAAAATCCACAGATAAAGCTTTATCATTCAAATTGAGAATTGAATCCCCAAAATAATACAGCATAAATGTGTTCCTTTGTTTACTGTGTCTTCTTCTTGTTGACTTCATTGCCAGGTTACAGGCCGCTCTGTCAAACCATTTAACATCTATCGTCATCTGTCCCACAAAATCCCACGGTGGAAACACATCACATCAGGGTTTACCTCAACTTTGTTTTTAGCCAAGAGTCGCACAGTTGTGTTAGATTTCTGCATAGTCCAAACTAAAGCCGACAAAATGGATTATTGTGCTTATAAAAACGTCACTAACAAATGTGCTGACGAGACACTTGGCAAGGTTGTCCGTCATCCAGTAAGTTTCTCGCTAGATAGTCTGCGATGAGTTTGCTACTAGGATATGTGCTGCCAGAGCCATGTGCTTTCCAGCTGTTTTCAAAGAAGGCTATTGATGAAATTGGATACGATATACTATATAATTACAAAGCGGTGGATAAGAAATGATATCATGTTGGAAACTGTTCAACACAGTGTTCTCAAAGAATCTCTAACACACCCACCCTCACTTCCTTGCTCACAGGAATTTCCAGATGGAATGCCATGGTTGTAGCTCTTAAGTCCCCTCCTTGTCCGCTCAGTGGTGTGTAAGAGAAGATGTCCTGGCATACGTCACTGTCACAACAAGTCTCACAAATAGCTGGGTCATGTGAATATGACAAATGTGTGGGAGAGTTTTGTCGCTTTCAGCCCGCTAGAGAAAATCGTTTCTAAAATTTCCGTATGTATATGTAGTCTTTTCTTTCTTATTCCCACACCGCCACGCACAGTCCTGCACGTCCCACTAAGGCTTTGCCCGTCCTGTGAATCATGGTCTCGTGCAACGTCGGTAATGTGTAGGATGGTCATAAAACAGGCAGAATGTCACTAGAATTCTACGTTAGCGAAAGGGTGTATTTGTTGGTGAATGTATCCTTAAATCTTTGTGCAAAATTTGATTTATTTACTCTCCAGGGTTAGAGTACTCAAGGATGGTGTTTTCTGGAATGCAAGAGACATGCCGTAAATGAGAAAAAAAATCAAATAAGCCCTACAATGACATAACTGCAGCTGGGGCTGGAAAATTGAGGCCAGGAGAGGATTGTCTGGAGAATGAGTTCAAGGCATTTTAGAAGTGAATGTTCCAATTATTAATAGGTAGGCTATTTAAAGTGGGTATACTGCACAGACAAAGAGACTAACGCAAACATGTCCGTAGGGGCTTTTTTGTGCATGACAAAAAATAAAGGGGTCAATATCGTAGGTTCAAAAGTGCATTAAATGGCAGGTCATGCTGTCTGTCTTTCCCTCTTTTTCTGCTTCCCCTGCACATGAACACATGGGTCCAGTTGAGTATTTTGTTGTGTTAAGATTGAATTGATTTATTCCATCCTGCTGTTGAGTGGAACGCTTCCCAGAGATTCTCGGCTTCTTTTCTGGCAACCTTCTGGAGGGGGTGTGAATGTGATCGCCTCTCAGGCATGTCACTGTGCTTGATGAATATATTCCAGCTTGGTTAATGTTTGTTATCATCTCATATTTTCATTGCCGTTGTTTTTTTACTTGGTAAAATTTTAAGAAAGATGAGTATTGCCTGTGTGTTGCTAAAATCCATGTTTCCACTGGGTTTAGTTTTTCCTATTTAGTATTTTTGACCATGTTTTCAGAGCTTTGACAGCTGTGAAAGGTGAGCAAGGAGCAAAGGGGGTGGTAGTCTTAGGTTAATGTTTTTCTACCCTGCCTCCATTTAAAGTGTGCACAGAGTCCCATGAATAATCTCACTGTTTTGGAACATGGGACACTAGCCAAAAGTACATAGTACATATGCAGCTGGCCAATTGAGAGGAGGTTAGCATTATAGAACAGCCGAGCATTGACTATTTTTAAAATCGCATCGGGAATGAATTTGTCATGCTAAAGTATATTAAAATCCCTGTTTCTTGTTCAATGGTTGCCATGGTTGACTGGTTAGCGTGCCTCACAGTTCTGAGATCAAGGGTTCAAACCCATGCTCTGGCCTTCCTAAGTGGAGTCATGTTTCCTCTGTGCCAGCATGGGTTTTCTGTCCTCCATAACAAAATCATGCATGGTATTTTGTTTGAATACGTCTAGCCTAGTTGTCAGCAAATATAAATAATAATCCAAAATAAAAGAAAACACTTCTCGATTTGTCTGATATTGTTCAGTTAATTTTGGCACCTCTACATTAGTGTTAGGTGCTGTCATTTAAGTACAGGCACTAAATATTTATGACATGGTTGTACTCATTTGAGTTGTTAAACCGATTTTGACTAAAGGAGGATATGACCTTGGATAATCTATCAAGTGTGGGATGTATTTTGCAGTCATCGCTGAATGCTTTCTCTGTAGTATGCCTACTAAAACTTAAGCTTCAATGAACATTTGAAGCATTAAAACTTTTCTTCAACTCATTAGTTTGCTGTCAGGAAACTGTAAAATGTTGTGATGTAAACAAAAAATGGCTTACATAAGAGCAACATTCCTCCGGGCTCCAATAATATCCCAGTGTTGTCTCTAAATCTTTTTTCCAGCCATTGGGGTCACCAATGACATACCCTTATCAGTAGAAGCACTGTGGTCTATCTATATCTATATATCTAAATTCAGTCATTTTCTGAACCGCTTATCCTCATAGGTGTCGCAGAGGGTGCTGGAGCCTGTGCCAGCTGACTTTCAGGCATAGGCCTCCCTAAATCTCTCTCTATTAAAAACAACAGTGGGTTATAGAGGCTGACGTGTCATGTGTGTTAGATGCAGGAGAAACAGAAGTTTCTTTGTGTGTGTCAACTGAGTCCCGGGGCTGGACTTTGCTGTATGATCATCAAGGAGTTTTTCAATAAACATACACTCACGAACAACTATGTAAGGGACAATTGAGCACTTGCCCTATAGGCTTTGTTACAATAACGTTATAGATTGTCCAACTATAGTGTTTGTTTTTCAACATGAAGGCTTATATAATTACAGATAATGTCTTGGGAATTGTCCAAACCAGCATGTCAGCTATCTTATAGTGTAGGACTCATACGAGGCAAGGAAGGAGACTTATTTTTAATAAATTTTGGGACAGGTTTTAATTGTGGTGAACCATGAGCGCAAGTGGGCTGCCACTGTAAAACAATACATAGAATAGCAGTACAGTATGTCTAAAGTATATGCCACATATTGGGATGCAGTTTTGAGGATTTCCTCATCAATGTGTCACCTTTTATTTATGTTTTTGTTTTGCTACACGAGCTGTTATTCAGTGAAGTGCTTACCACCTTTATTACATTCTTTTGTACCAGTATTAGAAAAAAACACTTGCTAAAAATTAAGCATAAAAATATGTGATAAAATGATTGCACTCAAAATAGCTGTCCACCATAACACTTACTTAAGCCCAAAATCCATTTGCCTTCCATTCCTTTCTGGTTGTACAGTTTATCTGGACATTTTAGCGCAATAAAAATGAAAATACTAAGTGCCTCAGTAGGCTCGCATTGAGAGCCTCGGTAGGTTCACCCCCGTGAATCTGCCTAAAAAAGGGCCAAGGATACATTTTGCCAGAGAACCAGGATTTGAAACCGATCCTCCTCTTGAGTGTAGCTGAAAATAGTTTGCATTAAAAACAACTATAGTGGATCGCGGCGAGTAGCTAAGTAGGTTGGCGCTTGTCACCCTGCCTGAACCTGCCGTATTTTGGTCATTAAAGCCAAAAATTTAGTTTCACTTCTCGCTTCCTCTCTTTCTCAGTATATGATCAATATAAAGGTCTAAAGCCAGAACACAGTTTATTAGGTGTGCTTGGGAATTTTTTTTTGAAAAATATTGTTAATTTTCTTTCCACGTCTGATGCAAGCCTATCTTTTCAAAGTGTGTCGGCTCAGAGGATGCCCTTTGATTTTTATCAGTACTTCATTAACATACTTCTCGGCCTCTGGGCCAAATCAAATAAGCAGAGCAGGATATATTTCTTTCTTGCAGTGAAACAGCATGCTGACAAGTTTCCTGTTTTAAATTGAATGGTTCCCCCTTGAGTCTCTTTTGTGTCTGCCTTTTTTAATGTTGGTCAGACTTATTGCACAAAACCTGATGATTAAATGAACAATATGTTGTGTATTAGTAACATTAAACCATGAATGGGTGGTCAATTTTTTTTTGAATCATGTACTACACTAATTTGTTCCCTCAATTAACAGCCGTTTTAATTTGCTACTTTTATAATTTTTCAGGACTCTGCGTGAAGTGCAACAAGGCCGTGCATGGTGCCAGCCAGGCTTGTCAGGCAATGGGAAACCTTTACCACGACAACTGTTTCACCTGCAGTGCTTGCAGTAAGTACACACGTACACACACCAACTTCTTTCTCCTTGACTTCCATTGAAAACATTGTCAACTTTTTTCCAGTCGTGAATTTCCCTGGTACGGGATGAATAGAGTTATCTAATCTAATCATATAAAACAGACAGTAACATCAAATTGACTTCTGCGCAGCCTCCTGAAAAGAAGTCATGCTTAATAAATAATATTGAAAAATAACCAATAAATAAATAGTCAAAATAATAAGTAGTCAACAACGATAAGTAGGAAGTAGGTAAACATGTTTGTTGCGAGGAAAAAAAGAAGTTTAGATTGAATCACTTATTAGTCACTGTATAAATTGAGCCCTTGCTTCAGGCCATTTAAAATCATCGACTCTATTATCTGATGGAGATTGTGTAAACTGTTTGGCACTTGACCCCCCCCCCCCCCCCACCCCCCCTCCCCCCGTACCGTTACCACAAAATGTGCATCAACTTTGTGCTTGTGTTCATGTTCTTGTTTGCATTACAGATTAGATGAAGAGAGAAAAATGGTATGGTCATGGGCTTAGTAAAGAGAAGAGCTTATAAATCAAATACTTTTCATAGCTCACTCCATGTGAAAGCGTAAGGGCTTTGCCTGTTGTGAGGTGCCTCCAGGAAGAGTATCTCGGCTAGGGAGGGAGGAATGCAGGCATGGGGGCCCTCAGGAGGCAGGGCCCCAGCAGCATACTAGTGCTGTTATTTCAGCTGGACACAACAAGGGTATAGTGTTGAGACCATTTACTGGGACCATGCCACCTACTCTGCTACAAGAGTATGCATATGTATGTAATGTATGTACAGTAGGTATTCATGAATGCACCAACCGCAAGAGAATACTACCATTACTGTCTTGTGTGCCAAGACAACTTGCTGCTTTGTAAAAAGTCTTGATAAGATGTACTGTTTCATGCCCATCGACTGTTTCGCTGTGCTGAACTGAAAGTGATGGATAATTTCATTTTTGAGCAAATTAATAGTTTTATTAGAAGGCAATATATTCATATTTGAAGATGCTAACTTTAACATAATTTTAAAAAAAAATCATAGACCATCCATTTTCCTGAAAACTAAGTATTACTATATTAAGTAAAGTCCATTTTTTTCCTCGAATCTTTGGCAAGTTGAATTATAATACATGTTCTGGACCTTGTATTGTCATGGTACATTTCTTTGGATTGGAGCTTTTTAGCAGCCTTTAATTATAGGTGCTGTAGTGGGATGGTGAAATCATTCCGAAGGTGATCACTGAATTGCTTTCATTGGCGATTAGGATTTTTCATAAGGTAATTAATAAAAAAGCCTTAATGAGAAAATGTTCCCATGTTTTGTTCTGCCAGTCATGAAATTTACATTTTTATTAACACACAGTTCAGCACGGTCCTTTTCGAGCAATTCGCTCCTTTTTATGACTTTAATAAAGCTGTTATCCTTTCGCAAAGCTGAGAGCATTCCTACTCCGACTCCTTGAGATGAAAATGCCAGAATACGAAGGAGAGGAATGCCTCTTAAGCTACCTTTATGCAAAAGATTTGGAATAGGGGGCACTATAGCCCCAGGAACTGAAAGTTGAACAAATATGATTAAGGGTCAGAAATGATATTCCTCTTTGCCACATGATGAACACAGATATGGTGCTCGTCTGCCTCCAACTTGCCTGTGTCTAAGCTACTGTTCAGTACTTTATCAAAGACAGGACACCGTTTGACATGTGTTGGCTACACGAGGTTAATATTGCAACAGGTTCATTACTTTTGAAGGGTTTCTGTAATCTCCAGATTTTTGTGTGTTGGCTTTAAAATATGGCTAGAGCAGTTGAATTGGATGTCACTGTTTGCAGGTCGAAGGTTGAGAGGAAAGGCTTTCTACTACGTTGGAGGAAGGGTTTTTTGTGAAGAAGACTTTCTGGTGAGTTCAAATCACATTTTGGTAATATTTATGCCAAGCCAAGAGTTATTTTCATTCTAGTCGGTTACTCTACAAAGCACTTTACTAGTCAGTACATTTTTGCAGTAATGAAGATTTTCGGAAATTCACAGACCTTGTGTTTGATAGGTGGTCTGACTCACCTCAAATGATTCGATCAAAGTTGCAGCCTAATATATCTGTCTCAGAATTTTAAAATTAGACTTCTGAGGGGTTGTGAGGAGGTCACTTGAAACTTGATAGCCGGCTTAACTTTATTGGTTGTTGGGAGGGGTTCTAGGTTTGCATACCAGTGCAGTCCAGTATTAGGAATTGGCAATGCATGATTTTATTATCGGCAAAAATGGGTAAAAAAATAATGTTTTATGCTGTAATATTTTGGCAACTACGGAACATTTCAAATGCATTCTTGAAATGTTATATTAAACAGTTAATAGTGAAACACTGAATGTGGATGATCTAAATGGACCCCAACCTTAAATATTTGTAAAACTCTGTTACCTCTTATACGAATGATGGATATGATTGATAAATATTGAGTCCAGGAGGTCATGCAACATTCACTTTGAAAGTGTTTTCTACTAAACACTGTTGCCAGAATGAAATTCAATGCAAGCCTTATGAAATGAAATAAATGAAACTTTTGAACTGTCTTGTCTTTGTCTGTTAAAGTACTCAGGCTTCCAGCAGTCAGCTGACAAGTGCAATGCATGTGGTCACCTGATAATGGACATGGTAAGGCTTTGTTTTTTTTTTGTTTATTTATTAATTTTTCTTAATTTTTTCCAACTTATATTGAATCCACACACCCATTTTACGTTGCAAAACTCTCATGGCACATCACCAAACAAATAAGTCATAGGTTTGTTTCTTTTTATAGCCCGCATTTACTGTATGTCATGCAGCTGGAGGATGCTAGGAACGGCGCAAGCAAATAGCAAGATTAACGTGCTACATCCTGGAATAATTTTGTCCTTCCAGATCCTGCAGGCTCTCGGGAGGTCGTACCACCCGGGCTGCTTCCGCTGCGTTATCTGTAATGAGAGTCTCGACGGCGTGCCCTTTACTGTGGACACTGAAAATAAGATCTACTGTGTTAAAGACTATCACAGGTGGGTATAACTCATTCTACTCATCATATCTGCGTGCCTCTCATGTTGATGTCGGGAGACCGGAAAGAAAATCCAAAGTTTATTGCAATATGATAAAGAAGACTAGGACAAATGGGATTTTAAGCTTCTGCAGAGAGGAGGTGATGCAAGCGTTTTGTTTCCCTTCTCTTTCATCCCTTGCCCGATGCGTCAACAGTTCTCTGTGCATTGTAGTCTGACTTATTACTTGCGCCATGTGGTTATGGCGTAATAGGCACCCTCTGTAAATGTGCCAATTGCTGCACTTTGTCTATTCAATTGCAAAACATATCTTCCCAATACTCTAGGTTCAATATAGCTTCAGAAAAATTATAATAATCGGACATAGGCTTTGTCATCATCATTGACCTCGACAAAAGCCTAATTGTCACCATACCCAGCTGTGTATGATGAAATTTATGCCTAAAACAAATGTCGAAATGACTAAGTGTAAATATTTTGCATTTCCCAGGTGGGTGGATTTGGCCCATTTCTCTGATTTATTCACTCCGCAAGAGTCCAAGACAATATTCCAGTGGAGAATTAGTATAAAATATTAGTATTCTTCAGTTATTCATTTTCTATAGCGGTTGCCCTTAAGGTCAGTTGACTTGCAAGGGTAAGTGGCAGTTTTCACCTAGAACTGGTCACCAGGCAATCACAGGGCAAAATTAGACTAAGGACAATTGTGCTAAGAGGAAGAAGGCAGAGTATCATTGTTTAAGAATATTGTGTCTCCATGTAAATGTGTTATTGGGTATGTGGAAGGGAAGGGGAAAAAATGAGTCAATTGATGAATTTTAAAGCATAATAATTCCCACCCCATGTATTGTTCAGTTTTATGAATCTTGCATAAAGCTTGCCAATAGCTGGCTAACACAAGGCTGGCAGTAGCTCTGTACTTTCAGCTCAGCAAAGTGCGACAGCAATTTAGTGTTCTCGCCAGCATCCGAGTGCACAGTTGACCCTTGGTCGATAGTCAAGCCTCCGCAGACATGAATGTTTTCTTTACCTCCTGCGGCCCACCATGCATGCACTTTTTTATTTTTTATTTATCAGATAATTCTTTTATAGAAGAGGCATAATTTTTGCCACTGGCAACTGCTCAATTGGATCAAGATTCACAATTTAATCTGTCTGAAGGGGGAAAACACAGGCTCAAATATATAGTCTGGGAGGGATATCAAGCATGGCTTGAAATCTCTGAAGTTAGATTGGCTCAGTTTTAGTGCCACTATACAGCTAGAGCAAATATTTTTAAGGTCTTTTCCCCTCAACTCTTTTTTTTTCTCCTCAGGGTCCTGGCTCCTAAATGTGCCTCCTGCAAACAACCTATCCTTCCATCTGAGGTAAACATGTCTTATTATTAGACTTTATTTCATGCTCTTTAATCACATGCAGAGGTGGCAAAATTACTGAAATGTTGTATTTAATTCGACATATAGATACGCTCTTTTTATTGTGATTCATTTAATTTTAAATACCACGTAACAGTAGAAATGCTAGCTCTTTGTTTGGAAATGTAGAAAAGAATCATGAGTTGAACCAGCATTGACTTTGTTTTTTTCTGTCTCACATTGTGCATTATTCCCGTTGATAAAAGTAACATGGATAAAGCATTGAAAATCATTATTTTGCAATAAATTAATACTAATTTTGAATATAATTCAAGAACCAAATTTTGGTCCACATAAAACATGGTGGGCTCGGCAGCATGCCTTACGTCAATAATCATTGACGCACTCAAATCATGTGAGTGGTGTCTCATGTCAGCTTTAGTGGAAATCAAAGTAGATCGCGGCCGCTTGATGCCAGCAAGATTTAAAAATGTAACAAGCCTAGTTTGAGGAAGGAGTGGAGAGTAGAGCCATCAGTTCAAATGTATCAAGTAAAGGTAAAAGTCATCAGAGATATGAATGCACATTTGAGTACAGGTGCCTGAAAAATGTAGTTAAGCCCAGTAAAAAAAGTATTTGTGCTCATTAGCTTCCCATCATTGATCGTAATTCATGTTTAGCTTCAGGCCTCATACGCAATAGCTCTGCGTGTCATGTATGATTCATAGAGACAGAAATTCCTTGATCAACTCAGGAAAATATGATTATTTCAATGATCACTTACCATGTGTATTGCACACGAGAAAAAAGAAGAGCAATAGGAATTGTTGGCACATGCAATATAACAATCTCTCCACTTGAACAAGGTCACCAAGCAAGGATAATTGAACCCACAACCTCTGGGTCGGTGAACAACAACTTGTGCGTGCGTGTGTGCATTAAAGTTCAATGCTTGTTTTTTTTAGAAATAATATAAAGGAATTTACTGCGCAAGGAAAGGTGTGTTTGCTCCAGACTATAATGAACACTCTTTTCGAGCTCCATAAAGTGAGGGAAAAGCTTAGTGACTGACGTTGAATAGAATGCTGCCCCCATGGTTCCCCTTTTGCTCGACCGACTTCAGTTGTGTCAATGTCTCAGCAGGGTTCTGATGAGACCGTACGTGTTGTGTCCATGGACAAAGACTATCATGTGGAATGCTATCACTGCGAGGTGTGTAATACAACATCACACACCAAGCCTGTAATGTAGATGTTCTGTTAACACAAAATCACTTTCCATAACTGGCTCATGATTCCATGTCATAATGATCCCTGATCTTAATTACAGCTATTAAGGTTTGACATTTATATTGCCTCGAACTGAGCTAATCTCCCATGCTGTATCTCATCACAACTCGTATCATTTTACTTGCTTTTTGCTGGAAATTGTAGTGGTGTTATTTCTATTTCAACATCTTTCTTGAAAAGGAAATATGCCGCACGGCTGACAGATAAATGCTTCAGCAAAGTTGACCATTCGTATGTTCCAGGACTGTAAAATGGAGTTGAATGACGAGGAGGGTCATCGCTGCTACCCTCTGAATAGCCACCTTCTCTGCCATTCCTGCCACTTAAAGCACATTGAGCCTGGAAGCCCCTCTTCCTTGGCCAGCAGCGCCTCATATTAACGCCACTATATAGGGGAAGGGGGACACCTAGTGGACATTTTGAAGAAACAAGTTACAGTGCCAAGTGATGACAATTCTAATTGTAAAGGATTAGTACTTGGAAAATTCTTTGTATGGATTCATAAAACCTCGAATCCATGCCTTTATAATGAAGTAAAACTGTACTGGAAAGCATTATTTGAATGCAGTAAAATATTTTGGTATGCAAAAAGCCTCAAGATTTAATAGTTTAGATTTTCCCTTCAATTCTAACGTAAAAAACATTGTGGAATAAGTTAATATGGTTTGCACATTCACTTCCTAATTTAGAGGTCAGGCTGTCCTGTGCACTCTCACGGGTACTCTTGCGCTTGGGTGGATTTTCTCTTGGTACTTTGACATCTTGCGACATTCCAAAAACATGCAGCTTCATTGAAGACTTTAAATTATTCATAGATGTGAATGGTTGTTTATTATATACTATGTTACATGAGGTTATATTTCATCAGGACAATCAGTTTTAAAGAGTGGTTTTACTCCATGTCTAACAGAAAACAATTGCACTGAAATGCTGATGCGTAGGAGCCCAAAGTGTTTCTAAAAATATATAAGTTAAAATATATGTAGTCATTCAAATATCATCTAGGATGATGGGAAAATGGTGGTCACAAATCTGATGGGGAGACATTTTTTCCTGTTTAGTCGAAAGCACTCGCTGCTTAATTCATGAAAAATTAAAGGCAGCAGAAGCTTGGAAGGCTTACAATTATTTTGTTTCAAGGAAAGCTGGTCCAATTACTTTTAAAACAAAGCAATGATCTTGCTGAAAGTAGTTGGTATATGTCACAAACTGATTTTTTTCTCTCCCCATTCTCAACTAATACATTATACTGTATGTGAGGTTGAGACCTCATGGCCCTTTAGTGCACTTATTTTTGGAAAGGTTCTATAAAAAATGGTTAAAATGCAAAAGTTTTTATTTTTTACATGCAACAATTCATCAGTATATGGTCATTTGCTCAACTTTCCTTAAATACAGCAAAGTTTACAGTCATACGTTTAGCAAAAAAACTAAACTTTATATTGTGTAAAGAACGCCAATGGTAGTGCATTAGCTCTGTAGAATAGTTTGTATTACATGCACTCAATAAAGCACTTAGAAAAGCAGTTTGCTTTCTTGCCCCCTACGAAGGTAAAATATTGTTTGGTAATTTGAGAGAAATTGTATATTTTCAAGTACATGTATGTTTTTTTGGCACTATATATATTTACTCAATTTCCTATTCTTTTGTTGCACAAAAGCCTATTAATATTAATGGGTTTGTAGTAACATATACTTTGTAGTTGTCACATTTGCTTTACTCATAACTTATAGTCATTTTTCTGTTTATTTCAGGACCTTATTCCATATTCAATTGTAGTTTAAGATGAGACTAAAACAATGATGTTTATTTGTTGAGTGACTATTTAATAAATTTGGTGCTGTAGGCCAAACTGTAATTTGTGCACTTATTACTAGTTGCCAGTCAAAAGAGAATTGTGAACAAAACAGATGCACTTAAGGTCTTTTCTCATAGATAAATGTTGTTATTATTATTATTATTATTATTATATTAATTGAGTGACGTCACCGACCCAACAATTAGCATACAGGAGGAAGTGACGAAGAAATTCAGCGCTGAAAAAAAGGGCAGAACACACCAGAGAAACTACAAAAAAAACGTGTGACATTGACAATTGACGTAGAAGAAACAAACCAC
Source organism: Stigmatopora argus (assembly GCF_051989625.1). Lineage (NCBI taxonomy): Eukaryota > Metazoa > Chordata > Actinopteri > Syngnathiformes > Syngnathidae > Stigmatopora > Stigmatopora argus. Next base: position 11,903,280 of record NC_135390.1, read on the forward strand.
AAATATAAAGTTCCGAGCTTTCGATAAATAAAATAAAATTATACATTAACGAAGTTTTGTGAAACTATTAATTATTGAACATGCAATTCAACGCTGCACCTTGACCCCGGTTACGCACAGAAAGAACATTTTGCTGGACAAATGGCGCACAAACATTTACAAACAATTTGGAGCGAATCGGACGTAGTTGGGGCGGTGACGTCACGTCATTAATAACGAATCTTTAATATATCTCAAGAACCGTATTGGCACATTCGAAACTTTCCAGCACGGACGCAGCACAAACAAACGAAATAAACTAAGGCTGGTAGGGAGGCGTGCACGTAGCTATGAATGAGCGCGTGCACACACTAGGACGTCTTCAAGGAACATTCCGCAGCTGATGGAACCGACACGCCGTCAATGTCTGCTCACTCTCCCGCATTGTGTCGCGCTTTTCCCGGGATGGAGTCGTAACGTCGCACCGGACGACTTTTGTTTGGGTGCTTCATTCGATTTTTGGCCTACGTTCAACTCGCATCGCTCTCCATGGTTTTCGAAAGGTGAGGGAATCGTTAGAAAATGCCCGAGATGGTGATGATATGACTCGTCCGGTAATGTTCTTTTTTTCCGTGTTGGCAGAGAGATGGACGGGATCGCGAACAGCATGCAGAGGAAGGCTGCAGAGCTGGAGCGATTGGCCGAGGTGCTCGTCACCGGAGAGCAGCTCAGGTTGGTCGGCCGCTCTTTGCCCCATTCTCCGCTAAAACTGCGGAGCGCCACCTTAACGCGGTTAGACTCCATCGATTCCCCCCTCTCCTGCTCTCCATTTAAACAAAAAACACCCCCAAAAGACATTTCAATTACAAAATCTGAGCCTAATAATCAAATCCAATGGTTATTAATAACACGAGGTAGCCATTAGTATTGGGTTACCTCAGGGAAGACATGATATTTGTTCCTTACAATGTGAACTGGTTATTGTTCTTGTATCATACAAGTGTTTACGTTTTTGTTGTAGCTCATGATTTGCATGATAAGCTCAACAGAAATATCTCCCCAAATATTTCCATTCATCATCCGTACCGTGCATCCTCATAAAGATTGCGGGGGTTGCTGGAGCCTATCCCAGGGTATTTTGGGCAAAAGGCTTACTACACTGGAGATTGGTCGTCAGTCAGCTTTTGGGCACAAAGGGAGACATATAACCATTTGCATGCCCAATCATACCACTACCAAGCAGGAATCGATTCCACGCTTGCCCGCACAGAAGTCGGGCGCGTGAACCCCTACACCAGGGCTGGCGAACACATGGCTCTCGAGCCGCATGCGGCTCCTGTCCAAAATGAATGCGGGTCTTTGCTTCTCATCATATTTTGTATATACTGTGGCTCTTTGCCTCGTTTCATGTTTCTCTTATTTTTGTTCTCTCTTAAACCACACTCAAATTCAACATTAAAAATAATTAATAAATTATTCTCTTTGCATCTAACTTGTTCGCCAGCCCTGCCCTACCCCATCAGGTGTCCCCCAAATATATATATATGACTAAAATAACAATTTACTTTGTTTAAAAATTGGTTGTTCGTTGACCTCAAAGCCAATATTCTCCTTTATTAATGGCAATATGTGGATACCCATCTTAAGTCATTGTGCCTTCTTTAGGAAAAGCGCTTGCTCTGTCTGTTTCGGTACTCCTGTAGATAGATTAATCCATTTTATTTATACTGGCACACCAATTTCCTACAGCTCAGGAGTTGGTAATCACTACCTTAAATTCTGAAAGGGAACCAGACAGAATAAATGTTTTCCATAATGGAGTAAATGCACAATCTTTAATCTACTAACATTGCAAGGGTTGATCTTTTAAACCTCATAATGGCATATCTGAGACTGGCCTTGCTTGGTTGAGTTGTCAACATGTGCCACCCTTTGACCCTTTCATTTTGAGGCATGACCGCGCCCACCATCGTGGCGTGGTCCATGAATTTTGCGATGATTAGTGCTTGAGAGTGAAAACTATGGCAGCGATCTCTGCAATTTCACTTTTAAGCCCCGTCCCCTCAACTGAAACACAAGTGAATTGTTTCCCCAATTGGGGATATTTGCAACGACACCTCTCACATTCATTGCCACGGGAGAGTGATGCCTATTGTCAGCACAAAGTTTCCAGTGTGCTTTCACTGAGCACCAGCGTGTTTCTTTGTGTGGTCTGTTTGTCAGTGTCCACGGCCCAGCTGACCATGTGACTTGGACAGTAAGCTTTGGGTTGGCTTGTTGGCGAGCTACAGTTTCTGCATTTCTAAAAGGAAAAGCTTCCAAGTCACGACCCAAAAGAGTCTTGTTTTGTGCAGTTAAGATACTTCAAGCTATACTCGAAGATGCATCACAGCAAGTATGAGATATTTGCAATGGTTTTCAAGGTCATGGGGAAGAAGTACATTGTGTACTCTGGAATAGGTGAACACAATTCACAACAATATTGATAGCCTTTTGGGTTGTGAGGAAGTTATAGCAGGGAGATCGTGTTAAAGTGAGGTAAATATGGATTGAAACAGATGTTCGGGAAATGGCAATACAGTGATGTATACCATTACCGTGTCTGACTCAAATTACAAACAGAACCAGCCAGAGTTTTCCAAAACCGCGTGTGTTAAGATTTTCAAGACTCTAAACTACCTAAAGATATACTTAAGCAGATGTCCCACGTGGAATTGGATGGCTCTATGATTATGAACTCCGCTTGCCTGGCAACTAGTTCTGCCGTTCAACCCAGGTCAGCAAGGACAACCTGTAGCTCACTCATGACCTGAATGAGCACAAGTGCTGTAGAAAGTAGATGGATTGCAACAGATGAACAGTGATACTTAACACACTTTAGATTCTGTCACATTTCACATTGAAAATTCCTCAAAGTTTTGTATCCAACCGGGCTTAACCAAACACTCCTTCTAGGTGGAAACACAGTTTTTGTGTCTTATCACAATCACCATGGAAGCTTGAAACGCATAGTGTGTAATGATTGACATACTCCTTTGTTGACCTCTGGTCCTTGCTTTGGTTTAAATGACGGCATATAAAAGCTAACATTAACTCCTTTTTTGTTAGTTTTGAAACGTGGCTTAGAATGAAAGTGGAGTTGACTTAGTAGTGAAAACTTATTTATTCTTGGATTTGATTGCGGTAAAGTATGTTGGCTCATTTGTTCAAGTACTGCACTTGACATTTTAGGGAAATACTAGCGCAAATAAAATTCATTCATTTTCGGGAACGCTTATCCTCTGAAGAGCCAGGAGGGTGCTGGAGCCCATCCCAGTCAACCTTGGCCAATAACGGGGGACACCGTAAATTGGTGGCCAGCCAATCGCAGGGCACAAGGAGACAGACAACTAGTATTCACGCACACATTCACACGTAGAGGCAATTTAAAGTTAATAAAAAATAGCAAACTATGGGGTGCTGGAGCCTATCCCCAGCTGTCTTCAGGCAAAAGGTGGAATAAAATATAGTTAGTGCGTGCAGGAAACACTTTACAGAGGAAAATAGAGTCTTGCACTAGCTCGGGTTAAGTGGAAGCGGTAACATTTGCTTAGAGATCACTAAGGTTTGTGTATTGTGTACATTAGCTATAATGCCCAGAAGGAGGCCACCATTGGACATTTGGGAGTGCTCTTATGTAATGGAGTGTGTTTAAAAGATCCATTTGTTACCCAGCAACAGAAGGAATGAGGTTTCCCCTGGTTTATAAAGCACTCTTTGGCCATATCCTGTATGTAGTGCAGCAGCGTTATGTGGAAATACAACTTGTAGTTGGCGTGGGAACACACTGCAAAAGCAGTGGCTTAAATAAGTTGTGTCGTCCCCTGCCTGGTGGCCATAGTTGACTGGGATAGGCTACGGCACCCCCCGCGACTCTTGTGAAGATAAGAGTTACGGAAAATGAATGCATGATTGAACTTTTAAAAGCCACAATATCTATCTTATTCTCCTCAGATGATTTTAGCAGTTAAGTGAATGGGAAAAAGATGAAGTTGAATATTTGTTCATCTGGATGCTTTGCAGACAAGTGTGCATGCGTGAGTGTTTGTCGCTCTTGATGGGCAGACTGTTTATCATGAATTTTGCAAGATGTTAGCCAGATGCACAGATTCAGCAAGTAGGGAAAGTAGGATGCTTGGCTGAGTCTGGTATCGGCTCTCTGACAGTACTTACTGCAAGTTCAACAAGAAGGTGGCTGAGAGCAGGTGAAACCACATTGCTGTACAAGCCGTTATGCTCTAAAGGTTGTGATTTATTTGTTGATAGCAGTGGATGTTCATAACAAAGGAATCCCGGATTTTAACTGCTTTCATACTATTACTTTGAATCGTTGTTTGATAATACGTTGTGGGATCTCAACATGCACAACATCTTGTCTTCCAGGTTGCGTCTCCACGAAGGGAAGGTTATTAAGGATCGGCGTCATCACTTGCGGACGTACCCGAACTGCTTCGTTGGCAAAGAGCTCGTTGATTGGTTAATTGAACATAAGGAGGCCTCTGAGCGAGACACTGCCATCCAGATCATGCAGAAACTTCTGGACCAGAGCATCATCCACCACGGTAAGCCCTACACTGCTCTATTATTTGGATGGCCAATAAAAATAGAATAAATCAAATAAAACTGGGGCAGTCCAATGGATTAGTGGTTTGCCGACAAGTAGAGTGGTCCTAGGTTTTTATCCTGGCTCTTCTATTTCTCTATGTCGTTTTTTTGTGGCTTATTTGACTTCTTTAAATTTTTCCTTTTTGTTTCTTTGCTTTCTTCCGTTAACTTTTTCTGAGAACTACCCCAGCCCCTTTACAAAAAAATCCTCGTGCTTGTATGCTTCTTTCTTTCTTTTCCTGACATTTTCCGGGAACTATCCTTGCCCCTTTACAAATGTTTCTTCACATTCTAAAAACAATTTGGCTCCAACTCCCTGAGGTATTTGAATGGGGCGAAAGTTGAAAAACATGGTGGTAACTTCTTAGAGTAATTGCAAAGAAAATAAGAGCTCCTTCAATCGATAGTACATCACTAATTTCTTATTTTTGTACAATAGCACTTTCAAAAAACAATGAAAGTATCCCCACCATTTTCCCCTCTCTTAGGCCTCCAAGACTTTATTTTTCCACATAAAATTAGCACTTAAAAAAAACTGCAGTAAACATGGCACACTAAACAAAACACAAACACAGCAGCGTATTGCCATTTTTAGGCTTAGATTGGACCAGCGAGCAACTTGCGCTGTGTTACATTCACCCAAATGAAATTGTCATTTGTTTACGATGGTCCGATATATTACTGCATGCCAATACATTACCACATAAGGTACTCATAGTTACTGCTTTTTGGGGGGTGTCTTTTACATAATATCACAATGGCTTAGAGTTCTTTTACTCTTCTTTTCAATCTGTTGACTTCCATTTTCCTACAGAAGGCTTTTTAGGTCAGCATCCTAGAAAGGAATGTATCAACTGCATTTACAGTAATCAAAGTTAGCAGCTACTGTTTAGGGGCAAGAGGCTCCTTTGTTCTTCTATGTGCTATTTTTAAGTCCACTTTGAAATCAAGCCTTATGTGCATATTTTTGCATTTACAGTGTGTGACGAGTACCGGGAGTTTAAGGACATGAAACTGTTCTATCGTTTCCGAAAGGACGACGGCACCTTTCCGTTGGACAATGAAGCCAAAGTCTTCATGAGGGGTCAGCGCATCTATGAGAAGTATGTGGCAAAATGACCCCCATAATGCACGTGTCAAAGTGGCGGCCCGGGGGCCAAATCTGGCCCCCCGCATCATTTTGTGTGGCCCGGGAAAGTAAATCATGAGTGCCGACTTTCTGTTTCAGGATCAAATTAAGAGTATAGGTGTATATTAAATTTCCTGATTTTCCCCCTTTTAAATTAATAATAGTCATTTTAAATCATTTTTTCTGTGTTTTTAGTTCAAAAATCATTTTGTAAAATCTAAAAATATATATAAAAAAGCTAAAATAAACATTGTTTTAGAGCTATAAAAACAGAATATTCATGGATTTTAATCAATTTATTTAAAAAAATCTAAATATTATATCTAAAATGGTCCAGCCCACTTGATTTCAAGTTGACGTTAAAGCGGCCCGCGAACCAACCCGAGTCTGACACCCTTGCCATAATGCATCAAATAGCACTTTCCAATTCTTCCATTATTACAATGATTATTTTAAAAGCTTTTCAAGCAGTAGGAAATGCGATTATTGCAACACCAGTTAAAGTTCATGGCTGAGCGGCACTAATTGGAACAAGTGTTTTGTTTTTCTTCTGCTTTGTGCCTAATGATGTTCTTTTAGTAGATGAGTGTGTCCTCAGCTGTATTAACTTTATCATAACACACAGGCCCGCACCCTGCCTTCCTTGGTTATCTCTCTTAACACTCACTCAGCTACGAACAAAATTCAAATATACCTCTGTTTCTAGACAACATACAAACAAATGCGTACACACCAGTTGCATAAGACATCTGTCGCCTCCACCCTCCAAGCTTTATGTAATCAAGAGCAGTGCAACCCAGGCTACATCAACACTGACATCGCTGTAACTGTATTTCTCCAGATTTATATATAAATAAGTAAGTAAATAAGAGTATAATGACAACATCTTAGGAGAAGGAAATGTTAAAAACCGTGAATGAAAAGGTCAAATGTAATTTTTGAAAATTCTCCATTCATACAAGGCTTTGGGTGCTTTTTTTAAAGGGAGAAAAACCTTTTTACTTATAGAATTTGCATTATTTAAAAATAATGTTTGGCTACCATATATTTGAATTGCATCACAAATGTTAACTCTTCGATTTCGCTCATATTTTACGATATTCCGCGGTTATGCCCTGGCCAAAAATGAAAAGAAAGAGGAAATAATGCACTAAAAATACAAAGACAATATCAGTCTTCTTCAGCAACGTGATGTTTGTTTTGACTGACACGCAAATGTTCCCGATAAAATCAAAATACACAGAATGTGCCAAAGAGAAGATAAGGGTTGGATCGTCGCAATATTTTTATCACAAGGATAACACTGACAGTATACTTTGTCCCATTTACTGTAATACTGGCCTCATGGTGTTCATAGACCTACTTTTCCGTATTTATTTTTACACAAAATTGAAAAATGTCATTCCTTTTTGGAATGATTAGGCTTATAGAGATCACTCTAAGATTGTCTTGTCTCAGATGCAGCCCTGCACTGGGTTATTTGCTGAAACTTAATCATGCATAGTCCTTAATAGGTCATGGCTGCTGGCTTTGTTCCACTTTGAATAATCGCAACCCATACCCCTATGTATACTGTATGACTTGCATAACCCTGTAGGTGCTGTTCGTACGACTGCTGTGCTTCTCCCTTTGAGCTAACACGAGCTGTTGACTTAACATCTTTAAGCAGGCTGAATGACGACTGTGTACACAGTCAGCTTTCACGGAACATTTCACCGACAATTTGTACACGCATATTGAACACACAGGCTTTTCTTACTAAAGGTCCTACTACTCCATCACTATATGACATTTGAACAATTAACGCAGTGGTTTTAGTTGAAGGCCCTAAATGCAATCCGTGGAGCGAACTGAACAGCGGCCAATTGTTTTGACACTAGCCAGGATAAGTGTTGACAATTTCCTTTAATGAACTCCTCTGAGAGGATGCCGCAGACTGAAAGCACTTCCAATTTTTTTCTTCTGGGTTTCAAAATGCTCTCAGCTGATATATGTGTAATTTAGTTTAATTCCACCCATTAGCATCCTGAGAGTAGTTCTTCCTGGGCTTCTCAACAGAACCACATATATTTGAAACATAACAGAGGTGCATTGACAGCTAGAACGTGGGTCATTATCGGTCACTGAAATGTACACAATGACCTACATATGCTTAATAAATATAGTTATAGAGTCAAGCCTTCTGTAATCAACACCAATAAATGCGATAAGAAGACTGGGCAGACACGATAAAGTTCAAATAAATAAAACAACGGAGGACGTCATTGTTTTTGTGATTTTTCATTTCTCCTTTTTAGATTTTTTTAAAGACCGCAATGTATAGAATGTTACCGTTTTTGTTACCATAGCACTTTGGTAAATTGACAAAGTGAGGTTTTTGACAATGCAATTGCCAAAATATTTGATAAAGCTGTAACAAAAAATGGTACAATACATAAATATCATATTAATTTAAACTTAATCTATAAAATTACATGTATCAATTGTAAAAGGTTGTATAACCATATAATTAATTTCATACAAAAATACTATGAATACATTTCTAGGCTAATAATTTTATATAGACAATAATCTGAACGACAATTCAGTAGGCTATGACATGATCACCGAACAAAATCGTGTGCTTCCATGTGTTAAGTTCATCCAAAGTACCGTTATTAATCATTGCACTTCCCCCCCCAACAGCTGTTTGATTTCATAATACTGAAGAACAGGAAGGATGGAAATAATGTCAGTGTTCTAGAGCCAGCTTCCATTTTTTTTCTTTGTTTAGAGCAAGAATAAATACAAATCAGGAGGGAGATGTGAGAAAGTTGAGTATTTTGAGTATGACGTACGAGCCTGAAACCGATAAGATATGGTGTGTTTTATTGCATGACTTCTCAGCATGTGCATGTTTGGACATGTCTGGTTGGAAGGTGACTCAGTTATCCGAGGCCACACTGTATCTGTGTGTTCTATTCTTTCACCGAATTGGGAACAGCTCTTGAGTAACGTGTGTGTTCTTGCATACTAAGGGACAAAATCAGCAGTTTAGCTGTGCGGTTTTTTTCATTTATTTAAAAAAATAGATATTTTAGTGATTGTCAATTGAAATGGTGTAAATTTTGCCCATATCTTTTCGTTTAAATATTTTTTTTACATCACACTAAAGAAAAAACCCAAGTATGCCAAACAAAGTTTTGAATTTTGTATTTAATAATGTGTGAAATAAGTGGCGTATTAACATCATTTATTGCTGTATGGGCCTTTTGGGATTTATTTTTCAAAGGATTCTTGACTTTTCACTCAGTGCTCGGCCTTTTAGTTGATTTCATTTGACAATATTTAAATATTCGCTATTATCTGATAACTCTAAATTCCCCATACGTATGAGTGTCCGCCTGATTGGTTGTCCGTCTGACCACCAAATCAGGGTGTCCCCTGCCTGGTGCATGTAATTAGCTGGGATAGGCTTTAGCACCCCCCGCGAACCTTGTTAGAATAAGTAGTGCGGACAATAAATGAACGCTTTCTTTTAGTAATTTACATATTACAATGTAGTGTTTGTTTTATTTGAGAATTTTAAAGTATACTTGTATGTTGTCATTCATTCATGAAATGTATTTATTCTTAACTTCTTGCATACGTCATAGTTTTATTTCCCAGCCGCTTAAAAGATTTGTGAACGTCAAGAACTAACATTGTTAATCTTCCATGCCTCCGGTTATTCAGATTATAAAGTCGGGAATGTGTCTGATTTACTCATTTCAATGGAGTTTAACTTCCAAGTCCTACTAAGGGATAAAACAAATGACCTTAATACACTAAAATGTGTTTTTCTTTCATTGTTGGCTATTTGCGTACGTTAATCTCAGAGATTCCGTATTAGACAAAAAAAAATTGAGGCCCTTTCCAACTGTTAGAAAATGTTATGTCGCTCTAAAATTAAAAATACAATGATACGTTTGTTGTCTGACCACTGACTTCGATCCACTGATGCTGTCCAGGTTGATGAACACAGAGGACAGCATCATCCAGAGCAGGGAGGAGGAAGGTGGAAACTTTGAGCGGACATTGGTTGCTTCCGAGTTCATCGATTGGCTCCTCCAGGAAGGGGAGATGGCGACCAGGGAGGAGGCGGAACAATTGGGTCGGCGCCTGCTTGAACACGGGATCATCCAGCATGGTGAGGCTTTACTATTTGTTTTTTGGTTAAAATGGCTAAATGAACATCCATTTTATTGAGTGAGGCAAAGCACCAAAAAATGTGAATGGATGAAACCTGGTAAAACTGTCACAGACATAATAATGCTACCTTTAATTAGTCATTTAATATTTTTTGCGCCAGTCTACAATCAAAGGATTTTGTTAACTGTCAACTGGTATGTTTCCCTAATTTATATGTATGGACTACATATTATTAGATTAAAATGGAAGAACTAAAAAGGAGAATCTAGGTCAAAGCCCCCCAAAGATTTGGACAGTACTATTAAATGTATATTGTACACGGAATATCATGTATCAGTTTGTGGTCCCAAGGGGTAACTGCAAGCATTCTGACTTTCCACTCAACTGCCCACATGCCGTATGTTTCAGACTAAAAGTCACACTGGCCAAAGAATGCATAATGAAATGGGAAAAAAAATACACATATAAGTTGCAGCAGAGTATAAATAGCATTTTTGGGGGGGAAGTTTTTCAATTTATCAGAAACAAACCCTATATGTCAAAGTAATAGTCAAACATGGAACAACAGGCAAAATAGGCACCTGTTATTGTAACTGGGTTTTTTCCAGATAACTGTAGCATGAAAAAACACAACACAAGCTGTTGAGGGTCAGAATGAAAATAATAAAGATAATATAAGAAACGCCTGAGTATAAATTGCAGGCCCAGCCAAACTGTGGAAAAAAAATGTGACTCATCGTCTGATTTAATTAGTCTTCTTTGTGCACCAGTCACATGACTTTGCTGTATGTATTTAATCATTCTTAACTTCCTGTTATAGTAAACGGTTATTAGGAACAATTTCTCATAAACATAGCGGAAATGGGCATTATTGCCTTCAGGATTTTCCATGTGAATAATTTATAGAGTGAGTGGAAAAAGTGCAGACAAAGAACTCTTTCTCACTGCGCGTCCCTGGAACAGAGCCAAGCATCTCCATGGCCTTGGAATGCGCTGTGTTACTTTGCACACACACCGCAAGACTGTGTGTCATGAGGGTTGTTCCTGATATCGAATTGGATATTTAGAATTCCTGTTCAGCATGTTTTCCTTTGTTATGACGTGAGAAAGTATTTGAAGTGGTCAACATTTGTGTTCATCCCTTTGTCGAGGACGTCAACACTTTGCGCTAAGTAATTCAACTGCAGGAGACACATTTATTTAATGAAAATACTTGGGGGAAGGACACGAGAGAACTCACCTCTTACTGTCATTTTAATCAATAAAGGTATTATTCAGGAATTTGTTTGCTTCCCGAAATCCTAATTGTAAATGTTGATAAGAAATTTAGAAGTCTGTTTTCTGTTCAAGTGTGATTGTGTCCCATTGCATAAAGAAATAAAGTCACGCTCGGATGAGTTTGTTTGGGAAAATCTTGACCAAAAGACATTTTGGATGTGATCAAACCAGAGAGGATTCGCAGAGTGCCGCTATTTCATATTCATGAAGCTTAGATGATTTGCCCTTTAGTTCCATATCATTTGACTTTAATCAAAATCCTTTGTGGATCTTTCAGAAAGCCATTCATCTTGTAATCCACTTTCCTAAAATTGGGCTTCTGCTTTCTTTAACCAGTCACGAACAAGCATCACTTTGTGGACGGCCCCCTCCTCTTCCAGTTCAGGATGAATTTTCGACGGAGGCGACGGTTAATGGAGCTGCTCCACGAGCGGGGTCGTGGAATCCCCGAAAGCCACGACAGCCCCTTCTGTCTCCGCAAGCAGAACTCCGATGGAGGAAACACCAGCTTTCTCTCAGGTAGTCCGCACACGTCCACGCGCACTCTGAGCTGAAAGTGTTTGAAAATTATTTTCTTTCGGAACAGATTGGCTCATGTTCAATATCAAAACGAAAGCCGCAAATTTGTTATTTGAAAGTGCCATATCATTCGAGATTATGATGCTCTCCACAAAAAAAATGATTATTTTCCATAATGTACTGTTATTCACATTCTTGCCAGAGGTTGAGCAAGACTGTTTTTGTTGACATGTCTTGAGTGTGAGGCTGTTGTAGGACTTTGGTGCACCTCTGAACCATAATCGAACCCTACCCCGCTGTGACCCAATTGCAGATTATTATTAGCCCTTTAAACATGCTTTTTACTCTACATTTAAACATTTAATTCTGCCTTAATTCGTACTTTATCTCATGCATTGGTGAAATATAAGTAACAAATAAATATGCTTGTAATTCAAAGAATTCACACTTTAACAAAGTATACAATAATGATTTAATATGGAAAAAATGTGTACAAAAATTCGGCTTAATTATGGTTTGACTTTGGTTTCAATTTTCTTATTCAGTTTTTGGTTTAGTCCTTTCGGTGCATGCTGTATTGTGTTAACCTGCATTTTCACTCAAGTTTAAACCTTTTTGGGGGGTTTGTGCCATATACACAGTGAGTCCAACTAAAGAGATAAAGATGGCGGTCGGCGTCCGTCGCAGCAGCATGAGCAGCAGCTGTGGCAGCAGCGGCTATTACAGCAGTAGTCCCACACTCAGCAGCAGCCCACCGGTCCTGTGCAACCCCAAATCTGGTGAGCAGTAAACATCTGCCTTATCATTCATTCATTCATTTCCCGTAGCGCTTATCCTCACAAGGGCTGTGGGGGGTGCTGGATCTTTATCCCTGCCAACTGTTGGGCACGAGTTGGGAGCTATCGTTAATTGGTGGCCAGCCAATCGCAGGGTATAGGGAGACAAAGGACAACCATTCAGGCTCACGCTCATACCTAGGGGCAATTTAGAGTATTCAACCAGCCTTCCCTGTGTGTTTTTGCCTTGTGAAACTGGCTAAATGAAACTAGATTCATTCATTTTCTTCTTATCCTCAAACTGCATCAAATTCATTCTATTCTAGTTATGGAATGTGAATCACGTGAAGGAGGAAACCATCAGCATATGACTCATAACTTGTTTGTGCTTGCGCACACTCCTCTGCATCCACGTTTGACATGTCCTTGGGGGGTCCTTTGATAGGCACAACATTTCTCATCGACAACAAAAGGAGGAAAACAAAGTCCCCTCACTCGCATACACTCACACACGCTAGCACAAACTTGAAGAATCCTGCCTTTGCCATACCTTGGCACGCAGTCTAAAAAAAGAGAGCGAGAGGAAAAAGACTGACTGTTTTATAACAAGTCTTACATGGATTTGTATTACCTAAAAGAATTCAGTCTACCAGTGAAATGCGGTTCAGTTCAGCAACCACAATCACATTATCCAATTTTAACTTTTCTTATAATGCCGAAAGAGAAATCTGATTTTAATGTTGCGCTATTTGATGAATCTTATTTGTTTGTTTTGATTGTCTAGGGAAGAAAGGTTTGTGATTTACTCGTAACTTTACTTCCTGCTCTTAGGTATGAGAATTAAGGATTTGGTACAGACAGTTTATCCTTCGTAAAAAGAGAAAATGATGTCAACACATTAATAAGTATGACATATAGTTGAATTGAATTATAATTAATTAATCACTGAATAATCAACTCAATAAATCAATACGTTATTCTTCTGTAATGTATCTTTTGAGAAAATAAATACGTGCATTTTAATGTACCTTTGGGAAAAAAATGAATGCAGGTAATATTACTGCACTCTTGATTATGTAAATCCAGTGTTGATTGGATTAAAGAATGGAGTGGATTGTATATGGCCTTCCCCTCCCTGGTTAGAATTACTGATTATTTTAGATTCATAACAAACTTGCATTTAGAAACCTCTGAAGCCAAGCATGGGCATGTCACAGAAAAGAGGCTGTGGAGAAAATTCATGAACATATTCAACCATCCTACATTGAAATTCACTGGTCTCACTCTATTTTGAAAAGAGTTTTTCTTCAAAGGAAGGAATGCAAATGGAAATTATCTTTTGCTGGCACCAAACAAAAGTTTGATACCTTTGAATGCCTGATGTCTCAATTTCGTGTCTTTCCGCTCCTGTCTTTCTCACCACTAGCCAAGTTTATTTATATAGCCCTAAATCATCCATAACATCCCAAAGGGGTTCACAAGCACACTATTGAAATATATTGAAAAATCTCATTAAAAACATTCCAAATATTCAAATAAATTCAATCATAATATTAGACAAAGTATACATAAATGAATGAGTTATGCACAAAACACTTTTCACATATCGCCATGGTGTGTTCCATGTGGTTGTTGTACTCTTGAGCCCCATCAAAAATAACAAGATGAATCATTTATTTAGTCAAACACATGTTGGCTGTTTAATGATCATGCTTGAGTGTGAAGTTCTTAAAAGGAAGTGTGCAAGTGTGTATCCTTGTATTTTACAAGGTATATTGCGGGCCCTGGCATTAATCAAACATGTTCTGTTTGGACAGTTCTGAAGAGACAAGTGAGTCCAGAGGAGCTCCAAACTCCGGGAGGACCTTTTTTAAAGAAGACATTTACCGTAAGGTGCACACACACGCATGTGCGCACACACCAACACACTTGAATAGACTGTTGTTGTAACACAAGTCACACATTCCAGCAGATCCCTTAGCCCAATTGAAAGTAATGTATATATAATATATATCACAACATCAAAACACATTCTAACATTGAGAAGGAATCCGGTATCCAAGCATATGATGTAACGTGGCTTTGTACAGATTGTCGGCGATGCCGTGGGCTGGGGCTTCGTGGTGCGAGGTAGCAAGCCCTGCCACATTCAGGCGGTGGACCCCGGGGGACCCGCAGCAGCTGCTGGCATGAAAGTAAGAACAACTATGCCACATATTTATGTACAGTATTCATGCAGAGATGGCATTGAATTGAATTGAATGCTTTTTTATTGCCATTATCCAAGTATAATGAGTTTAAAGCTTCACCACAAAGTGCACAAATAATCAATAAATAAGTAATAAATAAATAAGTGGTCACATAAGTAGTCAACAATATGAATAAGTAGGGAAGTGCACAAATAACAACAACGAAACAGATAAATAATAATAAAAAATAATAAATAAATAAGTAGTCAAGATAATAATTAAGTAGTAGTCAACATTAGTGCAATAAAATTTCAACAGAATAATCATTAAAAAAAACAATAAGATGACAGAGTGATTAAAATGGCCACAATCAAGCGTTGCTGTGAAGTTGTGTAAGCAGAATGGCAGCAAAGAATGCTGGGAATGCTTTCCGCTGTGACTGTGACTGAACCATGATTTGGAAGGGCAGGAGAGAAGAACTCACAGTAGGCTGGCTGTCAGCAGAAAAATTGCAAATCAATCTATTTAGGATAATAACATATCATAAATGTGAATCCGAGTACTGGCAGGTGATGATTAAAGGAAGACCTGTTGGTTTTATCGTCACGGAAAGGAAAATGTTATAAGGAAAGACCTTCTGTTGGTTTTATCGTCACCGGAAGGAAAATGTTACTCTAAAATATATAAATGGTTTTTTTTTTTACCTGAAAAAGAGGAAATAGGCAGTGGAATTTACCACTTCTGCTTTAACAGTCATCTCTGGTCACTGGGAATTTGTGTCAGGGTTCATGTGATAAGATGATAAGATAAATCTCTAATGCTAAATTAACTGTCATGAACTTGGACTGAATGCGTGACCTGAATGTAAACTTTTGACTCTAAAATGTACCTGTTGGAAGGAGTATTTATTCTACCCCACTAAAATACAATGGGTTTTATGTCCAGACCACAGGTCACATTTGTTTTATTTACTTTTACTGTCTGCCAATTCATTTGTTGAGGCAAGATATATCACGGAAATATAAATCACAGCTCATTCTTATATGTACTTATTATTTACAGTATGTATTGAGAAGGCATGTAGTATTGTTAAATAACTTTACTTTTTTCTGGTATCCAAAATGTTTGGGCTTGTGGTCTTTGAGTTTCAAGCTTAAGTAAGAAAAATATTGTACTATTTTACTGATTAGAATACCCCAAGTAGAAATTCAGGATACAAACTCTTCTAAATTTTGTGTTACTGATCTCACAGGGTTTTCTATCCAAACTCACCTATGATCACAGCCAGTGTAAATAAGTAATGTATTTGGAGAATGGCAAACAAGCTTAAATCTACATCATTTAATGTTTGAGCTGAAACAAATACAGCCTTCTGCAAATTCAGCTCACATGTCATCGACGCATGCAGAATCTGGAACAATCCACACGACTGAGCTGTTTAGGGGCACAGTTAGGGGGCACAGAAGTGATGATGACTAACACGGTCCCTAGAAAAAAATGTTTTCAAATAGTGGCGTTGAAGTGGTGGACGTCAAGGGATATTTTTTTTGCCTTTTGCCCTACGCATCCTTCCACTTGAAGGCAATGCTTCTTGCTGGATCAGCATTTTGGCACTCATCCATTGTTCTAGCTTCAGCTGTTCTTTCTCGTCATGTAAGGAGCTGGTCTGTGGAGAAAAACAATTCTTTATATTCTGTATTTCTGTTGTACAACTTAATCATGTGTCGTTTCCTTGCCCTTCCCTCGTTTCCTTCGCAAATGACTCATTTTATTTATGGATAATTGGTTAGCAGTGACCTAATCCTCAGAAGGAAGGCCACGTAGCAAAGTAGTGACGTCCATCCACGTAAGAGGCCGAAGGGTGAATTCACACATGCACACAGATGCTGCAGTTACCACATACCATATTATCGACTCTATACCATGCACGCCATCCCTAGTAAAAAATCTTTAGATATTACTTAACATATTAAACAATAGGACTTTAAAGATGTTCTCTCCTCAGTATTTCTACAATGCATTTTTACATGATATACTCTATTTTACCACAAATATTAACTGCACTTGTGTGTTGTGGGTATCTTTATTTGAACATTTCACACCTGACAATTTGCCTTCGACGCTAAACTGCGTAATCTGTTTGGTTAAATCTTTATTTTGTGTGGTCCATTTATAAATTCCCTTTAGTGTCCCTCATTTCCTCTTCCTCTCTTCCTCTGCTGGAAACTGTGTTTATTGTTTGCTGAGCCCTTTTCAGAAGTCTTCTTTATGTGGGGGTGTCTGCTGGCTAGCAAATGACTGCAAACAAAAAAAAAACTATAGACTGTTCAGACTATTGTGGGTATTTTGTATGTTGAGCAAGGGCTAGTACTACATTTGAGAAGACTAAAAAACAATAAATCATTGATGCATCCGCAGAAAAAAAATCTCTTTCACCTGTGAAGGAAGAACAAGCTGTCGCGTATCTCTGCATGTGGCCATTATTTGTTTTGCACATTTTCTTCCTTCCTTTGAGAGACTTTTCTCTTCCCCCTTTCTCTCTTTATTGGCACCCAGCCAAGAGTAACAAGCCCACAGCTATGAGACGCGGTTGGAACTTTGGCTATTAAGAGAACATATTGAGGAAGCTGAAAGAAACTAAACAGAGGAATGGATGCCGATAAGTTTAGAATCTGTTCAGGTGTGCATGTGTATTTAAAAATGTTTCACCCTTTAAGCATTTGGAGAGAATTGTAATAACAACATGCGACTTAAAAAAACATGTTTTGTTGTTCAATGTACTTTTATGCCGGTTAGAGGCTATCTTGAAATCTCAGGAAGCATTTTAAGCATGTAATTTGTGTACTGGTAAAGGAGACTGCAAAAAAAAAATTTTTTGGAATGGACTAAGTCGATAAACAAAATTGCAGATGCCGTGATTCAAGCACTGCTTTCCTTTTATTGGGTACAGTTGGCAGTTGTGGTTTGGCAATGATTAGGTAGGCGGGGTGAAGGCATAACAGCAAGCCAAATTGCCTCCGGTCGTCATGTTGTATTTTTAGCTGTAGTCAGTGCTTTGTTATAGGTGAAACTCATGGCCAACTTGTGCCAGGTTGTGACATACTTTTATAAGTAGTAGTTGTAGTGGTAAGGCTCTTTTTCTTACCTCTGCATAGTCATCCAATCAATTATAACTGAGATGGCAAGCAGCCATCATCCGATTGGTGCCAACTCTCACAGTCCAAATGGATTGGACATTTATTATATCCAAATGTTAACACCAAACAAATAATTCCTCCTCAATTAATAATGTCCTTAATTAGCCATAATCCATCGGCATTCAAAAACATCGTCTGTATAGTACAATCCTATGTTGGAATAAATTCCAGTTATGGGTCTATGGTGAATTATCATTGTTTTCTATCTATGGTGAAATATCAAGAACACACAAAAAAGCCCACTCCCAAAGTAAAATACTACAAGAAATTATATTTCCCTTATTTTTCGGTGGATTTCAAACTATACAACTTGAAGCTTATTCAGCCCACAAATACACAAATTGGCTTTTTTTAAATGCTCACATTATGGCGATATTGTTTTTTCCTCTTGTTTACCCAGCTGCTCCATCCTCTCATCTGTGTACACTTCACAAATACCAATTTCGCATCTCATACATGCACACATTCATGGGGAGGAGCCTGCCTTTTTGCAATTTTGATTTAAAAAAAATAGCTGAAAATAAGAATTGTTGCATTAGAATCTACTGCTCTGACCTGACAGGCCAGATTTCTTTTTTTTCCCCCCACAAAAAAAATGTTTCTTTCTTAAATCCACCTGGAAAACAGCCAGTGACGTTTGATTGCTGGTCACCAATGAATGATTACTGCCTACTCTCCCAGTCTGCGGCAGCCGATGATTTAAGAGCACCAGTGAGGACATCTGCCTTAAATCTTTCACATGGGATCCCATTTTTCACTCCGTTCTGGAAGTGAAACTAAAACCCTCAAACCATTCTTTTGTTGTCTCGCTTTAGGTTTGCCAGTTTGTGGTGTCTGTGAACGGATTGAACGTCCTTGCTCAGGACTACAGAACTGTGAGCAACCTAATCCTTACCGGACCCAGGACTATCGTCATGGAAGTCATGGAAGAAATATGAGTGAGGAAAAGCTGTTGAAAGGAGATTTGCAGCAGGAGCTCAGAAGGCTCAGATCAAACCAGAGAAAGATGATGGATGAACGCTTAATCTGCGCTCTTTGTTGAAGTGCAAGCGTCAATGTGAGAAGGTCCAGTCTTCATGATCTTACTCTTCTTTTAAATTCAGAGGATGGAGAATCCCAATGTCAAAGTGATCATTTGGAGTTAGATGAGTGCCAAGTTGCATCTTAACATGCTGAAATACCACCTCAGTGACCTTTTCCCCATTTAGTCCCTAATCAATGGCAGCTTTTGGTTAGATAGCTCAACGCTGCCCCCTAGTGACACACAAACGCATGAAAATCTGCATCCAGAAGCACTGATACAGTGAGTGATACCTGTATGAAAGAAATTAGGATCTGTTTATATATGAAGAAGATATGGGGTTAGGGTTAAGGCTTTAGTCAAGTGATGTTTTTTTTAACATTCATTCAGACTGATATTGGATCAATACTACAATGGTAGGCTGATAGGAATGACTGAAAAACTACAAACTAAAATCAATACTTAGAAAAGTTGCTTTGTTAATTGTTTTCTTTGTCATTTCACTATGAAAACTGGACATTCCTGGTGGCAAAATAAGGTTTGTGAATCCACAAATGACATTCAAATCATGACAATCATGGAAAACATGAAGCAATACATGTACAGATTAAATGTGAAAAAAAAATCATTTAAAAATCAATAAATATCTAAGATTGATTTTCAATTAATTAAATTAAATGTAATCTGTATATTACACACCTGCATATATAGTATACCTATGTACATGTATGGATATATATATATATATATATATATATATATATATATATATATATATGTTTGTATATATATGTATATATATATACACATACACACATTATATATGTGTGTGTATATGTATGTATATGTGTGTGTGTAATTGAAAGTGTTAATTGGATTTTTAATATGTTGCACTGTATAAAGCAGCTCTAATCACCGTGGTTTAGCCAGGGTAAATGCACAACTACAAAATAATTACTATTTGATATAAAGTACATATTTTCGCCATAAAGCACTTGTTCTAAGAGACAATTTTAGTTTAAATGCTGCTACATCTTTAAAGTATTCATGCAGTATAATGCCCATAAAAATATAGCACTTGGATATTAAGTCTGCAACAAACATTGTGACATGGCAGTAGGGCCATTGTATGTATACAATTCCGTATTGTATATCCTTATAATAACTAGATGTACCCAGGTATAGTATATTAATGTTTTCAACATGATCTTACTGCCAGCATATGTCGTGTATATTAACCCCCGTGATGTATAATCCTGTGCAGAAAAACAGTCGCAACACAAAAGATAACGAATAGATGATCAGTTTTACATTACTGCTTTAAATTTGAGAAAGTGTATAGCATGCTGTAGTTTATTAAAAAGCATGCCCAAATTGGGTGATTTCTGCAAATGCATTTACAATCAATTCCCATAATTGGTCACAATGCATCCTGTGTCAGTTGTTTTGGGGGGGTGCCATGGCATGTGGATCACAACTTGAATCTTGGGTGGGCAGCACAGTCAGTATTTAGCCAACCTGCCTCAAAATTCAGAGGTTCTGGTGGTTTTTAATCTCGTTTTCACTTGGGAAAATGAAATAAATACTAGGTGTATATACTGTATACAGTATATAGTTTATCAATGTAATATCATTACCTCTCTGACCATGTCAAACAAATGCATTATTGTCTGTTTAAAAGCAGATGTTCGTCTTAACTCAGGAGTGTCCATTGAGCTGGTTTCATGTCTTATAATCTTTTCATATTTTCTATTCAAACTGAACATTTTTCCCAAAAGGGTTATTTGTCAAGTATGTTAGTTAAATAACCCTTATAGAGTAGTCTATAGTAGGGGCAACTAAATGTTTGTTGTCACCTCAACATTTATGGGAAGGGGCGACATGTACATATGCTTCTTGTCAATCTGTGTAGCTTTTTTTGGTTTATTTTTATTTTTTTATCTACTCCAAAGGCAATTGGAAAGGATCCATTTGAGAAGTGCAGGCAGTAATTTGTTTCATTATTTTGGAACCAAAGACAACATTTTTAGAGAATTACCAGAAATGTAAAGTTCTATTCTTTTCATTCCAATACATTCAACAACAAAAAAACACCTTGAACGATTTTTTCCTGTGCTGTGTTGTGTTCTTTTTAACACATTCAAACTTAGCTTTACTTTCAATAGTAAATTGGAAATACTTTTGTTTTCGCCAGTCTGTGTGCATATAGCGCTAATTATTATCGATCCTAATGTTTTAAATGACTATGCACATTAATATATGAAATATGGCTAAAGTTATCATTAATGAGTAATGATGAATTGACAAAATAATCATTTGCTTATAGTATTGACTTTTCTTGCTACCTAACGCATGGTGCTGTGTTGAGATGTTAAATTTTATTTGAAAGGACAATCTGTTTTACAGACATTTCTGACATTAATATAGGTTGACATGCAACGCTGATGGACGAATGTATTTCTTCTATAATTGGCTCTTACATGTTCATATTTCATCATCTGTAAGAGGGACGACTATATTTTCAGGAGGTCTTTTTATTATCAGAGCGTGGCATTTCTGCTTTTGAAATCTATGATATAATCACTCTGTTATAATGAAACTACTCTACCTAGAGCTAATTCAGATATTTTACTGTAAGATTTTGATGGGGTGTAAAATAAATTCATTATGTTTCTGCATAAATTGGGATTTTTTTCCATTATGTTCTAATGTTTCTTCTCCATTTCAGGGGAAAAAAGGTTCTCCCTCTTCTGCATCTAAGGTACAGTATAAATGCAAATAGGAAGGATCATATTTATGGTATTTATATTGTTGGATTTTATGAATGAAATATAACATTTTCTTACCAGAAGGAAATGTAATCTCCCAGAAGAAATTTCATTAATAATTATAATTTTTCCATCCTTAACCTGGAAATAAGATATTAATTCAGCTAAATAAATGCAGTTTGCAAAATGCAAATTACAGTTTTCTAATCATATTTTCTCTTAGGTACCTAAGTCGATAATAAAAAAAATCAATCAAATAATCTGTCACATTTGATCAAAACTGAATTGAAAGAAACTGAAACTTAATGTATGAATTGGACACTGACCATTAATTGATTCCATCACCTATTCCATATATTTTTTATTCTATGAGTTAATTTGTAGAGATTCTATTCCTCTATGTTATTTGAACATTTATGTCTTGAACTAAAACGTGCAAGAAAAAAATGCACTGAACATAAAGTGTAACGCAGCAGCCCCAAATTTCCACCAAGTGGCAGTGTTGTTATTGTCAGTGAATGAAGTGGAATTTTAAAATACCTATTTCTTTGTAATAACGTATTCCCACCTTAAAGAAATGTCATGATAGATCCTCAATAGTCCAGTCTTGTCATTGATGGTAATCCCCTTGCCTGACTCATCTCATTTTCTGAACTACTTTATCCTCATTAGGGTCGGGGGGGGGTGCTGGAGCCTATCCCAGCTGACTCCAGGCCAGAGGCCGGTAACACCCTGAATCAGTGGGCAGCCGATCACAGGGCACAAGGAGACAAAGGACAACCATGCACACTCACACCCATACCTAAGGGCAATTTAGAGCGTCCAATCAGCCTACCATGCATGTTTTTGGAATGTGGAAGGAAACCAGAGTACCCGGAGGAAAACCATGCAGCCCCAGGTAGAACATTTTCGCCACACAGGTGGACCGACCTGGATTTGAACCTAGGACCTCAGAGCTGTGAGGCCGATGTGCTAACCACTCGCACCACTGGGCCGCCCTTCTGCCTGACTTGTGTATGCAAGTAATGTGGGTTCATTTCCCACCTCAAAGTTGGTTGTCTGTGCCAGTCTGCTGTGTGCTCTAAACCACCAGCCCCCAACCTTTTTCTCACCGCCGAAAGCTCTTTCGATTTTCCCGCGGACCAGCTAATGGGTCCGGTGGTTGGGGACCGCTGCTCTAAACCATCTCTTTATTAATGGAATGCAAAAATAGTATCTCCATGATGTTGGTTTACATCATGCACAAGTGTATTGGGAAAAACATTCTCCTAGTGGACATTAGGGTGTCATATATGATAGTTTCCATGAAGTGTTCATAAAGGTATCGACATTATTTTTGTTATACTATATGTGCACTGCAATTTGATTGGCAAGACTGTTCAAAAGTAGCTTGGATGGGCTGTAGGTCAACCGTGACTCATTTTTCAAGTCTGACTAACACCGTACTAGAGGACTTTAGGGAAGGAGCTAATTGGCTGGATGCCTTTGAGTTAGGATTACACTGTTTAGTTGTTTCATGTCCATTATTTTCTTTGTGAAACATCACAAATGCCACCTTATGGATTTCTCTTCACCTCTTGGGCCAATGTAAAATAACTTGGCTTTGGTCCCTTCTTCATTAACATTGGTTTTTGTCTCCTGAACACGCCCCCAAACCTGACCGAATTTTACACCTTGTTGTTTGCCATCCTGTTGACTGATGCCTAGAAAAGAGGCATCATAGTTAATCAATTTGACGTCCGCAGTTCATATTCATCAGTGTAGAAATAATGAACATTTGCAGCTGCTTGGCCTACCGTTTTCCAATCAGTTTGGGGATAAAAGGTCATGCCTAACACACCCCATATCAGATGATAATTTGTCAGGATAATCTTTCTGACACTTGGCAGCATTGTACCTTTCCTGACTTGATCACAGTTGCAGAAGGCTGCTAAAATGTGGCCTACATTCGTGTGCTACATCTACAATCTTTAAGGACTGAGGAGGCAGGCCAGTCTACTTCATAGCAAAATGACATATTTGCAAATATTCCAAAATATAACGAAATGCTTCCTGCAGTCTTGACATTTGTGTATTATTTATTGCAATAATGTGAAATGCTACAGACTTGTGAGAGCTTTGAGGAAGTTTGGTCGGCTATTTTGAGCTGAAACGCAACAATCATGACATGATTTTTGGATTCAAACCCATGTTATTGTATATCTTGATGCTAAAAAGCACCCATGCATCATTTGTCAGGAACCCATCACTCTTGTGTGATTTCAGTCCACAGTGGATAGAACAAAAAGCCTGATCCATTTGACCAACCTTCAACTGAAGTGATAACAGAAAAGAGCAAAACACATAGAGTTTAATATTGCGTGGAACAAACCCTGTAAAACCATCCTTGTTTCCACACCTTGACTGTTGACATTGTCTTTAGTAATGTTTGTTGACCTCAAGTTGGCAGTGCTCTGGGAATGATGGTTACAGTTGCAGATGGCAAAATGACTAATAACTATGACTAGTCGCACTAATCACTAGGCAGCGGTCCCTTCAAGCCCTCCAATTAACCCGCTGCTTGTCGTTAACACAACAACTTTGTCAACTATAGTGTGGACTTGAGCCAGTTGGATGAACAAAGCATATTTCACATGTCTGTTACTTTGAATGCAATTTGTGTGGTTCTAGGTTAGAATCAGCTCAGCCAGTTACTTGTAAATAAGAATAATCAGAGCCAGCATTCTATTGAACACACGAGGGAACCTTAGTTAAGACAACAGTCAGCGCAAGCAGCATTTCAAGCAGAGTCACCAGATTGAAGGCATTTCTTTGTAGGGCATGCAGAATAGCCCCCTGGGAGTTCACCAAAAGGCACCAAAATGAATCACCGACCATGAAGCTCAAATCCATCCTTCTGCTGGTGTAAACAGTGAACTGCAATGGCAACAATTCCTAATAGGATGGATGGAAAATCCCAAACTCCTCACATCAATATCTTAGTGATACGATTCGTGCTGAAAGTGTAACGTATGAGACGAAGAAGACAGAGGTAGAAATATTTGAAGATATTTAAAGAAGTGTTGTAAAATTGCACATTTCATCCATGAAATTGTGACGTGTAAATTAGTCTTGCATTGGATTTACCTCAAACTGCCATGCCAAGTTCCTTGCAATAGATTTCCTCATTATAACACTTATTGAATTAACAACTGAGTGTGATATTTGCACAACTAGGGAGTGTAAAACAGCAGCAGAGACGACGTATTACTTGTTATAACATTGTTAAGAAAATAATGCAAGTAGCAGCTCTTATCAAAATTTTATTTGCTTTCTTGTAGAAAAATCTTCTCCATTTTTTTTCACTGTAAAGGTAAGTGAAATCTCTGGTCAGTTTTGTATATATAAATCATTTTCATTACTGATATACCACAACTACTGTATTCAATATGAGTCATCATGCCACAAATTCTTTATGTCACAAACTTTTCTGATCATCACAGATGGACCATATGGTGTCGAATGAAGCGACCCGCTGCTCAACTCTGTCATGTGACTTGATGATTTTACAGTAGGGGGAATAAAATGAAGGATGGCAACAATGAAGTCGTGGGCGGGCAGAAAGTGGGTGACGGGGAAAGATCATTAGAGGAGAACATATTTCTTTTCTGAAAGGAGCAAAAAAAAAGCGATTGGGTTTTCCCCTTTTCTTATATATCTTCCGATGGGTATTTGGTACCCATAGTGAAGCTGCCAAGTTGAATCATCTCTGCTTGCAGTGAGTGACCACACAATATTACATTAAAAAAATAATTCAAAATGGGTTTTTTTTCAGTGCCCAGGCAGACAATTAAAATCACGTATTACGTATATTATTTTGCTGTCATAACTTGATTACAACTACACACAACACATGCCCTAATGTAGGAAAATTGGCCATTACAAAAACAATGCTTAATTCTTTTCATACTAATCGATACTAATAAAATATGTGGACCAAATTCATAGCAATCCTAATGATTCAATGGTACAATGCCTTATACAATAGAAATGATTGGATACGTATAAATTGGCTAAATTGTAAAATATTTGTGAAAAAAGTATCAGTTATTTGTCTTTGCTTTATGTTTGTACAGAGGCAAAAGTTGACTGAGAAATGGAGCACCATAAGGTTGAGACAACTAACAAGAGGGAAGGGAATCCTCATTCATCCACTTTATTATTGTGTTTATAACATCTGGACAGTTGTTTAACTCTGGCAAGAAAGGATACATGTGTGTGTTGTTTGTGTTTTGTGCCTCAGGGAGCCACCTGTTCAGTGTAGTTATTTAGGTTTTCAAGCCACTCAGAGGGACATCTGACCAGACCAGCCTTGCTTTCCCATGACTCCCTCAGGCCTGAGGGCAAGCCACACAACACGGTGAGTATGTGTAAAAAAAAAAAGACTATTTTCGGTGCAAGATTCACGGCTGGTCTTGCACATGAAGTGCAGGCAGAAAGATATGCGGCTCCACAGACATGGGAGTCAGGTGATCAATGTGTTTCACAAATACATAGATTATCGGGACACCCATAGGACTCTCACCCAGAAGCTTTATTTGATTGTAAATTAGCAAATTCCTGACTTTCTATTTTATATAATTTTCTTACTGGCTCGAAATTGTTAACAATTTTTTTATAGGGTGCTCATTTAAATATTTTTTAATCAATATTTAGAGTGTCATTAAGGCAATAACGAATTGGAATTTCAGGTATTTTTTATTGTATAATTTATTGTTATTCTTTTAAATGAGCAAAATTAGTCATTTAGCCCATAACATTTTAATAATAGAGTGGAATTTAATCTTGTCCCACTCCAGACCTTCTGCTCTCTCACAACGTTAATGTGAAATGGCTGAGTACTTGGAAATCACGGCCTTTGATCAATTTGCTTGTCATTGTGGGGATGCTTTGCCTCGCTCACTTTTCATTTCTTCCCTTATGTTTACAGTTATGGCAAAAATTGTCCTTTTTCTTCCAAAAAAAGCTCAGTTCATTTCCATTGGCAAAAACTTTGAAGTTTTCTCATTTCAAAACCTATTTGATCCTACATCTTTCATCGAAATGACATAATTTATACATTAAAAATCATTAAAAAACTACTCATTTTAATACAGTTTTTGCCAAAAAATGTACAGTTCCAACAAACTTGGACAAAAACATTCTCATTCATTTCCAATGGGAATAAATTCCCTGAGATCAACAGGATGTGAACTGAAAAGGCCAAAAATCTACAGGACGTGACCCTAAAACGCCCCCAAATGTACAGCAAGTGACCCAAAATCAACAGGAAGTTACCATAGGTATAAAATTAACAAGGAAGCCACATCAAATTAATTTTCTTGTCTGTGACAACCGTAGACATCCAATTCATTTAAGATGGGAGAATCAGGACTAGTATTCTGGAAGGGAGCCCATCGGGCAAGTGGTTAGCGTGTCGGCCTCACAGTTCTGGGGTCGAGGGTTCGATTTCAGGTCGGCCCTCACTGTGTGGAGTAGGCATGTTCTCCCCGGAGCTTGTGTGGGTTTTCTCTGGGTACTCTGGTTTGCTCCCACATTCCAAAATAAAGCATGGTAGGCTGGTTGAACTCTAAATTGTCCCTAGGTATGAATGTGAGGGTGAATGGTTGTCCGTCTCCTGGTGCTCATAGTTAGCTGGGATAGGCTCCAGCACCCCTTGCGACCCTTGTGAGGATAAGCGTTCAAAAAAAGTATTCTGGAAATAGTTTTGCTTGCATCAAAAGTACATGAAGATTCTTAAAAGAAACACAAAGCTCATATTTCGAAGTTTCTAGTGGGAAGAAAATAAAAATAAAACAATCGACTTAATGCCTCTGGACTTCAACTAAATTATTCCACAGTGCCGTAGATCTAATCTATAATAGAATACGGGCTATTGAACATTTAGTAGTTGGATTTGAGAATGAGTATTGACTACCCTTGCGTGGCAGAATTGAATGCAGTAACCTAAGTTAACCTCTTGAGCGCAGGTTCCGGATGTGAGTCGGGGCACGGGGTCGAACGCTGGCTGACCCCCACGGAGTTGCCGCAGCCCGGGTGCAAGCTACAGGGTGAGATCGGGCTTCTTTTTTTTTGCGCATTTCCACTGCGTGACGCCCATGTACAATGCGTGCGCGTAAACGTGTACGTTGTGTGTGATAAATGGAGACGCGGTGAGGGTTGGGACAGGAAGGGTTAGCCGGAGGGAGGCTTGACTAAATTACGAGGAGAGTAAGAACCATCTAAGCGAGCGAGCCGTGGACGGAAAGGAGTGACACGAGGAGAAGGACAAGGGGAGAAAAGCCGGGACGCGATCCTTTTTCTATTTACATATTTTCTTTTTTTCTTTTTTGGAGGATAAAACGGGGACGATCGGGATATACGGAAGGGTATGAAATGCGATTTCATTCATTGTGCTCGCATGTGGGAAGCGGTTGATCGGTCTCAGGTGCGTGTGAGTGTGGCAGGTGCATTCGTTTTAATTACAAGATGCAAGAAAAGGAATTAAAAGTCAGAAGAGTGTCTTGTGGAGAGTCAGTTTTTAGTGTAATAATCGGAGAAAGCGCGTTAAAACGATGTTAATTGCAGCTCAAAGGCGTAGTCGGAATAGGGGGATCGGATTAGCTCCACATGCTGGAGCAATCCGATCTTGAGGTAACTTTGTTACTACAAGTGGTGTTTTATTCATCGGGCTGTGGGAGAGGTGGGCAGGTGTCCCCCGGGTGACGAGGGTGAGCAGGGTGAGGAGGGTGAGCAGGGTTCCTCATTCTTTCTCCCGTGAAATAACGAGCATCAGTCACGAGCCGAGGTGAGGAGGAACAAAAAAAGTGGGATTGAAGAGAAGAGAGTGGATGAATGGACAATGCCACTCACACACTGTTTTTTTCTCCCCTATTTGAGCTGTCAGTCAAACTTGCTTCATGTTACTCCACCATCTTTTCCTCTGAATTATTCTCTTACACTCTAATTCCTTTGAATTATTCTCATCATTCCCCCCGTGCCCATATCTTGTTTTGTGATTGATTGCCACTTTGGTCTTAATAGGTACCAATAAAATGCTTCAGTAGTTTTAGGTAAAGGGAACATTGTAGGCATCTTTGTTTTATAAACTAGCTCTCTGACAAAGTAAAAAATCAGGTTATTAATTGACAAGAAAATGACCTTCAGATGTTGACTTTCCTTGAGTAGAAGTCTTCAATTATACTGAAGAAATGACGGACAAGAATTTCAAAATACAACTTCAGGTTGGCCTTACTGTTCTTTTGAAAATTTTTTCAAAAGTGCCAAGATATTTTAATAATACATTTTTGAACACATTCACACAGTTGAGAACATTCCAGATGCAAAAATGTGATAAAATGGCCAAAGAAGATGCCATGTATGCTTTTCAGGGGTCATTTACGGAAAATTAGTGCCACTGTCAGTAAGTCATTGGCTATCAATTCGGTTCAAAAACAATGGGTTTTGTTTAGCTGATATATGATCAGTTGGCTTGCAAAAGCACAATCCAACACAACCAAGGGTGCAGAAACTAAAGTGAAAGTTTTTGACATGGGGGTTTACTTCAGAAATATCCAAAATTTGAGGGGTCGTGTCTAATTTTAAAACTGTCCAGGAAGCTCTTATTTTACAGTTGGAGGGCTCTCAAATTATTTTCCAATTTTGGTTATAAAAATTTAGTCCAAGTATACTATGTGCTAAAATATGATGTATCTAAGTCTAAGGAGTAATGCCCTCCATTAAATGATTACTACACAAGCGTACAAAATAGGGTTTAAATTGTTCGTGCTTAACTATCATTTCACATTTATGAAAGCGACCTTGTTGATGTTCTCTTTTCCATGTAATTTCTTGGTATTCTTCCACTTTGTATGAGTGATGCTGTAATGCACAGTGTTGATCAATAATTACATAATTTGTCATTTCTAGTATAGTGATGAAAAAAAAACTTGTTTCAATTTGTGTAGCTGAGGTCATTTAGTGTTCTACGCCTCAAAACGTCCCCTTTTTTCCATTTAATTCATTTGTATTCTTCAGTTTTGATAATATAGCTGTGCTCTTCCATAATAAAACCAGAAATTGGTCGCTGAAAGTCAGTCTCTTTTCTTCTCTTCCTTCCGACACTTTGACTTCTGCTCTCCTTCCAACAAAGTCCTCTACTGTTTGAGCCTCCTCCGTGTGGGCGTGGATGTCCATAGCTGATCTGTGGTCAGTCTAGAGTCCAGACACTAGACTGTCCAACAGCCGTTTATGTCATTGTCTCCGAGTGGACTTTGTACTAGACTCACTCTGATTCCAGATCAGCCCCCTGGGCTATGTGGGGGGCAGGGTGGCAAGGTGGGTCTCCCTGACCTATGAAGCCTCCCCACAGTTGAATAGCATTCTTGAAGTCTGTCACTTTGTGTCTTGTCTCAATAAGCTTTTTGCTCAGCTTCTTTTGCCATTCTTGCAGGTCTATGTTGCTGCTGGTGAAGATGTTCTCTCAGGGTTATTTGTGGGCTCCGCTTGTGTTCCTGGCTGCTCTTTCCAACTTCCCCAGTAAAGCACAAGATCAAGGTAAATTTCCCCGATTCCTCTTCAGGCCGTATGCTTATTTGAGTCCTTTTCGCCCCACATAAAATCATTCTCTTCCTGCTTTCAATTTCCTCAACCTCTTAAACTTTCATCACTTCTCCCTCTGCGTCACGTGTCAAAGTGGCGGCCCGGGGGCCAAATCTGGCCCGCCGCATCATTTTGTGTGGCCCGGGAAAGTAAATCATAAGTGCTGACTTTCTGTTTTAGGATCAAATTAAAATGAAGAGTATAGATGTATGTTAAATTTCCTGATTTTTCCCCCTTTTAAATCAATAATTGTAAATTTTTAATCATTTTTTTCTGTGTTTTTAGTTCAAAAATCATTTTGTAAAATCTAAAAATATATTTTAAAAAAGCTAAAATAAACATGGTTTCAGATCTATAAAAAACTGAATATTCAGGGCTTTTAATCCAGTTCTTTTAATCCATTTATAAGAAAAAAAATCTAAATATTACATAAAAAATGGTCCAGCCCACATGAAATCGAGTTGATGTTAACACGGCCCACGAACCAACCCGAGTCTGACACCCCTGCTCTGCGTCATCTCCGGTTTTGACGAGAAGGCTCAGTCCAATCAGATGACATTACGCATATTCGGATGTTATCGCATCTAACGGGGTACCGTTTCGGGCCGGCATCGTGGCGCCGCTTGCCACCTGGCTACAGATGCCGCCACGCTTCACGGCGGTTTTTAATATATGTGCTGTAATAGCTTGCTTCAGGCTGTGGTGATTTGCTATGCGATGAACGCCACAACGTATACAACGCTCCAGTGTGCCTTGCAATCAACTTCACCTCAGCAAACTGGATTTAATCAAAGTGCGTCCCATCACAAAAGGGAGCTGTCTAGTTTGTACGGACTGATATAAATGAATTAGCATAGTTGTGTATCCTTGGGAAACCCAATTTGTGTTTACTTGAGTCTTTAATAGATGTTTTTTAATGAATTTCACTTGACGCGTTTAACCTTCAGGGAATGGTGACAATGCACAAGGGCGTGTTAAAACTAGGCAAGTATGATTATCATTGCGGCGATAGTTAGGGTTGATATGACAGGGATCATTTCAAACTCATTTTAGCCAACACCTCTTGCTTGAAACATAATCAACGTAATGTGTATATATATACATATGTCTGTGTGTGTGTGTGTGTGTTTGAGAAAGAAAGGGAATAGGTAGTGAGGCGGGAAAAAAATGTGCAATCTACGACATGCAGGAGGTTAAATACTGTACTTATCGTGATAAAAGAAATAAGCCAGAGGGAAATTTTATCATTTTGCTTTTTGTAATCATATTCACACTGTTGTGTGTTTGAAATATTTGTACAATGAAAGGATTTGAAATGAAACACGTTTTCAGCAGGGATGCAATTCAAGACAAAGTTTCCAAACAAACATATCATATGTAGTAGCATCTTTGTTTTTGATTTCATTTCCTGGTGGGTAATAGGACTAATCCGAGAAAAGAAACGCAGCTATTGTACCCTATAGAGTCACTTATTTCATTTTTAGGTAGAAATAAACAGCAAGTGTGACCAATGTGTGTTGGTCTAAATTGGACTGGTAACTGTTGCCTCAAGGTTCAGCATCATATGGGTGACCCCTGTTCAAACCCTTCAATAGGGGGCAGTGGAAAGACAAGAACACCCCTCATTAGGAACATTTTCCTTAAGTGGGATATTAGAGTGAGAATTAGTGTATGTACTGTATTTTAAGAGTAGATTTGTATATTTATAATACTTGCAAAATCATGTTCAGGTACTTTATATGGGACATGACACCATATTAGAGAATTTTTGCAGGTCCAAGTACATTTAATTCAACCTTGTATCATCTCATTTTGGAAATCTTCCAGGAAAATCAGAAAATTTAAACTTGGGGATTTTTTTAGTGAAAATGTTTATTTTAATAAGAATGTAAATGTTGCATATGCATTGCTGCATATCCCGTCTCATGGTTATTGTAGTTTCTTTATTGTTTTGTTGTGTAAGCCTGAGTCTGTTCATGTGTTCTTTTAAGTTTATTCATTTTGTTCCTTACTCGGCCCACAGAGGGAGCAAGTAGAAATAGTTTACGATGTTATTTTGATGGTTTTTTTTGCAGTCCAATTTCTCAGTCAAGCACTCTAGTGTGTGTGTGGGTATGTGTGTGTGTGTGTGTGTGTGTGTGTGTGTGTGTGTGTGTGTGTGTGTGTGTGTGTCCAATCCAGCCTGTGTGTTCAATATCTGCATGTTTATTCATTTATTTCGATTGGTTCTGTTGATTATCTAATTACCACAACCAAGGTTGAAGTCCAAAATCAAGTGATGTTTGCTCGTGTGTCAGCATTGATCATTCATGCATTTGTGCACTACAAGTATGTGGGTCGAGGGCAGAAAATAAGCGTGGGTGAGTTAATGGTGCTCCCCGGGCCTGTGTGGGTTTCCTCCGTGTACTCCGTTTTCCTCCCACATTCCAAAAACATGCATGGTTGGCTGATTGGACACTCTAAATTGCCCCTAGGTATGCGTGTGAGTGTGCATGGTTGTCCTTCTCCTTGTGCCCTGCAATCTTGGCGTTCCCTCCCCCTGGCCCGGAGACAGCTGGGATTGGCTCCAGCACCCTCCGTGGCTCTAATTAGGATAAAGCGGTTCAGAAAATGAGATGAGTGTATGGTGACCAATGATTCAAGATATAATGAATGGACTGAGAATAAAGCCAATGAGATGAAAGTTTTAATTCCTAAACAAAAACCAGAATGAGGTGGAAGCAACCTGCTTTGAATTTAAACAATGCTAATTTATCCAAAGCCATTCAACTGGCAGTGCCTCACCATTCAATGTCCGTTGACTGTAATCCACCTCGTCATGATCTCCCACTCCGGGATAAATGGAGCATTGGATGTGATGTGAAATGACCCCACTAAATTACCTCCTTTGTTATCGATAGAAAATAACCAGTGAAATCAGGATCACTTGATGGGAGCTTGAAATAAGTAAGGAGGCTTTTTTGTGTGAGGATGGACTAAAAGTAGAAGAGATACAATTAGTGTTCCTCTGAATAATTAACTGGAGGGGAGAATTGTGTCACTTCAACCAGTGTGTGCGTTATTGTGAATTGTGAATTGTGTTTATGATGTTTGTAAAAAAAATACAGATACCGTAATTACTCGAATATAACACGCAGGTTTTTGCAAAATAATTAATTCCAATAGTTGGGGGTGCGTGTTATAATCAAAAACTAATTTTTTTTTTTTTTTTTTTTTTTTTTGTGTGTCTTGTTACATGGCCCTTAGCCTGGTGCTTTTTCTTGCCAAATAAATTGAATTGAAATTGAATTGAATAAAATAAATTACAAATTTTCGATCGAAAAAAGCATTGTCAAACTCACTTTGACGCACGGATTTTACGTCATCTCGTAGAGCCGACGCACGGATTTTACGTCATCTCGTGAAGCCGAGACCACCACTGCCCCCCTCTAGCCTCGTAACCGTCTCAGTTCACCCTCTCTCAGTTCAGTGTTATAATCAATAACTAAAATAAATTACAAATTTTCGATCGAAAAAAGCATTGTCAAACTCACTTTGACGCACGGATTTTACGTCATCTCGTAAAGCCAATCGGATGATGTGTTGTGGGAGGAAGAGGAAGTGGATGAAGGAAGCAATGGACGTTGATAGGATTCTCAACGAAGAGATGTATGAGAGGACAGACAAAGAGAGAGAGGAACTTTTCATTTGAAGGATTCTAATGAATAAATTTGTTTGAACAAAACAATCGTGAAACGAAGAAAAAAAGGTAAGATTTCTGATTTTCGTCAGCGGGAAATTTTAGGTGCGCACTATATTCGAGTACTGCGTTTTTCCAGATTTTTTTGGCCCAAGGTTATACCTGCGTGTTATTTTCGAGTGCGCGTTATATTCGAGTAATTACGGTAATAACATTTGTTACAATACCAAAGTAGATCATCAATAATAAAACTGTCTTACCGTCAGGGGAAAATAATTTCAGCTTGTATGGTGAAAACTGTTTGATCACAAAAGAAAGAATACATCTCCACATTTTACTTTCTCCAAATATTGATGGCATGGCACCAAAAACAATCAAAGATAAAAACAATTCCTCCCACCTCCTACTTTTGCCAATTGCAGTGGTAAAAAAAATAGAAAATCATTTACTCAAGGAGAATGCAGAGATTTTTATCAATGATAGAAAACTGTTATATTCCATCTCTCTATCCATTTTCCATCCCGCTTATCCTATTCAGGTGCTCCAGCATTTTGCTGAAATTGCTCAGAAAGACTGACAAGACCCTGGACTGGTCACCAGTCCTGCACAGGGGAGAAAAAGTTATTTTGGGTGGTGAAGAGAAGGGTAGCAAAGAGGGATCTGACAAATAACCCAAGTGTGACCGAGGATGTCGTCATTACACTCCTGTATGTCTCCTCATGTTTGTTTGCGGTCAGCGTGCAGTTTTATGGGCTGACCGCACTGCTACTTTCCACCTGTGACAAAAAGAAAACTGAAGAAAGCTTCAGGACAATATGAAAGAGAGAATGTGAA
This sequence comes from Stigmatopora argus, assembly GCF_051989625.1. Classification (NCBI taxonomy): domain Eukaryota; kingdom Metazoa; phylum Chordata; class Actinopteri; order Syngnathiformes; family Syngnathidae; genus Stigmatopora; species Stigmatopora argus. The sequence continues at coordinate 11,938,082 of NC_135390.1, forward strand.
GGAAGGTAACTTTGCTGCTAGCACAATGTACAAATTAATCATTGTTTAAAATGCTACAGGACAAAATACAAACAACAAAAAATCATATAACCACCAGAAATGACTGCTGGGCCTTTTTTTCTATTGTGGGACTCATGCATTGTTTCAGATTGCGCTAATTACCGTTTTAAAAGGCCTTTGAATGGAAGTTCACAGCACAACGCAGCAAGCACATTTGCACGCTATTGTTTGAAGCATTCCTTTAATTTACAAAAGAAAAAGAAAAAACAGAACTGTGCATAAAAGCCTTAATGTACAGTGTGTTTTTTCACCTGTGACTTTTTCCTCGTGCAAAAATGTTACTAAATAATAGTCACCATTGTCCTACTTTGAGGATCTTCTTTAAATTTACTGCCTTGCATGATTTTAATTTAAAGCAAAAGGAAGCCACTAGAAATTGACATTTGAAAATAAATAAATGTACATGGAATAATAATAATAAATCAATGCGGCCCAGTGGGCAAGCAGTTCTGGGGTCGAGGGTTTAATCCCAGGTCTGTCCTCACTGTGTGGAGTTTGCATGTCCTCACCGGGACTGCGTGGGTTTTCTCTAGGTTCTCCGGTTTCCTCCCACATCCCCCAAAACATGTGTGGTAGCTGGTTGGACACTCAATTGCCCTTAAATATGAGTATGTGCACAAATGGCTGCCTGTTTCTTTGTGCCCTGCGATTGGCTGGCCACCAGTTCAGCGTATTCCCCACATTGTGCCCATTGGTTGGCTAGGATAGGCTCCAGCAGACCACAACACTTGTGAGGATCAGCAGTATGGAAAATGAATGAATAAGAAATCAGGATTTTCATGGGCTCACTACCTCCTCGGCCTTGGGTAGGCCCACCTTTTCGCCGACTTTTATGCCCATGCTGAGCTCAATATGACACTTATATATAGCCACTATATTAGAGGACTTTCATATCCATCTGGGCTATGATTTAACACCTTGTCCACCAGATTCCAAAGCATTTTGGCACCTGAAGCAGCAAAGAGTGAAATATAAACCCTGGATTGCCTTCATATTCTGGATGTGGCAGATGTGCTGACCTGTGAAGAAGAGCTTAAATAAGGGACCCTCAATTTTAGTCCGCATGCACAGCTATTAGCTTTATTACATCCATATTCATTAATCACAGTTATGGTCCGATTCAATATACAGACCTTGGCATACATTGAGCATTATAGCTGTCTCCTTCAATTTTACCTTTGTTAATTATAATTCAGTATGTGTTAGAGTGTGTTCTTTGACATGCAAAGAGAAAGCCGTGTTATTAATCTCCAGCCAACTCCATTCAAACACTATCAAACAGATACCAAACATGACCAGAGTTATAAGGTTCCCAGAGGTTGTGAATTATTCATCGTCTTATTGTAGTGAAGTGTAATTATATAGTTTTGCACAATGCATTTGGACTATTTGATGGTTGATGTGAAATGAATACCCGATATTGCAGTGAGTAATGGCAAAACTCCTGAACTGTATTTTGTCTTCACACCGCAATCAAATCAAATAATAAGGGAAGGAAAAAGAGCATTTGAAGGGCAACAACCCAGAAATGAACTTCCTCAACCCATAAATGTGGGTGATTTTCTTTGAAGACCCTTTTTTTTTAATTAAAACTGTTATTAAGTTTGGTATTAATGACTCGAAATTTAGGCTGCATTTCAGGGAGCCTACTAATGGGATCACATAAGCTACCATTGTTTTCTTTGTACTTATATGGTCAGTATATGATGGTGTACTGAATGTAAAATTGTTTCACGGCAAGTCTCAAACTCAAATCTTTCACATATAGAGTGGTACCGCTACTTATGAATGAGTTTAGTACATACAAAATGTTCAGGTTTTTTTTATTGAATGTGCGTATGTATGTTTTCCACATTAGAAAATATCTTTGTATTTCTTATTCATTTTACTGGCTTAATACAATTAATACAAATTTGGTATACTTTTTAAATGGTTTATGGCCAGTATTAAAGATCGTGGGACGAAATAAGGTAGATGAATGTAAAATATGCTTCTACTTACAAAAAAAAATCCTAGTTACAAAACCACATTTGGTACAAATTAATTTCGTAAGTAGAGGTACCATTATATCTGCAGAAGAAGGAAAGCAATTCCTTCACTTAGCTGCAGTAGCGTCCCCGTTGACTGTGAGCAATTTTAATTAATATCCTTTTGATTAATCGACTTGTGACTAATTTCCCATGTGAGAAGTGTTGATCATTATATATTCTTTCAGTTCCAGCTCCGAAGAGGCTTCGTTTTAAAGTGCTGAAGCCAAACAACTTGCTCGTCTCATGGAAGGAGCCTAAAGGCAACTTTGACAACTACTTGTTCCTCTACAACAGCATACCAGGTAGGATGCATTTTTTGTAAAAACGGCTCATATAAATGATTCACACTCGTAATTATATCGTACAGAGAATAAAAAATGGTCCCATGAAAATTAGAGTTAACACAACTTTGAGAATAAAGAGCTCATTACCTGTTGGACTCTCTGTATCTCTGAAAGAATCGTGCAATTTGGATGTTATCTATTGTCCTCTGTGGGATCCACTTAAATTTGATTTAATACAATGTTTGTGTGATTTATCAGGAAGTTGAAAAGTGAGGATTTTTTTCCTAAGTAACGTCATTAATAAGTTATGATGAGTCAAACACAGGATCAGTGTGAGGCACAAGCTGCATACATAGCAGCAAGATGCTGTATCTCATCCAGACTTTTACAAATAGTTGGAGAGTGGTAAATGTGTGATATGACCTCGTATATTTCTGGGCTTGTATAGCGTATTCACCAGTCACCCTAATTCCCTTTGATATTTCTTGTAATCACAGTCTCTACTTTCACTATCATACGTCTTTGTCACATAAAGTCCTTGACTGCGACGAAGCAGACCTCACAATTATTCCATATTAATGCCATGCAGAAACACAGCAGATAATTCTCTCATTGTGAAAGTGAAGAAACATGTCTGATTAAGCAGGTTGTAACATAAAATATGCTCAACCACAAATAACCCATGGTAAGAGAAGCCGTGGCTGACAATTTTGCACAACGTTTACTGGTGTAGAAAAGAACAACAACAACAAAAAAATCTAATTTACAGCCGTTTTCTCTTTAGAAAGAATGGAAGTGCTGTGGTGGTTCTTTGGCACTCAGCACATGCAGTAAAATGTTGGCCTTCCACTGTGTCCTTTCCGTATCACTCACTCTGAAGATAGTAAAGCGGTCCATATGAATGCATTCAATCACAAGCAATTTGTTACCTCTAATTTCATCTCTGTATTATTTCATATGCTTAGATTTCTGTTAAAACAAATTGCAAAACGGTTGCATCTAAATGGAGACCTAGCGTAAGTTTTGTTCTGAGGCTTACGGTGTTCAGCCAGGTTTCGCCAATCCATTGGAAGTTTGGGCTCACTAAACTCTTCCAGTTATTTGATACCATCGTACAATTATTCTTTGATTGATTAATCCACGGGATAAGAAGCAGGCTCGGGGAACAAGGAAGGACTTTAAAATGAAAGATGTTTAATGGTTTTCTCTGCAGAGAGTTGTCCAGAAATTTGCAATCTGGGAACACAGACCGAGGGAGCTGTCCACCCCTCTGCCCAGTTGCCTTTAATATCCATCTGGCACATATTTAGTTTAATAATTTGTTCCACTCGGCACTTCTCAGGTCGTAGGTAGGGCAATGAAAAACAATTGTTGAAAAAGAGAACACCAGAGTGTTTCCAAATATACCCCTGGTCTAAAAGACAACAATAAGGATTAATATTTTCTAACAATGGAGATTATTTAGCCCGGGAACTAATCTGTTCCAAAGTGTTTTATAATGTATCATTATGTTCTCAAATACACATTTGTTTCAACTAAAAATGTTCGGGGTTATGTGCAGACCAAATCTGCGACACATTGGATTGGATACTTTTATTGGATTCAATTGGATAACTTTGTTCATCCCGTATTCGGGAAATTTTATTGTGACAGTAGCAGAGGGTGATTAGACAGAACAACAAAGCAAAAGCACAAAGTACAAAGGAAATCAAAGTAAATGGGATCATTAAGAATCACCAAATCATTAAGACAGAAAAGCAGCAAAAACACAAAACGAGCAAGAGTGGACGGCGCTACCGCTGCAGGCTGCCACTTGAACGGCGCCATCTTGGTTGCGGTAGCTAAAACGGACACAGACTCAAAAAGACGTTGTAAAGTTGGACAAAAACTGGAACCACACACAGGAAGTCTTCCACAAGATGGGGAACTTCTGCAGACTGTGATCGAGGTAGAGAATATGCAGAGTCACTCTTCCAAGCTTATCCGCACAGTTCCTCAGTAGTCTGGAGCTGAAGACAACAGCAGCAGAGCAGGACTCGGCTTCCGGCCTGGTAAGCGCCGACAGCTCTTCCATCTTATCCCATGATGGAATGGTTGGTCAGAAGCGTTGCTTCTTCTCCCGGCACTTTTGTCCAGTTCCGAATTTCCAGCGGGATTGAGGTGTTGCTCCTTCTGCTGCGTATTGTAACCATGTGTATGACAGCGTAGGCATGGCTGATGGTTCCAAAAAAGAAGTGGCAGAAAGAAGCCAGGCTAACAGAACAAAGAAAGTTGTAAAAACATTAAAGTAAAAAGTATAAAGTACAAAGTAAAGTAAAAATGAATGTATTAAGAAATATTAAAATGTAATTAATAAAAGATAGAAGGGCTGTAAAACACGAAAAACAAATAAGAGTGGACAGAGCTACTGCCACTGGCTTCCGCGTGACAGCGGCATCTTGGAAATATCAATGATAACACTGTACCTTCATTCAGTCAATCTATCACTACCACCATATACTTATTCTTACCATACCAAAAATATTCTAACTTTAAGGCATTATGCTTTCCCCGGTTACTTACACTGACTGTCCACTGTTTTTTCCCATATAAGTTTAGAGGCTTGTTAACGCAAATTCCTCTTTAGTCCAACAATGGCATTTCTGTGGGCGAAAATGCCTTGTTGATGCAAGACCTGAATGGTCAGACTGATGGCTGAAAAGAGTGGCACCTGGTGTGGTCTTTTTCTCAACGTTTGCCATGTTGCCATGTTGTATGTGCAGAGATGCTTTTCTGAATACCTTGGTTGTAAAAAGTGATTATTTGAGTTACTGTTGCCTTTCTACCAGCTTGAGCCAGTTGATTCTCCTCTAGCATATACAAGTGCAAATTATATGCCAAACTACATTACATGCCAGTCTTAATAGAAAGTCTGCAAAGGTGAGATTTTAATCTATTTATCTAATCACACGCTACAAATTTAATATTTTTTGGTCTATTAAGATGTTTGACCTTGTGTGCAGCCTGGGGAAAAAATGGGAAACTATTATTCACACACAGGAACTGCTGATTGTGTATCGCAAATGAGTGCATCTAAGTTTCAAATAGATGTACAGTACCGAGCTGTGCAAAAACATAAAATCCTTCAATTAATGATACAGTGTTTCATTTACTGACATTTGTTTTGGATGAGTGCTATTGCTGAGCACTGCTGTTTCTTCACCTTGCCATTGTACTAAAGACATCATTATCAGTTGAATTGCACGGAAAGGAGATCGTAAAAAGCATGCACACACCTCAGTGATGGATACATTGGTTTCAAGGTTAAAATATATAATATAAGGTGGCTGATTATGTTGCTTCTGAGAATGAAATAAACATACGTGCTATCATCCACACTCCAAATAACACCATTCTTAGAGTGTCACACACACACACACACACACACACACACAAAGAAAAGCAATAGGTTGGCCGTAACGATATCTTTGTGTGTACGCAAGAAATATAATGATTTTATTATTAGAGAACCGGAACATGTTCGCAAGATTTATTTGGCTCTTTTAATGAGTGCATCATGGCATCTTATATAAACAAACTGTGACATCTGCTCGTTAAGTTACATTGATCTTGGACACTTCAAACTTGTACCACAATTATATGCTTCAATTTGGTGGCCATTGGTGGTGATGGGATGGTCTTGGCTGCCCCCTGCCAATTCAGTGCCAAGTGCAGGCCTTAAATCAGCAAATTTGAAGCTCGCGAAAGCAAAGAACTTCCCGTTGACGTAACACATTTATATACGCTCAGCGCATATCAATGACACATCTGAAAATAATTGTTTTTGTCCTCATAATTGTTTACAAAAGGAACAGACTTTCTCCAGGTACCTGAACGAAGAAGCTGTAGTGGTAAGTGTAACTAGTTTTTCTTGTACTCTGCTTCTGATAGGTGGCCACCAGAAGGAGATCATCATATCAAAAAGTGGCAGTAAAATGTTGATAACAGACTACGACCCATCCAAGGACTATGTTGTCAGTGTAATTTCTGTCAGCGGCAGCACTCAGAGCAAAGCACTACTAGGAAGATTTAAAGGTGGGTTTATACATTTAACTCTTCAGTATATGATAGCTTCCACTACCATTTCATCTTTAAGTTCTGTCTAAATATTCACAAGACAATTTAAGATCTGAGGTGATGCTGATATTCTCTCTTTAGTGTGAGGGACTTGTTTACATTTCTTCCATGGGAACATGATTCATTTTCAGGCACGATAGGGAAAATGGTTCCTTCAGGGAGGAAAGGTACTGTACTGTAATAATTTCTGGCCGTGTGGTCTTGTTTACTGGACCCTAAACTGGAGGTGACAAAATTTATTACAGTGAACCCCCCGTAATTATAAACCTTCAAACAGGCGCAACACATGCAAAAGAGTGCGTACATTATTACAACAATTAACAGTTGGAGGAGCAACAGAATGTGTCTGCCTTTTGCTTCTGATATGCTACATCTCTTATATGAGACCTCAGTGGGGCTTGACATATTTCGGCACAATGCACAAAAGGCTTGTGTTTAATGTTGTTAAATTCACCGAAAAAAATTATTGGCTACCTGTATACAGCATAGGCGCAAACAATGAAGCGTGATATAGTGGGGATTCAATGATTTGGGCATCTTGTAACATTTAAATTCCATGTGCAGCAATTGAGAGGGGCAGTGGAGAAGGCGAGAGGGAGCCACAGCATCTGACCGATTCATTGCTTCTTCCTGAAGATGTCAACGAGATCTCCGGAGGTAAGACTAATACTCACAAATTTGCCAGGAGGAACGGCCGACACGTGTATTAATGTGGTGCTCGGATGAATAAAAGAAGACTCAAAGGTCTTGACTTTAGTGATGAATTGACCGAGCACAAACAGATGTCTGGGCCACGTCCAAACAGCAGCGTATTACAACCCAAAGCCCCAACGCGTAGTCTTTCTTTCCATGTCCAGTTGGATGCCATTGAGAATTTTTTCTTGCATGCTGAGTCTTTGTGCTTCCCAGTGAAAACAAAAACCCACTGTTTGAATGCAGCACACAAACAGAAATCAAACGCTAATCGTGTTTACACTTTTGGTAAATCATTCAGAGTTGTGTACACAGCGCTGAGTGATATATATGTCAATGAAAAGCTTGCGTCTTTGTGGTTTCCTATAAACTTGAACTACCTTGTCCCAGACATGTCTACATCTTAAACCCAAGTTATTATTTGAACTGCCATTATAAGTATCCACGCAACATTTCTTTTCAGAAATATCTTGAATTTCGAATGCAATGAAAAGTAAAAGAAAATAAATTAGGTATTTTACACATAATTAAAGTTTTGTTAACCATCATCTTCCGCTTAGCCGAGGTCCGGTCACACAGGCAGCAGCTTCAGCAGGTAACCCGAGACTTCCCTCTCCCCAAAGAAATAATTAACCGTATATCCTGATTTTAAGAAAGATTTAAAACATTTTCCCACCAAAAAAATCAACATTTTTGAATTTTATGAGAATTATTTGAACCCTTAGAAACATCATATCCAGACAAAGCTTTAGAATCAAATTATTATTGCCCTTGCTGTACTTCTCCATCCTCTTTTTCTTCATAGATTAGGCAGTTGAATTTCCTTCTGGTTGCGCTATCAAAAAAGCATTCACTAGCACAGAGATGACCTTCATTAGTGTTTTCCCTCACACCGCTCTGCATTTATAATTATTTGCATGCAATGAATGCACCGTCTGTTTCCAAGCCTTTGTAAGCATAGTGATGACGATAGTGTGTTGCCCTCGATGAGAAAGGTGTTCTCTCATGTTCCACTGTGACTTGTTAGAGATCTATTATAAGCCAATCTTTTTTTGATGGGAGGATAATGTCATTTTAATCAATGCAGATGTGTTAATTTGTATTCCTAATTCAGACATTTGCTCATTCATGGAAGATGAATAAACCCCCATTGTGGGCTATCACTGAAAGTGTGGTGCAAACTCTCAACTCATCTCAGTTTCTGAACTGCTTCATCCTCATTAGGATCGCGGGGGGTGCTAGAGCCTATCCCAGCTGTCTCCGGGCCACAGGTGGGGGACACCCTGAATCGGTGGCCAGCCGATCGCAGGGCACAAGGAGATGGACAACCATCCATTCTCACACCCATACCTAGGGGCAATTTAGAGTATCCAATCATCCTACCATGCATGTTTTTGGAATGTGGGAGGAAACTGGAGTACCCGGAGGAAACCCACGCAGGCCCGGGGAGAACATGCAAACTCCACACCGATGGACATAACCTGGATTTGAACCCAGGACCCCAGAGCTGTGAGGCCGATGCGCTAACCAATCGCCATGGTGAAAACTGAACATGCAAATAACAACATTCTGCCTAAAAGTTCTTGGGTTTGCGGTTGAATACTGTTGTCTGCATATTCACTTTTCTCTCACAATCCCACATAACATTCATTAAAAAACTAACAAACAAATGAGGCATAATAATAATACCAGTAATGCTTAGAAAAATTAAACAGAGAAATTAAATGGAATATATTTTGTCAGATGGGCATGACCCCCTCATTTAAGCTATCACCCTATTCTTGTGAAGGTCTGCATCTTAAAAGCTAAATTTGTATAATTGATCAGTTATAGTCATTTTTCCCTATTTCCTTGCATATCAATCTTGAGGAAAACAGGGTAAAATACAATAAAATGAAAGCAAATGTTATATTCTCATTTAATGTAATTCACAATATATTAATGGACTATGAAGAAACATTTTTCCTTGCATGTGTTCTGTTGCTTTGACCTTCCAATGGAGTATTATTGGCTAATACATCGGTTCATACCAGTATCTTTACAGGCTAAGTATTTAGACATATGTTGATTTATGTCCCATTTATTTTATATAGATAGCTTTACCTACTGGATTGGATGAATTTCATCCAACATCAATTCATAAATAAGTCTCCCATGGCAAAACATGTGCATGTTTAGCTTGTCAAAACAGGAACAGAATCATTCATGAAACTAGTGTTCCGCATTAATGTGCTTTCTTTGGAAGTTGCCCCTTACCAATGTTTCCCAAAAATGAGAGCTGATAGATGATTATTTGGACAGCTGTGTGGCATTACATCAAATAGAAAGGGAGCATGTGCATGTGTTACAGATGTTTTTCAGCTGCCACCAGTAGTTGAATGGATGTTAATCTCCCATTGAACATGTCTATATTGACTAAATTACAACTGGTCTTTGAAACTGCATTTTGTTTCCCCTGAATATATTCCGTTTAAAACTGAAAATTTCACTAAGTAAACAAATATCTGTTATAATCCTCTTCAATATCGCCCCCTTTTTAAGAATCCATCCAAATGATCCTTAAAATTTCTCGTTCTGTCGGGAAATAAGCCCCCTGAACAAATTCTGATTATTTTAGAATCAGTGAAAATCTGACATTGCATTTACATGGCAGACCTGATACCTTTAAAACCTATTGTAAGGTACGTACCCGTTATTATCAATGTCAATGTGTCATTACAGTTTCTTACATAACGTAATACGCACATCATTACCTTCTTTAAGTGAACGCATAAGTCACTTTCTTAGAAGAATTGCTAAAACTCTCAGTATTAAGTATAAAAAAGGATTCAGTTAGGAACAGGCATTATTCTAAGAAGGCTTCCATTATTCTAAGAAGGCTTCCAAATGCCAACATCATAAAAAACCCTCAACAAGCTGATAATAAAAGCACACTGAGCACAGACATGAACAAATGAAAGAACAACAAAAGCAATCGGAGATTCAAACCTGCAGGACACACTCACAAATAGAATTCTTTAAGGAATAAAGATCAGTACCCTCTCCCCTTTTTATTCAATTTATTTTTCACCAGAGGTATGAACGAATCAGATGAGTGTTGCCCTTCACCTTGTGTGACTGAATCTTACAACCAGCACGCACACAAGGAAATATTCACACACTCATGGAATGAACCCAAGGGACAGATGCAGTTAAAGTTGAACTAGAGGCCAATGAGATTCAGCATTACACTAAATGCTATGATAATGAGAGATGGAAGGAGAGTCCTCAAGGAGCCAACACCTCTACAAAGTCAAACCTAGTACGTACGTCTGTGTTAGACTGCCTGGACTCAATCCATTGCAGCATTACCAGGTCCAAGTCTTTGTTCTCAAGCAGTTGTTCACAGAGATAAATATCCAATGACTTGACCTATGATTTGTAATACCAGGCACAGATTTTCAATGAGGCAGTGAAGGGAAAAGAAGCAGAGCCACAGGTCATAGGTTATCAGCTCTGCAAAATTTTGCAAATACGTTTTAATCTTGCAAATTTTAATGGTGTCCTATCAAGGGCATGCTGCCATCAATTTTCTTATGCACAGACAGCAGCCTCTTCTTCCACTTGGATGCTTCCACTTCTGCCTTCATTGTTTTAATCAATTTCTTGTTTGTGCGTTTTCCTTCTTTCCTCTGCGGCAGAAAGATTTGAAATCCTCCAAAATGAAATGCAGAAACGCGTCACAGTGTTGTTGAAATATTGTGGCAAGTGACAGGGTAGCCCATTGAAGTCTTAGTTTATGGTTTATGTTCCGAATAGCGAAGAGTGATAATGATGATGATGACAGGTGGTGATTCAGAATATTGTAAATAGGACAGGTGGAAAAGCAGTGAGAGATGTGGTGAGGATTATTGAAAAATAATGAGTGTAAACTTCAATGCAATCTAAGATGGATGCAAAAAGGAAAGTCATTTTCCTGTTCTTTGCAATTGGCACACTCTTTCTTTTTGTATATTCCTTCAATTTTGTCTCTTTCCATTTCAACAACGTGTCTTGGCACACTCTTTCTTTTTGTATTTGCCTTCAATTTTGTCTCTTTCCATTTCAACAACGTGTCTTGGCACACTTTCTTTTTGTATATTCCTTCAATTCTGTCTCTTTCCATTTCAACAACGTGTCTTTAATGCTTTGCATTGCGCTTAGGCTCACAGCTAAATCCTTGCCATACAGACCAGGGCCACCAGCGTATGCACTTGGTGTGCATTCGCAATCTTTGGGAGCAGATTGACTGTCGCTCATTTTGGTTTAACGGGCTTGTGAAAGAGAGGGGGCACTGTGCACTACTCTTCAGACTTTTGTCCTTGTCCTCACTTATGTAATAGGGTTCACAGCTAGGTTAAGCTAATTGCATGACACTGCACTTTGGTGGCATATGGGTCACTTTTGGCAGGGACTGGTAAAGTAAAGAGGTCAATTAAAATGATTTGTGTCGACTTTTCTCCCTTTCTACCTCATAGAAAAGGCTTAAAATGAAAGCACTCTTAATTGCAATCCTGTGCATTAAAGTCACACAGATTGATGAAAATAGACTTTGGGAAGAGAGCCAGGTTAAATATTATATCTTTTGGAATAGGGAAAGAAATGCGTCAGTATTTTAGGTAATTAGTTACAGTTTGCTAGGTGGAATGAGGGGCTTAAAAGCCATACATTCTCAACACTCTCTCTAAATCTTTAAGTGCGATCCTTGTTTTGCCAATGCTATTCCGGAACATTGGCAAAATACATTTTTGTAAATGATGTGTAAAACACCCGTGTGGCCAGGTATAATACGCGATTTAGGTTAAATTACATTGAGTTTCTCAATTTAATTCAATTTACAGTCAATTTCCAAACACACCTTAAATTTAACTACTACATGCCCGCTTAAAATTAGCAATGCTGATGACTTTAAATCACAAGAAATCCAATCACGTTTGGTCAAATGGCCATTGTGTCCAAAGTCATCCATAACAGCCAAGAAAAATAAAATGCATTTGCCTAATAGGTGCCTACCCAACTCAACAAATATGTGAGCAATGAGGCAAGAGATTAGGTTAAGACAAACAGAATAGAGAAAGCTAGGGAAAGCCAATAGAAAAGGTAGAGAAGAGTCGGGTTTAGGGAAGCTTCGTGCTTTATTGAGTCAATGCATAAAACATATGTGGTGTCATAACGTCTTTGCAGTGCGATGAAACCGACAAAGGCATCGATTCAAGATCAAGAGACCAAGGAAGGTCTTTTGTGCAACAAGACAAACTGTCAAAATACATCTGTTGGCTTAAGCTGTAAAACCCATTGAAAAACCTTCTACCAAGGTGGGCTTACAAATTCTTGCAAGTTTATGGAGGTGATGTGAGGACCACTAAGGAAATGGCAAAAGTCACAAATCACGGCATATTGCCTGATTTAATAAACTTGGCAACAAAGTAGAGTAAAGCTTCCATTTTGACCCCTTGTCAGATTTATCTAAAAATTAGATTTCAGCTCAGGCAGGCTTGGTTGGTGGCGTCTTTTGTGTGACAAAATACACTTGGGATCCTACTTTAAATGTTGTCCTTCCTTCAAAATGGTTGAAAACTGAATGAAAATACAAAATGAATTGATGCCTTTAGGAAGCTGTTCATTTAAAGATCCTGTCAAATGGAAGCAACATCAATAAACAATTTGACAGGCCAAAGAAAAGAGTGGTTTTGACAAGCCTGTCAAATTTAAATCAGGCTTCAAAATCAGGAAAAATAAGGCTGGCCTGTTAAGTCACAGGAGCTGTCATAAACATCTAGCGTAGGCTACTGCCACACGACACACTTCTGCCCTATGATGCTTCCCAGGGTCTCTCAATGGTTTTTTTCCACCTCCTTTGCTGCATTGTGGCTTACAACCACTCTTCAGTAGTTGTTATTCTGTGCATGATATCATGAAGCCCCAAATAACATAAAAAGCCTAAACACCCAAGGGAAGATGTATTTTTGGGCGGTTGTAATTTGAAATCATTTCTTGTGCCCTGCGATTGGCTGGCCACCGATTCAGGGTGACCCCTGCCTGGTGCCAATAGTTAGCTCGGATAGGGCCCAGCAACCCCCGCGACCCTTGTAAGCGGTTCAGAAAATGAATGAAAGAATGAATGCTTGGCCAATTTATTATGAATAAGGAAGTCGTTATCAGGCTGAATAGCCACCGATAGAACTTCGCCTTTATAGAGTACAGGGGGCAGGCCAAAAAGCCAATGTCAGCAGATCCTTTATTTAGGCCCTTTCAAAAAAATACTGCTGGCTGAGGAGGTAAAACAGAATTCATTAGTACAACTCCGAAATTAAATACTACTTAATCTTTGCAGATGTTTTCATCAAACATATTTCATCTATCCAAAACAAAGCAGTGTATTTCTTGCAATGTTGTAGAATGCTGAAGCCGTCCTAACTGATTTATGGCAAGCTAGGGATACTTTTTTGGCCTGCCACACCAACAAGTATCCCATTGTTTTATTGCAAATATGTTTTAGGTTATATCCTACACATTCATGTAATGCAAAACTATTTAAAATATATTATTTTTAATATCTTTGCCAAAAATTATCTTTGTTTATGAGTGAAATGCCACCATGAAAATAGTTCACTTTAGTTTAGAATTCAAAGTTCAATAACTAAGAGAAATGTTGGTGTCATTGGTATTTTTTTCCCACTGTCTGCTATTAGCATAATTTGACATTCATTTCAGTAGATGACAGTAATAAAACCCTAAAAGAGAAATCACTTCACATTATGTCTAATCCTTCTCTAAAAGAAGTCGCTTTTAAATCAAGGCTTTACTATTTTTCTTATTAGGCAATTTATTTATTTCCCACATTTTTTTGTTCCATATAGGTTCTGTAAAAAGAAGCCTTTGATAACATAGTTGCATGCTCCCCTGACTTTGGTGCATGCATCTTGACTTCAGTTCCTAGTTAGTGACACGAATGTGAACGACAGTATGCCTCTCGTATACAGCATGTGTCCTATGATTGACTGTTGACTAGTCAAGGGTGTCATCTGCCTGTTCTCAGCGGCGCAACGTTCAGCTGTGCAATCAATAGAATAGATAGAAGTAATGGATGGTATCTATAAAACCTTTTGCCACAATATCAATACATGTGTTACAGCCGCTAAAACCTCTCCGTCTTCTTGCTCCAGGTTTTGTTTATGATGTGTTTCTCTGCATGTTAACAATTGCTCTCCTTGAGGCGTCGAGTATACAAGCAGGAGCTCCCATTGAAACTGTCACAGTTTCAGTCCCAATTTAAGCAGCCGTGCTTGATAAGGTGGTAGTCACTTACTTTCCCCATTGGTCTGCTCGGTGTTCGAATGTACCTTCAGGTGGATTGTCTGTTCAACCATGTGTTTCCATGTCAATTGAGGATGATGTACCTCTTATTTATATACTTGCCTGTAAATAGGATTAGTTACTGCATGGAGCTTTGCTCATCATGGGTTTATAAGCAAATATGGTTCAAATAGAGTTCAAGTATGATACATCAACACCAAATTAGCACCAAATGCATTAACTCTTTAAGTGCTTGAATGTGAAGACTAAGTGTTTTTCTTCAAATCTGGTGGAACAAAAAAATGTCATGCCATTTGCCAAGTTTTGCTGCAATTATAATTTGTGTAATGTTTTCAAGTAATTTTCAAACATTTCCTCGCCTAAAATGTTCGGTACCAATAGTTGGTACTCGGACGCTTGGTCGCCGGATGTTTGGTTGCCCGTACGTTTGGTCGCCTGGACGTTTGTTCGCCGGACGTTTGACAACATGACAGAGAGTTTACCGTTGAAACCAGCTCTCAAAATTATATTCATGAGAGAGAGAGTTTAATATCTAAATATCTACTGTTGAAACCAGCTCTCAAAATTGTATTCACCCGGGCGACCAAACGTCTGGCGACCAAACGTCCGGGCGACCAAATGTCTGGCGACCAAACGTCCGGGCGACCAAACGTCTGGCGACCAAACGTCCGGGTGACCAAATGTCCGGCGACCAAACGTCCGGTCACGCCAATAGTTTGCAGAAGGCTCCTATGGTGTGTAATTTAAAGCGGTTCAACTTATTTTTATTATAATTTAGAATCCGTCTATTCAAGGTGAATGGACTGTCGTAGACACTTCCTTGGCCATTCTACTTTGTAACATAGACTGAACAGAATGTGTCAGATCCTCTCAAAAAGGCTTGTCGCCTTCCCGGTGTATCTAATTTTTTTTCCCTTTCATTTTTCAATACGAGTGTGAATAAGGAATGAGCTCTCACACGCTATAGCTCCGGATATGTAATTTCAGTTGGAAAGAGCAAAGGGTGTGAGATGAGAGCAGAGAAGAATGGGTGTTGGTAGGGAAAAAGAAAAGAACCAAGGCAGATGAGACTTTTCCTGGGGTGTAGATGCACCTTTGACCGGCCGACTGTTATCTATCTGCAAGCCAGGCAGTGTGTAACGATGCTATGGATCCTCCTGAATGACAGTAGCAACCGAACAATCCCTCCAACATTAACAACACTGTATCCATATCAATGGGTAGCAATAAGGCATGGCTTTGATTTGATGTTTATTATGTGTGCGCATAACTGTGAGTCAATAGCTACATGATTTCACTAATTATGTTTATCGGATATGTGATTTTGGATACCTTGTCAAAATATTGGCCAAATTTAATTTGGGAAAAACATCCTATTATTATGAAATGCTACTGAGATCATACAAGCTTCTGCAATTTTTAATCACAGCCATGCTGAATTTGTGAACGATTCGTTCTGCAAGGTCCAAATAAATCTGTTCTAACTTCCCGATGTTGATTTTAATGAGACACAGTTGCAGCTGACTTGATTCTCTTTGTAAAATCTTTATAATAATTGAATATGAAAAACCGTAAAGATTTTTTTAGGTTATGAGTCACATCTTCAGACACTCCTAATTTGTTTGAACCATATTGCCAGCTTGGCCTTACCATTTTGCATTTAGTGTGTGATTAGTGTGGCTTCTATGGATTAGCCATCTTGTTTTAATTATTTATCCAAGTACCACATACTGTCGATTTTGTTCTAAAATGGTCGTTTCTTTTGCCCTTTCTGTGCACGAAATGGGTGGATCAAAAAGCAGTTTGGTTTGTCATCGGGGTTGTTTTAATTGTCTGTTATGAATACAGGATACAGTATGTAATATAAGTGTTCTTCTGGAAGGTTAGTTGTTGCCCAACCTGGGCTCAGGCCCTCGCCCTGGTCACCATGGGAAATTAACCTTGAGCAAGATGCTGAATCACATTTCGTTCCTGATTCTTCATCAATATGTAACTGATGAGGTAGTGTCAAAGCACTTTGAGTACCTGCAAGTTAGAACAGCACTATACAAGTGAAAGCCCATTTATCTTTTGCTCAACTGGATATAAATCTAATAACATTAACAATGTACATGGAAAAGGTGATGCAATTAACAACTATACACATTTGAGCTATACTAGCAACGATGTTGTTTCAGAACTCTTACAAATCACACCTCTGATGGAGAGATTTAAAAATTCATTTTGGATTGGCTTTTGGTAAAGAAGCAAAACAAAACAGATGTGTTTATTTTCATTTCATTCATTTTGTTGTTATTCTGCTGACCTGAAGTGTTGCTCACTATTCAATTATGTAGACGGGATTGAACAAAAATACCCTTCTTGCCTTCGTCAAATTGATTAGGATTATTCCTCTATAATAACAAGATTAGTCATTAATGATTTTGGAAAGTTTGGAAATGAGTGTTGCAAGGTCAATGGATTTTTAGGTGGATCAAAATTCACTTTGAGATGTTGTAATTTATGGATGGATATAAAATCCACTTAATTAACCCCATAAATCATATCTTTCAAACCAGCTATTTTTCATTTTCTGAACCGCTTATTCTCACAAGGGTTGCGAAACGTGCTTGGTGAAGGTCAGAGCTGTAAATGAATGCCATTTTGTCATTTGGTTTGTATAATTTGTTTCCCCCCCAGCGGACCAGTTTGTATGTCACACGGAGTCCATAGCAGACATTGTAATCCTGGTAGATGGCTCCTGGAGTATCGGTCGACTCAACTTCCGACTGGTGCGAATATTTCTTGAAAACCTGGTTAACGCCTTTGACGTCGCCATTGATAAGACCCGAATAGGTACGACTACCAACACCTTGCTATTTTGAATTTACTATGATTTTTAAAAATATAATCTTTGGTTGTAGGTCTGGCTCAGTATAGTGGCGATCCCAGAATAGAGTGGCACCTCAATGCTTTCACTACCAAGGAAGCCGTCATTGATGCTGTCAAGAACCTTCCTTACAAAGGAGGAAACACTCTCACTGGTACTTTTTTTTTATTGTTGCCATTTTTATTTTACTCATTTCCCCCCAAATTAAATTAATTGTCCATTTCATAGATCTGGTTTACATCTCAATTCCACAGAACATTATGTACTAAACCATTTGTCTTTTCCTAGGGCTTGCACTGTCCTATATCTTGGAGAACTGTTTCAAGCCCGAGTCTGGTGCCCGTGTTGGCGTTCCTAAGATTGGGATCCTCATTACCGATGGCAAGTCTCAGGATGACGTCATACCTCCTGCGGAAAGTCTGCAAAAAGCTGGAATTGAGCTGTTTGCTATTGGTGAGATTGGTAACACACCAGAAGACAAGTGTTGTGAATTATCCCGTTATAGCACCATGCAAGTGCCCACTATTAGAATACGCTGAAATTCCCTCGTGTATTCCCTCTTCTTTTGCAGGTGTAAAGAATGCTGATGAGAATGAGCTGCGCTCCATCGCCTCAGAGCCGGATGACTCTCATGTATACAATGTCGCTGACTTCCATGTTATGAGCTCCATTGTTGAAGGACTGACCAGAACCGTGTGTGAACAAGTGGAGCAGCAAGGCAAGGACATCAAGGAGCGTAAGTGGATAATGAGGCATAAAGTAATTGATGGCTGACTATCACGGAGGAATACATGGACCACCCAAACCAATGCAATTTGGAACCAATGGAAATTGAGGTTTAGCTTAATAATTGTAACTGTAATGGAACCCATATCAAAGTCTGATTATTTTAGTTGTTTCATTAATTAAGTGAAAGTCATATATTTCCCGCCACCCGATATTGCAGTGGTTATTCCGCCTGACTGGGATGCGGCATAGAACCAAGCAAAATCCAAAATCCACCCCACACTGGTATGGATAATAAATGGATAAATATATTACCCTATAACGATTAATTACAAATAACACAGCAGGTCAAAATCTACAGTAGGTAGCCTCAATACTGATTTCTGTAAGATTGTATTGTCATAATTATAGAAATTCCATCATGAATATGTCACTCACCAGTGAAGTTAATGAATTGATCTTTTTGGACAAACCTTAGAAATGATTTGTTTGCGGCCGCCGTGGAAGAGCGGTTCGCGTGTTGGCCTCATAGTTCTGGGGATGAGGGTTAGATCCCAGGTTGGTTCTCACTGTGTGGAGTTTGCATGTTCTCCCCTGGCTACTGTGGATTTTCATCATTAGTCATTGGACAGTCAAATTGATGTCTTGTTCCTTCAGTCATTATACTGAATTTTGTTCCTGCAAGGATGCATTCATGTTGTACTCTAAGCCTTCCATTGATTTCAGGGTATCAAATCTCTGTCTTTCAGTACATCCACCAGAAAGTATTGGTGCACCTTCAGATTTGGTGACATCGGAGGTCACAGCCAGGAGCTTTCGAGTTAGATGGCGTCACTCCCCTGGAAACGTGGAGAAATACAAAGTGGTCCATGTTGCTGTTAATGGAGGACAACCCCAGGAGGTAAAGGATTTTTCGTTTTTGGTGGTAGAGTGTGGCTCAAAACACATTTTAGTAAATGCATTTTATCATAAAAAATATCAGTGACTGGTACACACCTTGTCAATAAATACGTAACTGTGGATAGACTTATGCTTTGATTATTATTGGTAACGTTATTATGGGGGAATTCTTGAATGAGTACTGAGTGTGGGAGAACTCAATTTCACCTTCCCAAAAGCTTTGTTCTCATTATTCGCTCAGAAAAAAAAAATTGAACATCGATACTTTCTGTTTTTGAGGTATGAATGGATGATGATTAAACATGATCTTTCTATTTTCTTGTCATCTTCCCAATAGTCCGATTGTTAAAGCAACACAAATGTAGGAAGGATATTCAGATGGTTCTAGATTTCTAGCTCATTATGACTGAGAAACTATTACATTTTATGCCTGCATGATTTAACAGTCACTATAGTTAGTTCTGTGAGTGAAGAAACATTAATAGAATGACCAGAATTTTAGCAGTGTGTCCCCTAGATTGTTATTTGTTCAAAAGGGTGAAAGGGGACAAGATTTTTCATCATCTGTATCACGGTGTTTGAAAAACCTTTTTCCATTCTTTATTCTATTCTTTCATTTTATTGTTGTGTCCCAACATTGATTTCCCCACTTTCCCTCGACCATCTGTTCCCTGGTCTCAAATGTTTCTCTTCACACTCCTTGTACGCACCGCAGGCTGTTGTCGACGGGCGCGACACCTCTGTGTTGTTGCAGCATCTCACCTCACAGACCGAATACCAGCTGTCCGTGTTTGCCGTTAATGAAAAGCAGGCCAGTGAACCACTAAGAGGATATGAAACAACCCGTAAGTGTTTATGCACATGTCTGCTTTTGCATGGGCCTCATACAAACATGTGACATCACAAGTTTAGTAATGGAATAAACGGTTCATAGGTTTCCTCCTGAAGCAAAACAAAAGTAATTTATGTGTTATACTATCGTGTCCTTTACACCTTTGTCTTAAAAAAAAAAGACAAGCATGTATGGTATTCATATATAGATCATACAGTATTAAGCAGCTCAAATGTTAACCATTAAAAAATAACAAAATAAAACCTTGCATGTTTTACATGATAGGCCTCCAATACCCAGCTGTTGAAACACCTTTTATTCAGGTCATTCTTTTTGTGAATAAAAGTTATTCCATATGGAGTTGCAACTCTGTCCAGCCAAATATTACATTTTCAATATTTGATGGTATTTTTTTTGTTCTGGCTGTGTTACACTGTGTGGGGTTGTGTGCATTTGCAGTGGCTCTTCCTACTGTGACCGGCCTCCAGCTTTTAGATGTGACTCACAACAGTATGAAAGCAAGATGGGACAGTGTGAAGGGTGCATCAGGCTACATGTTGCTTTATGCACCGCTCACGGATCACAGAGACTTGGGCGAGAAGGAGGTAATGTTCAAAACGAATGTTAAGCTTAAATACTATTTGCTTAGATAGCAAAATACAAATTTAAACACACAAACCACGGTCATGATGGTTGAAATTTTCTTGGTTTTACAGATCAAAGTGTCAAAGGCAGTCAAGGAGTTAAATCTCGGTGGTCTGAGCCCCCACACTGAGTATACTGTCACTGTTTATGCTTTGTACGGAGATGAGGCTAGCGACCCCATTACAAACCAGGAAACAACCTGTAAGTGCTACATACCATAAACTGTGTTCCTCTTCCCTGGGTTATAAAGATAGTAGATTAAGATTTATGCATGGCTGTAAGATGACATAAAAACCTCTCCTACTCAGTCCAACAAAATGTACTTTGTTTTCCCTTTAAAGGGTTATATTTTAAAATGTTATTGGATACCCTTAAACTACACTGGTTTGTCTTTTCACATGTTCAGTGAGTGTATTGTAAACATTTGCCACTCTCATTTTTTTCTGGTCAGTACCACTGAGCGCGCCTAGTAATCTCCAGTTCTCTGACATCACTCACAACTCGGCCCACATCAGCTGGGACCCAGCCTCCAGTGGAGTTACTGGTTATCGTATCATGTGGGTTAAGTCAGATGGACGAGTGACCGAGGAGGTGCGTGTGTTATTTTGCTCACTTTATACCAAATGTGATTTTCAAGCAATATAGTACAATTACTAGTTTAATATTGGTAGAAATTATGTCAATGAGAAATCAGCACATCACGACTTATTATTAACTTTTAAAAATGATTCCTTGCAAAATATCCAACGAACAAGTAAAATTGTTATCTAAGGTTTAATTAATGTGCTTGGATGTCTTTCAGGTGGAAGTTGGTCCTGTCAGTTCTTATGATCTCACTGGACTGACATCCCTGAAGGAGTACTCAGTGGCTCTTTATGCTCTCTATGATGAAGGCCAATCAGATCCGCTCACTGACGGATTCACGACAAGTAGGCTTCTTTTGTTGTTTAAATTGTCACTATCCAGGCTGGACATTTGTTTTACTATTTGTGTTTTGGCCAAAAGGTGTAATTGAATTTCATGAAATTCAATACCAACTTATAGATTTGAGAGTTTTGGGTCTTAAGGATAGAGATCTGTGCATATCAGTGGCGAACCATGGGCACTGTAACTTGGTTTTTACCTCAGCAATTCCCATCAAATACATCCATTCTCATAGCAACAGCATAATTAATTGAACATGCACAACTGCAACACAGTGTCTATAAAAAGGTGTATCAATACTGTTCAAAGGTGATACATATTTCTCTCAGTGCAAAACTGTCTTGAGTTTTTTGCACTACTGGTCCTTCTGAAATGTTGGCTGTATGCCCACCTCATTTACACCTCAGCATAATAGCCTCAGCACATTAAAAGTTAATTTCTCTGACCCTGACTATTCAATCATACTAACGGTTATTGATTGGTCAGAATATCCCTTTAGCAACAAGTCAAAATACCTAATTGCCGAGTCAGATGAATGAAATAGACTTTTGGCAAAAGCAAACTACTGAACACTTTCGTCATGAACATGAGAATGTTTTCAATATCAGTTAGTTCAATGAAGAAAAGGCCTTTTTTAAAATGGGATCACAAATACACAACTATCATGTGCAACACGTATAACAAAAGAAAGATTTCAAATGCTTATGTAAAAGAATAATTATAAACTTCATCCCTCAGCTCCAATTCCAGGTCCTCTTCATCTCCGTTCCAGTGATGTCAGTTCAGACAGCTTTCAGGTCAGCTGGGATCACTCATCAGATGACATCATTGTCTATAGGCTCTCCTGGGCACCCCTCGCCGGTGGCAACACAAAGGAGGTGAGCCCAGTACAAATAATGAGCACTTCCTACTATACAGCAGCAGTTAATGTTGTCTTTGAAGCGTTTACACTGACAACAATGAACGTGCGAACCATGAATACTAGGTTTTTAAAAGCCACCTTTTCTGTGCTACTCCCTTCTCATCTATTTGAAAAATATTACACGAGTAAAAAAATAATTTGGAGCCAAACATTGTTATCCTTTGGGATGTCACAATTGTTCAATAAGACAGCAGTCTACTTGTGGCTGTGTGTGCCCTGATAAAGTGGAATGCGGCGTGCCGCTTGGACCTAACTGCTCCACTAGAGCTGGTAAAGCCCCAGACATGACTGAGTATAAATAAAGGCTGAATGGTCCTAGAAATGAATGGTTTGGGTGTTTTATTACACTGATCTAGGCTTTGGAGAGAACTGGGAGGCGGCGATAGAGCGCTCTAATGTCTGTAAAATCTATGTGTGTGTGTGTGTCTGAATGTGAGTGATCAGTGCTGGAAATAACACTCTTGGGAGTTGGAAAGGTAGCCTGGAAGCACAGATAGGGCACACTTTGTCTTTCATTCACTCAGCAAACATGCACCAACACTTAGGGAAACTGTTGAGAAGGGGAACAGACACGACACCACCACCCAAACCCCAGTGTCCCCTCTCTTCCGACACGTTTTTACAGCCATTGGAAAGATTCAATTCCTTGTAAATTCTAAACAGTTTTTGTGCGAAGTTGCTCTGAATTGCATAGCGCATAGTTGTCTCATAGACGGTTATTTACACAGACAGCTAATGAGACAGACATATGGTACCTGCTGATCATGGCAGCAATGAAAACTACGTTATATGAGACAATGTATGGCAGTAAACAAGAAGATAATAGATAAATTTAGACACAATGTTATTCATTCATCCTGAGAAAAATTGCCAAGGGATGATTTTGCATTTTTAAATGGTGCACTTGAAAGGAGGGTGCCAAACAACATGCTTAGTAGTGCCATTCTAGTGCAACCTATTTACAACTGATGTGAACATTACATGTAGTATGAAATAAAATGATTGTAATTTATCGTCATAACCTTTAAAACAACAGTAAAACTCATTTCAAATGTGTTTTTATACTTCTGGGTTATCTAACTATAAAGTAAAATTAGGTGTATTTCTTTGAGAATGCAATACTTTAGCTGATATTTTATGCATTTTTTTTGCTTCGTGCTTTCTGTGAGTCTTTAATTATTTTGCTGCATGTTGTCTTCTGCCATTGTGTTTTGAACTGAACTATAATTTGGCTGTTGGATTATTTAGTTTTTGGGCCCTTTAAGAACTGCAGCAGTAGACTACAATTTACTTGTGAACAATTGGAACTCTCCACCCCACTTCTGAAGTGATGGCTGTGCCCGTGTCAACAGCTATTTAATATTTTTACAATACAACAGTCTCACTAACTTTATAAAATGGTTCTGCTAAAAGTCTTTCTTTGTGAACTTATTTACTTGAGACCTAAGATGCCTTTCGGATCCTTTATTCGTGTTTTGCCTCCGTAATGATTTCTTTCATAAATTAGGCAAATGCCCCCGAGGGCTTTGCATAGAAGAAAAGGTACCATAAATAGATAAATAGAAGCCGCCTCACTAAAATGGGAAAATAGAGAGATTGACTCATGAAGGATCACTGCAGTGCAGTTTTTGAGTCAATGCTAATTCCAGAGTTACTCGGCATGTACATTTTATCTTGGGGTTTCATTCATATTTGTCTCGTACAAATTCCAAATGTTCTTTGGACTTCTGCCACTGCAGCCACTAAAGCTGGCAGTCACTGTTTATGTTACAATTACTATCAAGTTCTTGTTTAAGATGTTACTGAGACTGCAGTAAGAGTCGAGCCACCTAAAGGAATGTTTATATACATACATATATATATATATATATATATATATATATACATATATATATATGTATATATATATATGTATATATATATATATATATATATATATATATATATGTATATATGTATATATATGTATATATATGTATGTGTGTGTATATATATATATATATATATATATATATATATATATATATATATATATATATATATATATATATATATATATATATATACGTATATATATTTCATGGGCATAATTTGGATAACAACTCAGAGATGGATTTGAATTGGCGAAACACTTTTTGTTTTCTTATATGAATCCTGACTTCTCTATTTGGTTAAAATGCAGTTCAATAATTGTGTATTTGTGTTTTAGGTGGCCCTGAGTGGTAGTGATAACCAATACACTTTGAGAGTTCTGGAGCCTTCCACTGAATATGAAGTTATTGTGAGGGCAGTTTTCAAAGATCAGTCAGAGAGCGACGCCGTGTCAGTCACAGAAACTACATGTAAGACATATTTCGCAGGCACCAGAGATGTTTGTTATTGGCTCCAGGACTTGATTTTGATGATCTAATTGATATAATACAATTTCTTGACTTGCATACCCTCACATTGCACTTTGCTCTAAGGACTTCAATCAGGACAAACATGTGTTTAATCATAAAAGAAGACATGCATTTTAGTACTTAGAGTCTTGTGCTGAATGTGACTAATTGCATTGACTTGTTTGTCCTTGTTTATCTCAGAGGAGGGAAATCTATTTTCCCCATCAATGATTTGTATGTATCTATCTAATTACCTGAGCTATTGATATCGAGAGTAGCTGTGTTTCGCTCTAATTATGTGATTGATGCTCTCTGTTTTTCCCCAGTGGCCAAGACAACAACGATCGCCACCACAACCTCTGGTGAGAAATACACAAATAACTGCAGAAAGAGTGAAGATGTACCTTGTGATACGTACCGAAACATAACAATTGGACACAAACTATTATTATAAAGTATTCACAGATTCACTCAAGATTCATTTGTACTTGTCAATTTATTTACATACCATTAGCCTTATCTAGCAAACATACAGTGCTTTTATAGTGCATCACACAGCACTTTTTTATTTGTAAGCAAGGTGAAATAACCTGATTTCATGAACACATTGGCAATCATTGGCATCGTCCATACACAGTAGAATGTTATTATCCCGTAAAAAAATACCTGAAGCTGAGATGTGTTCATATCAAAAGAAATTGTTTCTGTAAAGCTTCGTAAAGAGAAAAAGTCCACAATCAAACAGTTCTTCCTTTTATTGACCACTAATGCAGAGCCTAGATGAATTTTAACTAGTGTTTAAAGTATTTCAAGGCCTTCCATTCTTTAAAGATTCACTTTTTTCCACTCCACTTTAGTCTTCCTGAAATCTAATGAGATCAACCAAGAAATATTTTAAGAAGGTTAAAGCCTTAGCGGTTTGCTTTTCTATGACAAAATCAAATTGGCAATGAACAGGGTTATGATTGTACGTATTACCATATTTCACCAAAATTCTCCTCTGCAACAGTGGTTCAAACTGATTATTTTGGGGTCTGTCTTAGGCGTTGTTTCTGTCCTGCAGCTGATTGAGTTAAAGTAATTTCCCTAGTCAAATCTTTAAAAATTCAAAACCTAATATAACATTGCTAAAGGCTTTCCTTGGGATTTAAAAGACGGAACAATCCCAATTTCATGGTTTATATTTAATAGTTGCTTGACACAAGCAATTTAACGCATTTGAGCAAGTCACGTATACAAACGCTTGAGTTTTATGCCTCAAAAGGTGCGATGAAGACCAGTGGGATAAAAGTCTCCTTTTGCTAAAGTCTTTTTTCTAAACTTGACATTTTAAATCGGTCCATCCCACAGTCGACAGAAGCACACTTAAACCCGCTGCTGGCTTTCATTGACATTTTGATGAATGAATCTCATCCTTGAATACCTCATGTCTTGCTCAGCCCCCCGCCAAGCCGTGAGAAACCTTCATCTGACTCATGAGACCACGCAGAGCCTCAAGGCTTCATGGGAATTGAACGACCCCCGCGTGGAGAGTTACAAGCTGTCCTATGCCAGACTCGGGGCCAATCACAATGAGGAGACAGTGAGTTTGTTAAGCTTACCAAGTAGAACTGTACAATGTGGGAAATTCACTGGGTGCTGTTGCGTTTTCAACAAATTTGCCAACTTCTTTTCCCCCCAAACCTCCATCTGAATTGTAAGTCAATGTCTGTCAATTTAAAGTGGAGTTGCACTAAAACCTACAAAAGTTCCACCTTCCCTAATATGATTTCTACATTATATCTTTTTCCACGCGTTATACATTCTTGTGTATTACACATTGAGGTTAGAAAACAGACAGCAATGCTGTTTTTCCTCAGAATTGGCACTGGTTAGTTCTGGTGATCATTTACTTCCATTAGAAAACCTATTACACGTTTAGTGCCGGTCCACTTGGCCTTTCCAATCGTTGATATACAACAAGCGACTACCTTACCTCCCCTCCATCTGTTCTCCAATCTGATGTCGCCCGGCTCTTCTCCTTTTTTTCCCCGCTGTGGGATCAGATCTGCACAAGATGGAGAGCCCTGACCGAGCCAGAGGACATTCCATTATCTTTTGTACAGCTATTTACCTCAGAAATGGGTCACTGTGAAGAGACAAATAAAAGAAACTAGCTGGTATGAGGAAACAATCGCTAAAAAGTGGGAAAAGAGCTTAAGTCTCACCACTGCCTCACACGTAATTGTTGTTGGCTTTCTTTGGTAAAGAGAAACTCAGGACAAGCGTAATGGCTGTGCAGTGCCTCACATTGGTTTTAGGGTGATGGTGTGGGATCAATTCCCACTCGATTATCCATTGCGCATTGAGTTGTTGTTGTCGCGCGACTGATATATGGCTTCGTTTCCCTCTCAACTTAAGTCAGCTGGGACAAACACCAGCCCTTGCTGTAACTCTCAACTGAATGTCCAGCAGAAAATTGATGAATGGGTTGGCAAGTGTGCAAAAGTAGTGGCAGGTTTTTACCAGTACATGGGCTAATAGTTATTTATTGCACACAGATGTTATTACAAAGGATGGTTCTCTTGGTCATTTCTACAAAATTTTTTAGACATGTTGTATTTGAGAGCTTAAAGTGCCTTTTTGCATCACAGATTATCATAAGAATGAGCTTGCAAAATAAAATGTGTATGTTTTCAAACATTAACTAATTAAGTGCCATTGAAAGACACCTGTATTTAGAATCGATATCTTGAATTTTAAACTTGGAATCAATTTTATTGTCATACAACCACCAGCAGATGGACGCAATTAGCTATATTTTTATCCTAGATCAGCCTTGTTTCAGAGTGCACAAGTTTTTTTTGTAAGAAATGGTTGCAGTTTTTAAAAAAAGGTCTTTAAGTTCATCTCATATATCATCAAAAGATGTAATATTACTTTCTGAAAGTATTCTCTAAATGCCAAGCAATGAAGCGTACCACTCAAGTCGTGTGACATACCAACCTTACTCCACATCAGCAAACAACAATCTCATTAATATATATATATATATATATATATATATATATATATATATATATATATATATATATATATGTATATATATAAATTATGATGATCATATTTGAATTTTCTCACAAAATTTGTATCTAATCTGGAATCCACCATAAGATGCTCGTCAGTCAAGCTTAGGGCACACACACAGATAGACAGCCATTTGCACCCACAACTGAGCCAGAATCGACCCCACACTGCCCGCACGGAAGACAGGCAATTGAACTACTACACCGTCAGGTGGCTAATCGTTCTTGCTGTTTCGTAAATTGCACAACGTGACACAAACTTCCTTCAACTCACGCGGAACTTGAAAAGTTTTTGTTTTGAATTGCCTGTCATATACAATTTCAAAAAGTCATCATCATTTAGTATCAGTCTGGAATCATATCATCCTTTTGACAAGATCTCAATTTTCAGGTTACTTTGTACAATATGCTAAATTGCTACTTGGGTTATTCATTTATCATTCATTCCCCCTTTGGAAAATGTTTATCCTCTTTGCTGGAGCAAATCTCAGGACACAAAAACAAACATACTTAAAAGAGAATGTGGGACGATCACAGGAAGGCATATCTAAACCCACACTTGTCGGATGTATTAACCAATGTGCCAATTTATTTGGTGGGAACAAGCACATTTAAATGCTGAAAGAGAACCAACCTCAACACCAATAACTGACTTTAATTGCTCCTTCTCACTCTTGGCCTCATCTGATTTTATTGACTGTGCTGAAGTGAGCAGAATTGCTGAACAGTTGGGCTTTAAATCCCTTAAGTTACACATGCTATGCTGCTATCTGGCACTAAATACACTTTGTGCCACCCCATTCATCTCATTTCTCCAGTTTATGGATTGTATCTCACTTTCACTGTCGTAGTTGTAACGTAAACCTTGACTGCCACATTTCACGATGGTGTTTGTGTGTGTGTGTTTAGGTGTTAGTTCCTGGTAGTCAGAAAAGTGTGTTTCTGGAGTCCTTACTTCCTGGCACGCAGTACAAAGTAACCATCACACCAGTGTACAATGGTGGGAGTGACGGCATCAGTGTGTCAGCAGAAGGAACTACATGTGAGTCCCACAGGCGCATACATGCACAAACAAACAATCAATGAAATGCAGATAAAAGGCTGTTGAAAATAAATTCTAACATCTCGTGAAAATGTAGATCAGTGAAATGAAGTAAAATTTCAGTGAAGCAAATGACAAACACTGATGCCTCATTAATGGTTTTAATGAGCCCCATTCATAATTACAGCAGTCCCTTTCATTATAGAGGCTCTACTCACTTTCTTATTGATTACCTCAACCATTCCCGTGAGGAATACTGATTGCCTCCTCGTTAAAAACGGAGCAAAAATGTTGGATGAGATGTGACTTTTTCATATGAGGTATCCATAGCTGGCCTTATTGCAAATGAAAACCCATGTGCGCAATCATAAATCAAACCTCAGAGACCCACGTATGAACAGCAGGACATGATCATTTATTTTGTGCCCAGATAAAACTGTCATTGCACATAAATTATTCAGGAAATAAACATATTAAACCAACTGTAGAATGTCAATGGAACATTTTTTTTGCTACTTATGAATTTTAAAGCATGGA
Source organism: Stigmatopora argus (assembly GCF_051989625.1). Classification (NCBI taxonomy): domain Eukaryota; kingdom Metazoa; phylum Chordata; class Actinopteri; order Syngnathiformes; family Syngnathidae; genus Stigmatopora; species Stigmatopora argus. The sequence continues at coordinate 11,967,443 of NC_135390.1, forward strand.
TGCAATGTATAAACAATCCATAGCAACTATCCAGCTGTGCATTGTTTTCATATTGTTAGTTCAAAAATGGCCAACATATAAATGATTATGTTAAGACATTGACTCAGAGTTAGAATCTCACTATAGTTTTGATTAAAGAGACAAAATAGTTCTAAAATGTGCCCAGTATACCACATACTGTTCAGTGTTTCTTAAATTTTTTTATTCAATACATGGACTTTTTGCCATTGTCGTTGTTTTTCAAAACATGTACCAATAGTATATACTATGAGCAAACATTTTCACCAAATAGTAATTATAGCACGCTCAAGTTACAATAGTTTGTCAAGCTAATTAAAGTTCCGCTTTCACAGGTTTTTACACACAGGAATATATCAAGACTGACACATCCATAACTATTGAAATTGTACAATAAAAGTCATTATGGTAACGGTTTGCCTCTGCACAGTCAAAACTGTTGACGTTGATGGTAAGGATTCCGATAGAGGGTCTATAACTCACTGGGCAACGGCAGTTGAGACTTGTCTTTATCATGCATTGAATTGAAATACAAAATTGAAAGTGAGTTAGTAGAGGAAGTAAATCCCAAAGAACAGGTGGAGATTTTCGATTTTACCATAAAAGTTCAAACCCGAGGCAAAATCACCATAACACGGTACATGTGAGTGAGAGAGAAAACAGAGTGTGTGCACCTGACACAGAAGTCTCTGGGGCTCCATGAGTATTGGATCTCAGGCAGCTACTGAATGAATAATGAATGATGAATAGCTAACATTGATGACTCTCAACTCTACAAGCAAGCACAGCGATTGAAACCTTAAAAACCTATCATCTGAAAATAATAAATGCAGGAATTTTTATTGCTTTACTTTTGGCACGGCCATGGCAAAAACCTTGTTGTTTCAGTTCCAATATGTTATTAACAATCTTCATTGGCAACTCGCCATTTGTAACTTGGTCAATTTAGTCTTCAGTAAGAGGTTTTGATCAAATCAGCAGAATGGGTTTCTTCCTAGTTGGTCCACTCAGCTCAGCGCGTGTACCGGATGGGGAAAAAAGAGGCTTATATCAGCTGTGTTCATGTTGGAGCAATTTCGTACACAACATGTATTAACCAGTTTTCCGGTAAAACTAGATTTTGGAAGAAAAAAAAGCAAAATTGGTTTAAAAGGTTGTTTCGCTATTTTGTTGTTTTATTTTTCAAAGGAAAGGGGTACGTGTTTTGGCAAAGTGAAGTCCAATCTATCAAATTGAGTAAAGTACCCCCTGAGGGGATAGCAGAACATTAAAGTGCAATCCCAATTAATTCAACAAAATGATAATGTGGCTCTGCAAGTAGAATTTCATTTTGTTTCACCCATGTCAATGTAAAACTAAGAAATTGCATATTTTGGTGTTCTGTATTTATGATATGAATGAAATTATTTTGAATTCATATATTTACTCATGTTTCCCAGTGCCTCTTTTATCTCCTGAAAATCTTCGGTCATCAGAGGAGTGGTATAACCGCATCAGGGTCTCCTGGGATCCCCCACAGTCCGCCGCTCTTGGTTACCGGATCCTTTACCAGCCGGTCTATGGTAGATATGCTGACTAAGAGAAAAACTATTCCAAAGAATATGCTAAACTGTCATTAACAAAGGGTTCCTTTCACCTACATTCAAACATTTTTTACATGAGGCTTGCCGCATATACAAATTAGCATCAGTGAAATTTTTATCTGGATGAAAACAGCAGAAGACTTTCGATTATTCTGAGTGTGTGTTTGTGTGTGCAATTGTTTGTCCCTCAGTACCAGGGAGCATTTTGGAGATGACCGTGGGTGAAGACGTTAACTCGATTCTCCTCCAAAACTTGCAAAGTGGCACGGAGTACAACGTGCAAGTGACTGCGTCCTACCCATCAGGACAAAGTGAACCATCGCTAGTGAACGCTAAGACTTGTGAGTTTGCACCCAGTTTTATTTAAACACTTCATACTGCTTCATATTCACATTTTTAAAAAATGCCCTTGGTAGTATTGAAAACAACTATGTGAGTTAAATAAAATATGAAATGGAATCTGTCATGCAGTCAGTTTGATGGAGCAAAAGGTTAATGATGACAGTGTGGTTAAAATTAGATCTTAAATTGAATTCCTAAGCTAGAATGGGACATTGCTGTCAGGTTAAGTCTTCTTTTCAGATTTGTGGTAAGGACAATGCGATTGAGGAAGGACGGAAAGGATGCAATACCAGCGAAGGGATAATTCGAAAAGGCATATGAAATGTTCAGATTTCTTTTGAGACTCCAAAACACAGCCCAACAGTAAAATATTGATATTGCCCAGTCACACGAAGAAAACAATCTCTTGATATTTGGATTTAGTTTTAGTGGCTGTACAAGCCAAATGTGACTTACGCCTCATCCGTTTTCAGCAGATTTAGACAAAAGTGTGTGTAGAAGTACCGTAATTACTCGAATATAACGCGCACTCGAAAATAACACTCAGGTAATTTTGGGCCAAAAATATCTGGAAAAACGCAGTAATCGAATATAGTGCGCACCTAAAATTTCCAGCTGACGAAAATCAGAAATCTTACCTTTTTTTCTTCGTTTCACGATTGTTTTGTTCAAACAAATTTATTCATTAGAATCCTTCAAATGAAGAGTTCCTCTCTCTTTGTCTGTCCTCTTGTTATGATCGCGCCGCGTCGCTGGGTCGTCGCAGCGCGATCGGGGGCATCTGTTACGGTCGCGCCGCGTTGTGCGACGCGACCGTGGATGGAGGTAGACCCAAATACAGGAAGCAGGAGAGGACGAGGCATTCAGCGTGATACGGAGTCCTTAATGAATCAACCAAGGCGTGGAAACAAACGTGGCCGCATGCGGCGCGCATACGGACAGAGGCAACAGAATAACGACAGCTAGCGACCGCTAGCAACCGCTAACAACAGTCAATGATAGTCAACGATAGTGAACGATCCGGCGACGTGTGATGACGCGTCGCTACTTAAATACAGGAAACGAAA